>NC_092417.1:3287172-3636297 GCF_040894005.1 Engystomops pustulosus
CTGAAGGTTATATGTTCTCCTGGAGGTTGTATGTTCTCTGTGAGGTTGTATGTTCTCTGGGAGGTTATATGTTCTCCTGGAGGTTGTATGTTCTCCTGGAGGTTGTATTTTCTCCTGGAGGTTATATGTTCTCCTGGAGGTTGTATGTTCTCCTGGAGGTTGTATGTTATACGGGAGGTTATATGTTCTCCTGGAGGTTGTATGTTATACGGGAGGTTATATGTTCTCCTGGAGGTTGTATGTTCTCCTGGAGGTTGTATGTTCTCTGGGAGGTTATATGTTCTCCTGGAGGTTATATGTTCTCCTGGAGGTTGTATGTTCTCCTGGAGGTTGTATGTTATACGGGAGGTTATATGTTCTCCTGGAGGTTGTATGTTCTCCTGGAGGTTGTATGTTATACGGGAGGTTATATGTTCTCCTGGAGGTTGTATGTTATACGGGAGGTTATATGTTCTCCTGGAGGTTGTATGTTCTCCTGGAGGTTGTATGTTCTCTGGGAGGTTATATGTTCTCCTGGAGGTTATATGTTCTCCTGGAGGTTGTATGTTCTCCTGGAGGTTATATGTTCTCCTGGAGGTTGTATGTTATACGGGAGGTTATATGTTCTCCTGGAGGTTGTATGTTCTCCTGGAGGTTGTATGTTCTCCTGGAGGTTGTATGTTCTCCTGGAGGTTATATGTTCTCCTGGAGGTTATATGTTCTCCTGGAGGTTGTATGTTCTCTGGGAGGTTAATTGTTCTCAAGAAGGTTATATGTTCTCCTGGAGGTTGTATGTTCTCCTGGAGGTTATATGTTCTCCTAGAGGTTGTATGTTCTCCTGGAGGTTGTGTGTTCTCCTGGAGGTTATATGTTCTCCTGGAGGTTGTATGTTCTCCTGGAGGTTATATGTTCTCCTAGAGGTTGTATGTTCTCCTGGAGGTTATATGTTCTCCTGGAGGTTATATGTTCTCCTGGAGGTTGTATGTTCTCCTGGAGGTTATATGTTCTCCTGGAGGTTGTATGTTCTCTGGGAGGTTAATTGTTCTCCTGGAGGTTGTATGTTCTCCTAGAGGTTATATGTTCTCCTGGAGGTTGTATGTTCTCCTGGAGGTTATATGTTCTCCTGGAGGTTGTACGTTCTCCGGGAGGTTATATGTTATCCGGGAGGTTATATGTTCACCTGGAGGTTGTATGTTCTCCTGGAGGTTATATGTTCTCCTAGAGGTTGTATGTTCTCCTGGAGGTTGTATGTTCTCCTGGAGGTTATATGTTCTCCTGTAGGTTATATGTTCTCCTGGAGGTTATATGTTCTCCTAGAGGTTATATGTTCTCCTGGAGGTTATATGTTCTCCTGGAGGTTATATGTTCTCCTAGAGGTTGTATGTTCTCCTGGAGGTTATATGTTCTCCTGGAGGTTGTATGTTCTCCTGGAGGTTGTATGTTCTCCTGGAGGTTGTATGTTATACGGGAGGTTATATGTTCTCCTGTAGGTTGTATGTTATTCGGGAGGTTATATGTTCTCCTGGAGGTTGTATGTTCTCCTGGCGGTTGTATGTTCTCCTGGAGGTTGTATGTTCTCCTGGAGGTTATATGTTCTCCTGGAGGTTGTATGTTCTCCTGGAGGTTGTATGTTATTCGGGAGGTTGTATGTTCTCCTAGAGGTTATATGTTCTCCTGTAGGTTGTATGTTATTCGGGAGGTTATATGTTCTCCTGGAGGTTGTATGTTCTCCTGGAGGTTGTATGTTCTCCTGGAGGTTATATCTTCTCCTACAGGATGTGTGGGTGTGTGAGTTTAGGAATATCTCATAACTGCAGTGGTTCCCTCTGGTGGATGAGCCTCACAATTACATCACAACATTAGGAAATCCTTGATGCCCCCTGCTGGACTTTGTGCAGCCTCTTCCCATCTCCAGGTCTGCGTCCACTTTCAGTGATCTATCGGACCCTTCTGGTCATCACCACTAGGTGGCAGCAGATACTTGGATTCCCTGTGATCTGCAGTGACACAAGGTCTGGGGCGCTCAATGGATGATGCACAAGAACAACAAGTCACCGAAAATCACTTGCCTTTGACCTCTCTTGGAATCTCGTGTCCCCATATTTCATGTATTACTACATACATCACATGGAAAGTGTGATCCGCGACCCTTAGTAAATAAGCCCCATTGTTCTAACAAAACTATTCTAACTATTCTTGTTTTTTGTAGTGTCTTTTCTTTGTCTCTGTGTTTTGCACTTCGGCACAGGAGGGAAACGTTGACAAGTTGTCCCTAACTGCCTGTGGTAGGTGCGGTAATCAGGCAGGGACAGCTGGAAGAGGTTTAATGCCAGGATCCGCAGTCATCTGACCGCTCCCGGATCCTGGGTTACATTATAATAAGCCAAAAAGTAGGAAGACTATTCCAGATCTTATGAACCGGGAGAAGTGGTTGGAGGACCTGGAGGACCAACCAGAGGCCGTAGCTGCTGCTGCGCCTCTTGTGGGCCGACACCATAAGGTAAGAATGAGGCTCCCGGATTGTTTCTTATGTGGCTGGGAGAATTTGGGAACTTTCTGGGAGTCATGTTTGCTGTATTTTTAGGTAAATCCTCCTCCCTCCCAGCAGAGATGATGGGTGTAGTGATTCCTCTTTTGCAGAGAAACCCCCATTCCCAATCCTTGGGGTCCCTTTCTAGATCACATTGTGCTGGTGGAGTCTTATCTCCTTTCTCTCCAAGGTAAATGCTCTGCTAAGAAGTTTCCCATGGAGATCCCCGATACAATGTGTGAGTGGTGTGAACCTTCCATGAAGATCATCATTAATGGGGATTGTCCATACCTCCCAACATTTGTGAAAGGGAAAGAGGGACAAAATGGCGGCACGCGTAGTGATCCCCCTAGGCCACACCCCCAATCCCTCCCTGGCACGCCCCAAATTTTAACCATATAACAATAATAAAATTTATCTCAATAATAATAATTTTTTTTTCCTGTTTGGGATTCGAACCTAGAACCTGCAGTGTCCATGGATGATAATGACACAGCACCTCTAGCAACTGAGCTAAGAGCCCAGAAATGAGCTAGATGAGGAATTTTGGTAACTAAGAACTGAAGGGGGGAAGGAAAGACAGCAATCCTAGACAATTATGATTAAGCGGTGCTCGCAGCTGGGGATCTAGTGCTCAGAGTCCCATTATCAGCATAAGAGATGGAGGAAGCCACAGCACCCGGTACAGTTCAGTTCCAGCATACTTCAGTTCAAACATGCTTGAGAAAGATTCAACTGGAAATGAAACATTGGAATTTTTATGCTTGGATGATGTTATAATAAAGACTACTTGGAACTGAACCATACCGGGTGCTGTGGCTTCCTCCATCTCTTATGGTAACTAAGAACTGTTACTGCTACTGTTACACTGTGACACAGACTAATGCACTGATATATAGAGAGGGATCTTCTCAGAGATTATTATTGTAATTATTGAGACAATTATATCTATAATTATTAATATAATTATAGAGATGATTATTATTATTTTTACTATTATTAATAATTGTCTCCATAATAATAAAATAATACAATTCAGAATAATAATAGTCTCCATAATTACAATAATAATCTCTGAGAAGATCCCTCTCTATATATCAGTGCATTAAGTCTGTGTCACAGTGTAACAGTAGCAGATAACATTTCCTAGTTACAAAAAATCCTTAGTTATGTAATCACTGGGCTCATAGCTCAGTGGGTAGAGGCTCCTATCTCTAATGCAGAGGGCCTGGGGTCTGAATCCCAGACTGGGCAAAAATGTATTTAATTTAACTAAAAAAAGAGCTAGGAGACCATGTATGGACAGATGCTGATCTGAACCTGATGACGTGGTCCCTGCTCTCCGCTAACCCGACACATCTCTCAAAAGGATTCCCTGCCCAATGTCTGTAGAAACCATTTAGTAATATTAGTTCAGGCTTTGAAAGTATTTACAGAGCCGGGAGGGAAAATCCATGACAATCTGACAGTTGCCCGTGACGCGGGGCAGAGGTAAGAAAAACGGGACTGTCCCGGCAAAATCGGGACGATTGGGAGCTATGATTCTGATGATGAGTCTGATTCTGGCCCTGGCAGCTAATCCTGATGGCTCAGAGATAGATGCAAGGATGGAGCAGACCCCAATCGTCTCTCCATGTTACTCTTCTATCCCCTAAGAACTCGGTCCCTTCTCCTGCTGTCAAGGACCGCGGCCATTGTGTTCTGTAAAGCCCGAGGAGAACATCGCCTACAGGTTGTCTCTATGTCTCTACTGCGGTGACTGAAGTAAATTGTCCCACCAGACCCCCGGCAGAGTCACCCGGACAATCAGGTCTCTTCTGAGTGGGTTACTGAGATTCTGTTCTCGCTTTCTCTGTGTGTTGGGGATAAGTCTGTGTCTGGACCTGATAGATTGCGAGTCCATAACTAATCTCAGTGATTAAATGGAGAGGGGGTAGAATTCCCCCAGATTTCTAGGCAGGTCGGATCAATACAGTAAAAGTATTTGGTGCTGAATAACCTTCCCTCTGGTGTCATTTTGGGTCTCCCATGATCAGCGTCACATCACCCGGTCTTTGATTGGAGAGCTGGATACCTAAGTGCTCATCTCTTTGCACTTCATTACTTGTGTCTGAGTGTGGAGGATAAGACCCTGAGAACAGCTTGGATTTTGCTTCTGTATTTTGATAAAATATCTGTCAGGATTGATCTCCGTCCAGGATCGGAGTATCCCAGGGGAGGATATTCGAGTTGTCTCCCCCAGAAGATGACACCAGGTATAGATCCAGGAGAGTCTACAGAAGGGACACATCCGCCCCCTCTAATAATTAAAGTAATAATGTAATAATGTGATTTTAAAAAACCTTAAGGAACATTGTTATACATTGTGCTGTAGTCGGGATCTGGTACAGATTTGGTATTGAGCCTGAAGTGTGGGGTGAGCCACAGAAGATAACAGTGGCCTCTGCTATCAGTGTATGAGCCGTTAGACCTGTGGGGATACTGCACAAGGCTGGGTCCGAGACCACCACCGAGAGAGACAGAGGGGCTGATGGAGGGTAAGAGATGAGCCCCTCTGCCCCCCCCCCCCCAGAATGCCCAGACTTGCACTTGTTGTAGTCAGTGGATAGGACACAAGTTACAACAAAGTAGTGAGAAAGTTCTGATCCGGAGGCACCGATCCAGGAGGAGATTACTGTGTGACAGCAGCCATTGTCCTGAGTGTAAGCTCAGGGGACTACATGTCATGTGTGATACTGTCTGCTGTGTATCTAATCCTACCTCGTGTGATACTGTCTGCTGTGTATCTAATCCTACCACGTGTGTCTGTGTGGTACAGTCTGTACATAATCCTATGCTGTATACCTAATACTATATTGTCCTCTATTTGGACACTTCCAGACATCGCAGTGCAGAACTCCGGAGCCGTGTAGAGATCCAGGACAATGGATAACATTCTGTCTGGACATGTCATGTAATACTCTTACAGCCTCACATACACGATAGATCATCCTCCACTGCCAGATCCTCACATCCACCCACAATTATACATCAACCACACGACACGGAGGAGAACGGAGAGCGATATACCATCCTCCATACACCCCACAGGCAGCAGCGTAGTACAAGCACCAGGACCACATCTGGGGGTAACACATGGGACATCGGGGCAGAGGGGAGAACAGGGACCGGATTATGGAAAAGTTTTGTCAACAGAAGGGAACCAGTTACAAGTTTAGGGGTCTCTAAAAATGTAGGAATTTAGGGGCCCTGGTCTGTCGATCTCCTGCTTCTTACAGGAGGCAGATTACATGAAGTTGATGTCAGGGAGGCAAAGTTCTTGGAGGACGTTTCCTCAGGTCTCTTTGTAACGTTCCTGGTGGACCTGCACGGAGGACAGATACCAGAGGTCAGACCTTTTATGCCTCATTGTTTTCTGCTGCGTTTCTTTGGAAAATTCTGTGACTATTGATGACCTCTCCCTAGGAAAAGTATTGATGGTGTCCAACTAGAAGCATCACACACATCAGTAGTTTTCTGGATTCCACCATAATTGGGGTCTAATGGATCACAGTGTAACCGCTCTGTCCGTGCAATGCATCTGAGGAGGCGCCGATTGTGTCCTTATGTCTCTCTTGTACATTGTTAGTGTGAACACCGGCTTGGGTTTGCTGATTTTGTATTGAATTGCACCACACACTAATCTCGTTATGCAGCTCTGCTCCGGCTCATCAACAGTTAACCCGCTGTGACAGACAGAGCTTTGCTCCAATCATTGCTGGGGCCAGGACTCTGGTATCACATAAATCATCTGCTCATAGTTCAGCACTGACTATAGATTTGTTGTGACATTAGCTCGTCCTGTCCTGTCTTCTTCTCTGTGTTTTGCACTTTTTGGACAGGGAGGTGCAGCGTGTCACACGAGGACACCCTCCCTGCTCCGCACTCTGCCGCCTCTGCCTCACCTGAGTATCTGACTATCCCAAGGGGAGGATATTCAAGTTGTCTCCCCCAGAAGATGACACCATGTATAGATCCAGGGGAGACCACAGAAGGGACACATCCGCCCCTCTAACTCTCCTATGGAGGCAGGTGTCCTCCTTGTAGAAGAAGGATGAGGAGCCAGACCATGTGTAGATGATCATGAACTTCCACATCCACTTTCTCTGGATTCCAGATCAGGTAGTGGCTGAGAACTGGTTCTGTAAGAGTAAACTCTGCGGGGCCTACAGTCCGGATCAGAGAAAGGGAGGAGGGACAGAAGACATTTATCACCCCAGAAGGACAGGTTGAAGACCTGGTGACGCCCTTTGGGTTGTGTCATGCTCCTACACTCTTCCAACAATTTCTTAATGACATTTTTGGAGATCTCCTGGGTTGTGGTTTACTTGGATGATATCCTAATATTTCCTCCTCTTTACTAAACCGTCCAAGTGTTTGTTTGGAGTATAAAATAATAAATCACTCTCCTTGGTTACATCCTCGCCCCTGAACCTTGTTGTGTGGCTCCACCCAAAGTCACGGCTATCAAGAACTAGGAACGTTGCACCGGTCTCAAAGACCTTCAAAGTTTTTTGGTCTTTTCTACTATCAGAAATTTGTTAAAAATGCATCTGTGGCTGAGACATTGGGGCTCATTTACTAAGGGTCCGCGGAGCGCATTTTCGTCGGGTCTCACAGCGATTTCCGCTTTGCGCCGCATTTAACAGGGGATTGTGTCACATGTGATCGGATTTTGGCGCATCCGTGCCGGCTTGCACGCGACACAAATCGTGGGGCAGACCATCGGACAACGCGCGGGATTTAACATTTAGAATTGTGTCGCAATACACGCACTTACATGCACCAGGAAGGAGAAGGTGAACTCCGGGGACCCCTGCGGGGAAGCGACGGATGCAGGAACTCTAGTGCACAATCTTCATGCATCGTACCACACTTCATTCTCGTCAGACTGTCCGGATCGGGGATCGCGACAGGAGCAGGTAAGTAAATTTGCCCCATTGAATGATCTTGCAAGACAAACAAAAGTGTTGATGTGACCAACAGGACCCCAGAAGCTGAAGTAGCATTTGCACAGTATAAGAAAAGCCCCGGTCCCAATTCAGAAAGGTTTAAATGGTCCATTTCTATTGGTTTATGCTTCTGGTGTAGGGCACTGAATCCCTGACTTCTGGGCTTCGATGTGGGTAATTGGGAACTATTGGCTATGAAATTGGAGTTGAGGGGAGTAAACACAGAGGGGCACATTTACTAAGCTCCAATTGGAATGCATAAAAAGTGCGTCCCTCCGACTAGAATGGGATATGCGCCCATTCACTAATTGTGTCGCACGCGTGATAAATGTGGCGCATGAGTTGCGCCACAAAATTTTTGCATAAAAAGTGCACAGCGAGGCTAATTGCCCAGCTGGTATCTATCATGGCTGGGCGTCCTGAGCAGTCCACAGCAGCACCAGATGCTCCCATTGCCATTTTTATGGAGCTACTCCGGCAGCAGTGTCCCCAGGTGTACGACTATGCCATCCGCGGAGCACGGGAGCTGGAGGCGGCGAATCGGCAAGCCCCCCCAACATCTGTGGCCCCAGGATCTGCTGCTCCGGCCGCTGCTCCGGCCGCTGCTCCAGTATATGGATACTGGGGGCTCTGGTGCTGAAGATGAGGAGGACCCTGGCCGTGCAAAGAAGGCACGTTTCACGGAACGTGAAACGGAAATATTGGTTGAGGAGGTATTGTTACATTTTTTTAACTTATTTATACTGTTGGTGTTCTGTTCTACTCTTTACCCACCGTTGAAGAGTGTTTTTAATGAAGGTTTTTTTTTTTTTTTGTGGCTTTTGTCTTTTCAAGGTTACCCAAAATTATGAACATCTTTTTGGGAGGCTGGCAGATTCTATTCCCCTGTCAGCCAAACACCACATTTGGCAGGGGATCACAGTGCGGATCAATGGCCTAGGTAAAAATTGCATTTTGAATAGTATTTGAATTTTTTTATGGTCACTTGGATTGTAAATCTTGAAGGTGAGTGGCCTTTTTATAATGTTTTTTTTTTTTTTTTTTTCTTTTTGTTTTCAACTTTGCAGGAGTGGAATATCGTTCTGTTCCAGAGGTCCGCAAGAAGTGGTACGACTGCAGGAGGAGGCTGAAGGCCAAGCTGGCGAAGCACAAACAGTCAGCTCGGAGGACGGGTGGTGGCCCTAGTGTGGCCATGCGGATGTCGTGGGTGGAGCAAAAGATTAATCAAACAATACACCCCGATCTTACTGAAGGGATCGGGGATTTTGACACGGATGATCTTGATGTTGGTATGTACGTTTTATTTTATGTCTCTAATACTAATGTTTGGTTTCACTTTCCAAAAATATTTTGCAATCCTTTTTGGAAGCGGCTACTGGGGCGTGGAGTAGCCAGACATGAGGCTACACATTGCGGCTACTCCACGCCCCAGTAGCCTCTTTACTCCTCCTAACCTGACATCATCGGCACGTAGCTCCTCGTAGCTGCGCGCCCTCGTCCGATAAGCCAGAGTACTCCGCATGCGCAGTAGCTTTGGCTTTGTTCCCCAGAGTGCAGGCATTGTCATATCTGAAGGTTCGTGGCACGGGACAGGTGTCTGCTATGCTCACCAAATAATACCAACAACGATGCCACTGCCACCAATGTATTTTATGGGATTAGGCATATATGTTTGCCTGCCCCCCCGGGCAACAAGCAAGGCCCCCCCCCCCCCCCCCCCCCCGGGCAACGAGCAAGGGCCCACCTGCCCCCCCTTTTATTTTCACCCCCCCCCCCTCCTTCTCTTTGTCTTACATGACCGGGCCTGCTGTGGAGTACTTTGGATTTGGTGGACTCCAGCGAGGACCTGTAAATAAATATTGATTAAAATGGCTGACGAGGGTGTGTCTGGTTTTCTTTCTATAAAATTTATTTGTACAATGATGTGTTTGTCATTCTGTAAAATTAGCCATAGTAGTGGTGCTGTTTATTTGACAGTGCTCATGACTAAGGCCTGAACTTACTGTAAAATGGTCATTTTTGTTTTGCACAAATTTACAGTAACGGATATTAAATTACCCCGGTACCCACCGCCACCAGGGGTGCCGGGAAGAGCCAGGTGCAGGGGCGGCCGCAGGCTGTTATTGTTGCACTGGAATAGCCCCCTAACAGTGGGCTTTCCCAGATCAGTAATGGCGGCTGCTGCTGCTTTTTGTATCTTGCTGGTTTTATAAATTGTTTGGAATACACGTCTTTTTTTTTTCATTTAAATTTAATATATTGATGTGGGGCTCACCCGATTTTTAACATCAGCCAGATACAAAAAAGCAGCAGCAGCCTGCCATTACTGATCTGGGATAGGCCACTGTTAGGGGGCTATCCCAGCGCAACAATAACAGCCTGCGGCCGCCCCTGCACCTGGCTCTTCCCGGCACCCCTGGTGGCGGTGGGTACCGGGGTAGTTTAATATCCGTTACTGTAAATTTGGCCAAAACAAAAATGGCCATTTTACAGTAAGTTCAGGCCTTAGTCATGAGC
This sequence comes from Engystomops pustulosus, assembly GCF_040894005.1. NCBI lineage: Eukaryota > Metazoa > Chordata > Amphibia > Anura > Leptodactylidae > Engystomops > Engystomops pustulosus. The sequence goes on from NC_092417.1 coordinate 3,297,190, forward strand.
ACTGTCAAATAAACAGCACCACTACTATGGCTAATTATACAGAACGACACAAACACATCATTGTAAAAATATCTTTTATTGAAAAAAAGCCAGACACACCCTCGTCAGCCATTTTAATCCAGATTTATTTACAGGTCCTCGTCGGAGTCCACTGACTACAAAGTAGTCCACAGCAGGCCCGGTCCTTGAAGACAGCAAAAAACACACACAAAAACAAGGGGGTAAGGGGCCATGCTCGTGCACTAGGGGGTTGGTGGCCATGCTTGTTGCCCAGGGGGCTGTTGGCCATGCTCGTTGCCTAAAGGGTTGTGGAACATATATGTCTAATCATATAAAATACATTGCCAGCAGTGTAATTGTTCATAGTATAAGTTGGTGAGCATAGCTAGGTTGAAATTCAAATTACTGTGCCTATAGGATACAATGGTGGCAGTGGGAATCGTGTTTGGTATTAGTTGAGCATAGCATACTCCCCTGTCCCGTGCCCCAAACCTTCACATAAGACAAGCTATGAGGAGCTGCGCACCGATGATGTCTGGTTAGGAGGAGCAGTGAGGCTACTGGGGCGTTGAGTAGTCATGACATCTTGCCTCATGTCCGGCTACTCAACGCCCCAGTAGCCGCTTATCAAAAAATACACAATAGGGCCATAAAGATTTTATAACAAAAAATACTGCACGTGAGGATTAGCTCAAAAAAGTGCTTTCAACATGTACTATACATCCACCTACCACCTGTTCTACCTTTCTAGGTATATTCGTGGTGGTAGCTTCCAAGTGTGGCTATCAATTTTAATTTAAGGTTACAGCACTCTATAGTTTTTGAATTGTAATTTACTTTGTTTTATCAACAGGGAGGGCTGCTCCACCCGCGGCACCACAGGCTGCACCACCACCAGCAAATGAGGCTGCACCCGGACCTCCATGTGCTTCGCCAGCCACTCCTCCTGCAGTCGTATCACTTGGTGGGTCCAGTGGGGATGAGGCTCCTGAAGTGGTGCCCGCTGAAGATAGGCCCATCACACTTGGCATATTTTCCAACTATATGGATAAAAGCCTTGAAGCGATGGGCCTAATTCAGCGGGAACTCCAAAGGCATGGCCGGATGATGGAGGAGGGGTTCCAGCTTATTAGTGGAGATTTAAGAGCTCTCATCAATATTCTGGGACTCCTCATCCACCAAGGAACTGTGGCTCAGGGGGGGAGTGTGAGTGTCCCTCCATTCTCCCCACCCCAGGTCCCCACTGGTGGGGATCCAGTGACACAGGCCAGCCCTGCCCCCAAATCCCAGATTCAGCTTCCAACTGATCAGGATTCGGGGTGCAGTTACGCACCATCGCTGGCAGGTGCACTGGATCCCTCTCCAGTGGTCCTGGGCCCTTCCCCTGAAGCCACGTTCCTACTTTCGGTCAAGGAGGAACTTAGATCCTCGGCTTCCAATCCACCGGGCACATCTGGGAGTTCTGTGGTGACGCGGCGGCAGGCAAAAAGGGGGAAGGGGCCTGTCCGTCGTTCATCACGTTCTTCCAAACCGTAATTTTGTTTTTTTTTTTTTTTTTTTTTTTAACTTTATTTATTTTGGTTAACTTGATTTTGATCAAAAATGACAAATAAATTTTTGATCTACTTTGTCTTCCTCTGAGCTGAAATTATTTTACTAAAGAATGAAAAGCATGGATCCATTTTGACATTGCATTTACTTTAATGCAATTCGAAATATACAGACATTAAGGTATCCAAAAAAAAATAGTAACTGGCAGATCACTTTAAAAGTAAATCTCAGTGACTTGCATGCGCCTTAGTTGTCCCGCTCTATTGGTGGGTTGAGCAGACACATCCCCCTGATGCTCTATATGCTCAGTTAAATCTGTTGCAAGGTCAATTTCTAGCCTGTTGGCTGTTGCAATGTTATGTAACATGCAACAGGCTATAATGACCTTGCACACAATGGGGGGTTTGTAGAGCATAGCCCCCCCGGAAAAATCCAGGCAGCGGAACCGACTCTTGAGAATTCCAAAGGTCCTCTCAATGGCACTTCTGGTTCTTCGATGTGCGTGGTTGAAGCTCCTCTCCTTAGGGGTGGTTGGCCGCAAATATGGTGTCATCAACCATGGCAATAATTTGTAGCCATTATCACCTAAAAACAGGACAAAGTAAAGCTAATTAGCTTAATTTTAAAACTGAGGCAGCATTCACACAAACATCTGCCTGCCGGGCGTCCGTGTGCTCCGTGTAATGGAGAGGAGGAGGGGTGACCGCTCTCCATAGCAATGCATGGGGGCTGCACGTAACACAGGGAAACATAGGACATGTGTTAGCTCCCCCCCCCCCCCCCCCCCATGTACGGTGTTGCATGTGTGCTGCACCATATTGCTCTGTGCGGCCATTGCCATCTATGGGGACATATGTATGGGCGTAAGTTTGCAGCTGTACATATGTCCCCCATACAGTAGTGTGAATGGAGCCTTAGTCCGAGCTTAGACTGACATTTTTGGATTATCCTCACAATATCAGTTTTTTCCTTGGAATCTGCTTGGTTTATCAGTGACAATAATGCAAGTTATTTGCATTTGGGGATGTCTTCTTTTTCCACAATATTTTTAACAAAACATGATGGTAGTTAAAGGGGTTTGCCAACAAACGAAAGTTAAGCCGTATCCATGAGATATTGCCTAACTTCATGATCAGTGCTGAGACCCCCACAGACAGCAAAAATGACTAATGGAGCAGATGGCCGTGCATGCCCATTCCGCTCCATTAATCTCTATGGAGCTGACAGAGATTGGTGAGCGCTGTGCTCGGCAAGATCACTCGCCTCCATAGAGATTACTTGAGCAAAACAGTCATGTTCAGCCATCTGCTCCATTAGTCTGACTGAGCGGCGAGGGCTCCATTGGTTATGCAATCTGTGGGGGTCTCAGCACTGATCAGGGAGTTAGGTCCTATCCAGTGGATAGGGCTAAACTTTATTTTGTGGGAAAACCCCTTTAGATTGTGAGGTTTACCAGTTCAGTCACATGTCCATGGACAAAGTAGGTGTTTGTAACTGATACCCCTCAGTATGTATTTGGAAATTAGGCTTAACCCCGCACTTTTTTTTTCTCTCTCTCTTAACGCCGGTTTCGTCAAATTAATTTCATATGCTGAGAATGTGTTTTGTTTAAATTATTTTGCCTTTTTTTTTTAAATTCATTTGTTTGTGTTAACATTTTAGTTTACATCGTGTAAACTTTTGAAAAAAAAAGGCAAAAATGTAAACAATACTCTTCTCAGTTTCAGAAAAACATAATTAAAGACAGACCTTATGGAGCATGACCACATTTTAAGTGTTTAGTAATTGAAAGAGCATTCACATTCACTTACCAAGCAGAAAGGCGTCCCTGTACAATTCACTCTGGAGCCGGCGATTGAGGCCACAGTGCTCAAAGATAAAGGAATCGTGTGTCGAGCCAGGGTACTTTGCGACCACATTCGTTATGAGGTTATTGTGGTCCACGGTGACCTGCACATTAATAGATCTAAACATTTTTCGATTGCGGTACCGATATTCATCGGCCGCAGGAGGCACCAACGCCACATGTGTGCAGTCGATTAGCCCGATCACGTTGGGCATCCCCGCTACTTGCACAAACTCCGCTTGCGTCCTCCGGATGGCATCAGCAGTTTTGGGGAAGGCGATGTACTGTGTACAGAGCTTAAACAGCTCATCCACTACCTCGTGGAAAAAACGGCTGAAGGTTGGTTGCGAAAAACCAAAACGCTCAGCAATGCAGTGCTGGAAGGACGCGTTAGCCATATAATAGATGGCCGAGACCATCTTGGTGAGTCCAGGCACTGCATGTGACCGTCCGGTTTTTGCCCCGATAGCTACTTCAAGCTTCTCATAGAGGCTTAGGATTGAAGCTCTATCCAGCCGAAACTGCTGATACACCTCCGCGTCCGTAAAATCTGCAAAGGACACACGAGGACGGAACACTCGCGGACGCCTCCTCTGCCTCCGTCTGCGCTGTCTAGCCATGATCCTGTCATTTTGAATGGCCACGTAGAGGATCGGAAGCATATCCATTGTCCTAGAATTAAGAATATGGAATATTATTTTTTTATGCTCATATTGGCAGATTGGTCAGATAAGGTATGTTACTTTGTGACTAATTTAAACTTACACTAAAAATTTGTTTAATCCCAATTTGTGGTAAATAATAAACACATTTTTAGTTTTTCCGGGGCCTCTCTAACAATTTGTATACATTTTTTTAATATTTGAATTTAAAAGTGTGACTTACCTTTGCAAATGCTTTTTTGACGAGTGTTTGTCTTCTTATTACCACCAATCTCCACTCCTGTTTTACAAATTGGATTGTTATTTTTTCAAAAATCAATCCTTTTTTGAAATTTATATGTGAACATTTACTTACCTTTTTGCTAAATTTCAATGGATTTATTGTGCACAATCAACAGTCAACTTTTCCAATCTCCTTCAGAACCCTCGACTCCTAACTCTCTCCATTTTGTTTGTTTTTTGGAAACCATTTTATATTTTTTCCCTAAATTGTGTCGCACACACCTTTACCTTGTTGCCACAAGCATAATAGCAATCAGTTTACTCATGCGACACTTTTGTGTCGCGGTTTGAATAGTGTCGCACTTCTATTCTGTGTTTGCGCGCTTTGATATGCGCGCCCCCGTTTGTGACGCACGCTATTTAAATTGTGGCGCACGGCTGGTTAGATTGTGTCGCGCGCTTCGGCCATTTTCCAGATTCACTCCTTGGTTTTGTGGCGCATGCACGGCGGATTTTGGCGCGAAATATTGAAAATCTGACGCCAGCAGCAGCGTCATAAATAGAAGCCACACCTGCAACTACAGCAGATACCGTGCACAGCAGCCAGGGAACAATACTGAGAATTGTAAGTACCCAAAAACAACACAAAATACACCCAAAACAAGGCAAAAAAAGGGGAAAAAGCCCCAAAAGAGAGATAAGAAGGGTGGATATACAGGGCAATGTAAAGGACAGTGAAGAAACACAAGCTAATGGCACAGCACATGTTGCAGGGGGATCGCATCGTCAGAATTACATGAGCTTAACATCATAACTTCTAATCCCTTCACGTAGATCTATATTGTCGTGAACGAGGAGGGAACAACCTTTCGAAAAGCAAGATGGCCACATCCTCAGGTAAAGCGCTCAATACATTTTAGATAACTCCAAAAGAAACCTAGAAATGCAATGTTCACACAGAGTTTTCAATTATGGAGTTTTAAATTCAAAATCACATTATTACATAAAAGAAAATGTCAAAATGATTTTTACAGCAAAAAAGGTTGATATGTGTCATCACCAAAATATAAACATTTACATCAAAGTATATGGTCATGGGCGCATGCGTCACTAGCTACGCTTTGAAGTGCAGTGCTAGCGCAATGGGGGCGCACCCTGGGCTGGACACATTTGCAAATGCATTGAAAGGCATCTCCTGGTTAAGCAATCACATGCGTTACACTGGACACACTAATGTTTTTTTTTAGTGAGGCCCAAAACCATGCACTTTTAAACGCAGGACTAGCGCTGTCACCGTGTGATTCCGTTTTTGGACAATACACATGCATTTAGTTGAAGCCCTTAGCGCTCTGCACGGTAGCTGTACTGCACTGAGATGATGCCGGTTCTGCTCTGCACAGGAGCCAAACCGCCATCGGGGGTTGCGGGATGTCAGCGTTAATCTACCGCTGACATCCACGGCTAACACCCGCGGTCGGAGTGGGCTCCGATCGTGGGTGTTTATTCCGTTAAATGACGCGACCGCACCATTTCACATGCCTTCCGGGGTTCTTTACCCCACGATCGGTGCCCCAGCGATGTTTTTGGGGGCGCCAATCGCTGCTATGGCACCACTGGGGTCCGATAGGGGCCCCAGAGAAGCCTGAAGGCAGGGCCTTTAAGATGGCGTCTGTGACGTCATCTTAAAGGCAAAGTGTCAGCCTATGCATCTGCATAGGCTGACACTGCTAATACCCTGCAATACATGAGTATTGCAGAGTATTATCATGAAGAAGCAATCAGATGATTGCTTGTTGATGTCCCGTGGTGGGTCAAGAAAAAAAAAAAGGTAAAGAAAATGTTTTTCGTGCAAAAATAATTTAACAAATCAATAAAAATGGCCATAAGCCCAAAAAAATATAAAGATACAAATTACGCTCAAAAAAGTCAAAACAGTCCGTCACAATCCATAGAATAAAACAAAATAAATATTGGACCCATATGATGAACGCCGTAAATCAAAAAATTACAAACCCGCCAAAAATTCTGATTTTACCTATTATATCCCACTAAAAATGCAATAAAAAGTGAACAACAAAACATATGTACTCCACAATGATACTGTTGCAAAGTACAACATGTCCCGCAAAAAACAAGCCAACAACCAGCTCTGTAGCCAAAAACGTAACAATGTTATGCCACTTGGAAGACGGCGATGCAAAAATGAGAGATTTTACAACACATTAGCATTTTTTTTTCCAAATTAATTAAAAATTAAGAAAAAATATTCATGTCTGGTATCCCCGTAATCGTATCGACCCATAGAATAAAGATAACAGGATTATTAGGCTATACGGTGAACACCAATTTTTTTTATTTAACTAATCCAGTACAGAATTGATTCTTTTCTACTTATGACCTCAAAACAAGTTCAAAATTTGCTACAATAGGTGATACCAACCCCAAAATGGTGACACTGGAAAAAGCATCTCATCTTGCCAAAAAAATGCCGTCACATGGCCCCAAATAACGTAAAAGCGAAAATTTTATAGCCTTCAAAAGGGGGCAACGAGAAAACTAAAATCCTGGCAGCTGCAGGTCCCTCCTTCCCTTCTGTGCCTCGCTGTGCCCCCATAACACAAGTAATGTCCACATGTGGGGGGTCGCTGCACTCAGGAGAAATTGTTGAACACATTTTATGGTGGCTTTTTGCTTTTTATCTTTTTGAAATGTGTAAATTTTAGGCCTAAATGAACATATAAGCAACAAAAATTGACCATTCTAAATTTCACACCCATTTGGATTCAATTACTAGGAAGATCTCAAGGAGTTCACAATCTTCGTAAATGCTGCTTCTGATATCATGAGGGGTGCAGATTTGAAAATGGGTTTGTTATATATGTGGTTTAGATGCTAAAAATATTACAATTCAGTGAAAACACTATTTATCCTCCAAATTGCCAAATTATCATAAAATATATATATTTGTAAGCTGCGCAACATCAAAAATAATTATCAAGACATTTTTTTTATTTATGCCAATGTAAATAAGACGATTGGAAATGTTATTCTGCAACTTATTTAGGTTGAAAATCATCTGCATGAAAATGCAATGATTCAAAATTTTGTCAAGGTCACATTTATCCCAAAACTCAAGTTTGTGACATTTTTTTGGGGAATGAAAGCAAAAAATAACAGCCAACATTTACCAATAAAATGAAGTACAAGATGTGTGGAATCGTTTAGATTAGTAAAAGTGTTCAAAAGTTATAACTATATAAATCAAACCATATCACAATCCCATAAATTGGGCTGAGCCTTAGGCTAGATTCACACTGCTGTTGGCCGCCCGTACCGTAGCGGGCAACGGCCGTGTACGGGGAGAGGAGGAGGAGGAGGTGAGCGTAGCTCCCCCCCGCCCCTCTACATAGGAAGTAATGGCGCACGGCGCCGTACTACGGAGAAAGATAGGACAGGTCCTATCTTTTTCTTGGGTACGAAGCGGTACGGTGCCGCACGTGTGCTGAACCGTACCGCTCCCGTAGTGCGCCATGCGCCCATTGCCGTCTATGTGGGACGTATATCGGCCGTATATACGTCCCCCATACAGTCGTGTGAATGTAGCCTTAAGCTGTAAAATGGCTGCGTCCTTAAGGGGTTAATACACAATGCAAAGACTATGAAAACACACCATGAGAAGAAGGCCGAAGACGCCAGACATGTGATAGGCAACACAAATTCCGAGCACAACAAGATCAGGGTAAACCCAATGCAAATCTTTGAAACAAATCTATCATAAATAAGTTTTGAATTTCATATTGGTAAAAATATCAAATATCTTGCGTTCTTGTATTTTACAGATGAAAGCCAGGCAGGCACCAGCAGCGGCAAGAGGAAGCAGAAGAAGAGCGCCCCTTTTGATCGAGCAGAGCTCGTCGCTTTGATAACCATCTGCGACGAGCGGGGCTACGACCTGCTCCGTGAGACTGGCAGCTATAAAGCAAAGACCAAGATCATGGAGCAGGTCCAAGCCCATCTGCTCGAGAAATACGGCCGGTACCATTCCGTCCGACAGTTGCAGAAGCGGTTCTCGGACATAAAGGTCCGTGAGGAGCGCTTTTTGGAGCGTGTCCGAAGCCGGAACCGCTCTGCAAAAGGTTAGAAGATACAACTTGGTTCTCTAAGTAATGACATGTCTGTGCATTTTTTGATGATTTCTCTTTTTCTTTCTAGCCGGACGGGAGAGGGCACCGGCCGTAGAAGGGGCCTCTTCTTCTGCTTCTGTTGCTGCTGCTGTTGTGGTGGATGTTGGGGACGACTCTCCCCCTCCACCAAGCCCTGTGCCACCTGGCCAAGAGGTAAAGACTGGCATCCTTTTAGGAATCTAAGATGTTGAAAATGTAATATATACTAATTCATTTGTAATTAGTATTAATTTATATATATATATTTTTTTTTACAGGATCTTGCTGTGGCTCCGGAGGAGGAGATGGTTACCCTGGTGCTGGAACCGGTGGAAGACCCACATGAAGAGGTCCAGCCACCAGAGGTAGCCACCACAGCAGTGGCCGAGGGTCTTCAGATGTCCATCGGTGAGCAGCTCCTCCATGAAATGGAGCTGCTCAACCGAAACATGGACATTCTGATGGCCCATTTCGAAAGGTTGTTCCACCCTCCTCGTTCTTAATTTTGTGTCTTTTTTTGTTTAAAAGATTTTGTTAAAAAAACATTTAAAAATTTAAAAAAAAAAATGAAAAAAATGAAAAAATTTCAAAAAAAATTTCAAAAAGTTTGGAAAAAAAAAAAAAAAAAAAAAAAAATGTTTGAACCAAAAAAAAAAAAAAAAAAAATTTTACCATGATTATCCCCCAAAACAGGCAACGGTGTTTGTAAAGTTGTCTTTTTACCATGATTATCCCCCAAAACAGGCAACGGTGTTTGTAAAGTTGCTGTAAATCAATAGCATGAGATGTATTTATTAAGGTATCAGTATTTTTCTTTGATGTCTGAATATAAACAAATGTAATGTGATTTTAAAACAGTGCTTGAATAAATTATTAATTTTTGCATAAAAATGACTGTTTATTACGTTAACTTCCATAAAAAAACAGGGGCAGCAACACACTGGTGGGGGGGGGGTGTTTGTTGACATAAACACTGTTGGGGGTTTATGGTGACATAAACACTGGGGGGGGGGGTGGTGACATAAACACTGGTGGGGGGGGGGATGGTGACATAAACACTGGTGGGGGGGGGTATGGTGACATAAACACTGGTGGGGGGGTATGGTGACATAAACACTGGTGGGGGGGGGGTGTTTGTTGACATAAACACTGTTGGGGGTTTATGGTGACATAAACACTGGGGGGGGGGTGACATAAACACTGGTGGGGGGGGTATGGTGAGATAAACACTGGTGGGGGGGGTATGGTGACATAAACACTGGTGGGGGGGTATGGTGACATAAACACTGGTGGGGGGGGTATGGTGAGATAAACACTGGTGGGGGGGGTATGGTGACATAAACACTGGTGGGGGGGTATGGTGACATAAACACTGGGGGGGGAGGAGTGCAGGGTCACACAGACACTTTGGCTAAAGATAACTTACATGATGTGGGCAGCTTGGTGTATTTTGCTGGGTTCACACCATATTCTTGGTCTAGGCTCAGCGTATATGTCACTAAAGCCCCTGACGTGTTACCTTTGTGTATACATTGGCAAATAGTTGCAGACGGCGGCCGGCCTTTTGCCTCCATCTGATGCTAAAACTTTAAATCAAGGACTAAACTTTTGCAAAAGTTAACAAATAATTTTTATTTATATTGCTTCAGTAAATTCCGTAAAGCTTTACAAATAAATATACATCTTTCCACTATGTAGCCTCCACAAGAGCAATGTATGCTGGGTGGCATGGTGGCTCATTAGTTAGCATTACAGCCTTGCAGCCTTGTGGACCTCGATTCGAGTGACATCCAGGTCAACGTCTGCACAGAGTTTGCATTTCTCTCCATGTTTGTGTTGGTTTCCTCCAGGTCCTCCGGTTTCATCCCACGCTCAAACACATACTTGCAGGTTTTTTAGATTGGGAGCCCCATTGGGGACAGGGAACATTCTGATAAGGACTGATTATTAATTCTTATGTGCTCATCGGAGGCAAGGGATGCCTATGTTAATCAAAAGCATTGTTTTGCATCCTTATTCACTTTTGTCAATCACTTGTATCACTCATCATGAGATAGGAGCAGGGTGGAATACACATACATCACACCATACCCCTTTAAATGGGCCAGGAGGAGAGAGCATACCTGCAGACCTATCCCTTTAAGTGGGGCTTGAGAAGAGAGCATACCTGCACACCTATCCCTTTCAAACCAGGAACGGAAAGCCATAATCCCGCCTCCAAAAAATACATTCTCAGGAACCAGAAGTGAAGCAAGATCTCATTTACAATTTATCGAGCTACATTTTAAGTCCTCAACAAAGTGCCTTACTGTCTAAAGGTTTAGGTTTTTCACCCAGCAATAATTTCAATATATTTCATACTATCCTAGATGTAAATAAATTTATTAGAAATTTAACTCTGCGAAAACATTTTTTTGAATGTCCAGAGGGTGATAAGACCTATTCTAAGGACTGTGGTAATACCGGGATGCTAAGCCTAAACAAAGATATGAACACTTTTGAAGACCAATATCACCTCTCGACATTGCGCCAACTTCAGTCTGAAGAATATGATATAGTGGACTTGAACCAATCTTTCCGAACTTCCAACTCTTTGTTCTACCCCATCAACTCAAGATCCACCACAATGGACATTTTCCAAGAACAGGTGGAACGAGATTTGATTGAACTAAAAGAAGTTACCACTCAGCACCAGAAATATAATATTTCAAACCAGGAACGGAAAGCCATAAAAGAAATTAAAATGAACTCTGATCTTCTAGTCCGCTCTGCAGACAAGGGGGGTGCGATAGTTCTCCTTAATGCCGGACTGTATAAAAAATTAAATTTAGAGATGTTGAGTGATGAAAAAACGTATCTAAAATTACAATCAAATCCTACTATTGAATTTCAAATGTTGTTAAGGAAACTGTTGGATGAGGGATTAAATATGGGTGCAATATCCCAGAAAATATCAGATTACCTGTATGTCAAATTTCCCGTTACCCCAGTCTTTCACTCATTGCCGAAGATACATAAGGAGGTCTTCCCCCCTCCCCTCCGCCCCATTGTGGCGGGTATCGGATCTCTGAGTGAAAGATTGGGGGAATGGGTTGACCACCACCTTCAGCCACTGGTTGCTTCCCTTCCTGGCCTATTGAAAGATACTAAACATACTATTTCTTTACTTGATGGTATACCATGGAGACGGAGCTCCATGTGGCTGTCGTGTGACGTGGTAGCATTATACCCATCTTTAGACCATGAAATTGCATTACAATGCCTGACTTACTGGTTGGATAAATATAGCATGTATTCACTTGCAGTAAAAGAGTTTATAGTAGAAGCAGTTAACTTTCTCTTGAAAAGAAATTATTTTTCATTTGATGACAGCTATTTTTTACAGAGATGCGGTGCATCGATGGGGGGCAGATGTTCTCCATCATTAGCAAATCTGTACATGGCCAGATGGGAAGAACTTTATCTGTTTTCTGGGGCAAATCCTTTTCTCTCCCATATCAGGTGGTACGGCCGTTATATTGACGACCAGCTCCTGATATGGGAGGGAACTGTATTGGATGCAGAAAATTTTGTCAAATATCTGAATTCTAACTACATGAATTTAAAATTCACATTTAATTTACAGGCTAAAACTATCAACTTCTTGGATATCAGCTTAACTGGTACCAATACTGTAGTTCAAATTTCCCCATATGTCAAACCAACGGCATCTAATACCACCCTACTAGCTAGCTCATGCCACCCCAATCATGTTATAAAGAATATCCCTACAGGAGAACTTATCCGCACTAAAAGGAATTGTTCCACATCCTCCCTGTATAAAACAGAGGAGAAAAAGGTTTGGGACAAATTAAAGAAGAGAAAATATCCGGAGTGGATGTTAAAAAGGGCTTCTCATATAGTCCATAATATCCCCCGTTCAGATTTGATTAACATGAATAAAAACAAAAAATCCAAACACAAAAAACAACAACCAATAGTGTTTACTACAACCTACAGTGTTCAGTACAAAGAAATTGAAAAAATTATATATAAAAATCTACCCATCCTGCATACTGATCACGTACTGTCCAAAATTATGCACAACAATATAAAATGTGTAGCTAAAAAGGCTCCGAATCTCAGTAACTTACTGTCACCAAGCCTATATCAATCAAGTCCAGGCCATACCACATGGCTCAGCACTAAAGGCTTCTTCAAATGTGGAGCAGACCGTTGTAAGTGCTGCAGGTATGCGATCCAAAGCAAATTTTTCTCCTCGTACTCTAACGATGCACAACAAGAAATAAAACAATTCATAAACTGTAATACATCATTTGTAATTTATCAGATACAATGCATTTCATGTGGATTAGATTACATAGGCTGTACTACGAACAATCTTAAAACCCGCATTCGTCGACATTTCTCTGATGTCAGTTCAGACAGTGCGGTTAACATTTCCGCAGTATCCAGACATGTTAGGGAACATCATGCCGGAGACTGCAGTGTCCTCAGATGCAGGGGTATTGAAAAAGTAATGAAACCTAAGCGAGGGGGAGATCTTAGGAGGATCCTTTTAAATCGAGAAACGTACTGGATTTTCTCTCTAAAAACTAGGGTCCCTTTTGGATTAAATAAGAAACAAGATTTGATTCATTTTTGCTAAAAATTGCTAACTTATAAAATATATAATAAATATAAAATATTGTTTCTAATATCCTATAATGCTCCCCACGTAATACCACCTCTCTTTTTTGCTTCTTTGATAGAAAAACAATGTAAAGTTACACTTTTTCTTGCAGGTACTAAGGTGATAATTACCACCTGTTTTTCCTTGTTTTTAAACATGTAAAGTTTCTTCTATGTATGTTTACACTTTATGTTTACACTTTATGTTTACACTTTACGCTTTACGCTTTATACAAAAAATCATGGAAAGGGTTAAAAAAACCTTACCCAGAGATCCATGGGATTGAAAGGGCAGGGTTAAATAGCCAGACTGCAGAAAGTTGTGCAGAAGCTATGAATAAGGTTTAATCACCGAAACGCGTAAGCTTTGATGCTATTTTTTATTCCTTATGCTGTGTCATGTATCATTGTACCCTTTTTAATGGATTTCAAATAAAATTTTGCTACTTTTTATCCTAAAACTGACGTCTGATGTCCAGCTGGAAATAGTTCTTTTTCCTATCCCTTTAAGTGGGGCTTGAGGAGAGAGCATACCTGCACACCTATCCCTTTAAGTGGGGCTTGAGGAGAGAGCATACCTGCACACCTATCTCTTTAAGTGGGGCTTGAGGAGAGAGCATACCTGCAGACCTATCCCTTTAAGTGGGGCTTGAGGAGAGAGCATACCTGCAGACCTATCCCTTTAAGTGGGGCTTGAGGAGAGAGCATACCTGCACACCTATCCCTTTAAGTGGGGCTTGAGGAGAGAGCATACCTGCACACCTATCTCTTTAAGTGGGGCTTGAGGAGAGAGCATACCTGCACACCTATCCCTTTAAGTGGGGCTTGAGGAGAGAGCATACCTGCACACCTATCCCTTTAAGTGGGGCTTGAGGAGAGAGCATACCTGCAGACCTATCCCTTTAAGTGGGGCTTGAGGAGAGAGCATACCTGCACACCTATCCCTTTAAGTGGGGCTTGAGGAGAGAGCATACCTGCACACCTATCCCTTTAAGTGGGGCTTGAGGAGAGAGCATACCTGCACACCTATCCCTTTAAGTGGGGCTTGAGGAGAGAGCATACCTGCAAACCTATCCCTTTAAGTGGGGCTTGAGGAGAGAGCATACCTGCACACCTATCCCTTTAAGTGGGGCTTGAGGAGGGAACATAGCTGCACACCTATCCCTTTAAGTGGGGCTTGAGGAGGGAACATAGCTGCACACCTATCCCTTTAACTGGGGCTTCTTTTTTTTCAAAAGCCACATTCTCCAAGTAGGATCCTAAGCAAAAGAAAATTGCCCTGACATTCACCTCCTTCAGCCCGGTGTATATGAGTGCACGTCTTGCGACACAATTCGGTTTTTTAAATTCGGGGGCTTGTCCGAATCATTCGGGTATTTCGAAAACCACGCCCCCTTGTTTTGGCGCACGGAACTCGGCGCCAGTGCGACACAATTTAGACCCGTGCGCCAGAATCCCGGGGCTATTCAGGGAACTTCGGCGCAAATCGGAAATATTCGGGAAACACGTCGGGAAAACGCGAATCGGGCCCTTAGTAAATGACCCCCAGAGTCGTGTGACTACTGACCATAACATCTACCATATTTGAATAGCGCTGAGTGACATTCTGGGCATTATGCTTCCCTTAGTTCTGGGAGGAAAAATGTCGTTTTTTTTACCAGTAATACCCCACAGAATGCTCCGGAAAATCCTGTCCATGATGTGGTGTTGGTCGAGATTGATTATGATCGAGCCACTTTTGATAACTCTCAGGACCCAGCACCTAGTAACACTCCCAGGGATAACATGTTTGTCCCCCTTGTCTCCGCCTCCTACAAGAAGTTCATTGTTCTGGCGGGACACCATGGGATTGCCGGAACCAAATATCTGTTGGTTAAATCTTCCTGGTGGCCATCATGGTCTCTCAAGACTTTGCGGAAGCTTGTGGGGTGTGTGACAGGAGTGAGGTGCCCCGAGATTACTACAGGGATTCCTATAACTTGCAATTCAGTTTGAACTCTAAATTTTGGAGAGGATTCGGTGGGCATTTGGAAATCTCTGTCATTTACACTTATTCTGCAGCTCCTCAACTAAGGTATCGTCGTTCTCCTGTACTTACAAGTTCAATTCCAAGAGCTGTGTATCTCATCCTGTCCTGTGTGATACTGTCTCTAACTAATCCTATATTGTCCTCGACCAAGGACCCTGCAGGTGGTCACCTCTCAGCACCAGCAGACATCGCAGTGCAGGACTCCGGAGCCGTGCAGAGATCCAGGACAATGGATAACATTCTGTCTGGACATGTCATGTAATACTCTTACAGCCTCACATACACGATAGATCATCCTCCACTGCCAGATCCTCACATCCACCCACAATTATACATCAACCACACGACACGGAGGAGAACGGAGAGCGATGTACCATCCTCCATCCACCCACAATTATACATCAACCACACGACACGGAGGAGAACGTAGAGTGATATACCATCCTCCATACACCCCACAGGCAGCATCGTAGTACAAGCACCAGGACCACATCTGGGGGTAACACATGGGACATCGGGGCAGAGAGGAGAATAGGGACCGGATTATGGAAACGTTTTGTAGACAGAAGGGAACCAGTTACAAGTTTAGGGACCTCTAAATGTCCTGGAATCCTCTTATCCTCTTGGATACCAGAGGTCAGACCTTTTATGACTATCGATGACCTCTCCTTAGGAAAAGTATTGATGGCGTCCGACTAGAAGCATCACAAACACAGGGATTAGATATACTTAGGGCCACGTGCGAGGTCTGGACCTATAGTGTTACTAACAATTTACAAACTTTGCATTTCTACAACAAGGACGTCCTCCGACCTATGTCAATGAGGATTCTGCTAAAATGTAACTTTTATTAATCATTTATTTCAACCATAAGGAATATTTTCCCAGTGTGTAGAGACAAACAAAAGAAAAACTAAAAGTTGGAACGGTGGGAAAAGAAGGTGATTTTTCCTTCGGAGCAAAGAGAGGAACGTGAGGAGTTTGAGATGAGTTAACGTTTTAAGTGTGGAATAGGGAGTTAGGAACCCACAGGTAGGTATTGAAGGGTTCGCTATGTTGCACACAGGTAGGTATTGAAGGGTTCGCTATGTTGCACACAGGTAGGTATTGAAGGGTTCGCTATGTTGCACACAGGTAGGTATTGAGGGGTTCGCTATGTTGCACACAGGTAGGTATTGAAGGGTTCGCTATGTTGCACACAGGTAGGTATTGAGGGGTTCGCTATGTTGCACACAGGTAGGTATTGAGGGGTTCGCTATGTTGCACACAGGTAGGTATTGAGGGGTTCGCTTTGTTGCACACAGGTAGGTATTGAAGGGTTCGCTATGTTGCACACAGGTAGGTATTGAAGGGTTCGCTATGTTGCACACAGGTAGGTATAGAAAGGTTCGCTGTGCTGCGTGCGCTCTTTTTAGTATGGTTAGAGGCTACACAGTGATAGATTAGATAGCAAGTCCTGGCCACATCTGTATCAGGGGGAATATGGACTATTAGGAGTGTAATCCACGCTCTCAGACTACCCTCTCACTCCGGGGGGTATTTCCATATAATTTCCCAGGCTGCAGTCACTTGCTATGTGTGCGCAGTGTTTTATAGTGCTATCTTAGCCAGACGTGATAACATGCCATACCCTAAAGGTGGATCTATGCTAAACACTAGCTTTCTGTTTGGAGACACACATTGCGTTCGCTCCCTTGGGTGTTTTTCCAGTTATTGCTACTATTCAATGCCTCGATTTTCTGACATTGCTAATAACTATCTAATCCATGAACACCACTCAATCTAAAATCAACACACATTCAGACAGCCCCCCCGACATGTTTCGCCATGAGATGGCGTCTTCAGGGGGTAACGGGGCTGATCTGAGGCTTACCCCCTGAAGAATGTGTGTCTCCAAACAGAAAGCTAGTGTTTAGCATAGATCCACCTTTAGGGTATGGCATGTTATCACGTCTGGCTAAGATAGCACTATAAAACACTGCGCACACATAGCAAGTGACTGCAGCCTGGGAAATTATATGGAAATACCCCCCGGAGTGAGAGGGTAGTCTGAGAGCGTGGATTTACACTCCTAATAGTCCATATTCCCCCTGATACAGATGTGGCCAAGACTTGCTATCTAATCTATCACTGTGTAGCCTCTAACAATACTAAAAAGAGTGCCCGCAGCACAGCGAACCTTTCTATACCTACCTGTGTGCAACAAAGCGAACCCCTCAATACCTACCTGTGTGCAACATAGCGAAACCCCTCAATACCTACCTGTGTGCAACATAGCGAAACCCCTCAATACCTACCTGTGGGTTCCTAACTCCCTATTCCACACTTAAAACGTTAACTCATCTCAAACTCCTCACGTTCCTCTCCTTGCTCCGAAGGAAAAATCTACTTCTTTTCCCACCGTTCCAACTTTTAGTTTTTCTTTTGTTTCTACACACTGGGAAAATATTCCTTAAGGTTGAAATAAATGATAAATAAAAGTTACATTTTATCAGAATCCTCATTGACATAGGTCGGAGGACGTCCTTGTTTGCAGAAATGCAAAGTTTGTAAATCGACTAGAAGCATCACACACATCAGTAGTTTTCTGGATTTCACCATAATTGGGGTCTAATGGATCACAGTGTAACCGCTCTGTCCGTGCAATGCATCTGAGGAGGCGCCGATTGTGTCCTTACGTCTCTCTTGTACATTGTCAGTGTGAACACGGGCTTGGGATTGCTGATTTTGTATTGAATGGCACCACACACTAATCTCCTTATGCAGCTCTGCTCCGGCTCATCAACAGTTAACCCGCTGTGACAGACAGAGCTTTGCTCCAATCATTCCTGGGGCCAGGACTCTGGTATCACATAAATCATCTGCTCATAGTTCAGCACTGACTATAGATTTGTTGTGACATTAGCTCGTCCTGTCCTGTCTTCTTCTCTGTGTTTTGCACTTTAGCGCATGAAGGGAATGTCACCTAGTTGTCCTCTTACTGTTTAGGGTATGTGAGGCAAACAGGTAGGGAAAGCTGGGCTCTGGGTTTAGCATCAGGACCCACAAGCTGTGTCATTACTCCGTTCCCAGACCCTGCGTTACAGTAACAACTGATAATTGACAACAACGGATCCACAACAGGTTCTCTGGTGACCCGAGAGTCTCAGCTTTCAGGACATGGTGGTCCTCCATGTTGGAGTAGTGTCCTCCATCCTGCAGCGGGTGGTCTCCATGGAGGAGAGGGTCAGAGGGTCTTCTTGTAGGGATCACAGGTAGAAGCTGATGACTCTGTGTCATGATTCACTGCTGCGGGGATTAGACTGCAGCAGGGGATGGAGGTTCTTCATTGTGATCAGAGGGCAGTGACTTACAGATCTGATATTGAATTATTCAGGCAGGGCGTGACCCCATGGCCCGGCTGATAGCTAGGTCCCTACAGGACGGGGAGGTGCAGGGTGTCACCTGGGTCCTCCGGTGTTTATAACATGAGGACACCCTCCCTGCTCAGCACTCTGCTGCCTCTGCCTCACCTGCTCCACGTAGACCTGCAGATACCTGCACAGGTAAGTCGCTCATGTCCCGGTCCTGGGGTGGGGGGTGCTGCAGTCATATCATCTATAGACGCTGAGGGATCTGCACCAAACTGCAGCAGCAGACGGGGAGACAACTGGTTATTCTTTTCCATAGTAAAATCTCGATAATAACTGATCATGAAAATCCCCTGTAATCACTGAGCAGTGCCGAGACCCTCTGCGTCCTCTGCACCCCGACCCCCAACTTACCTCCATCTTATCTCTATATCCGACCTTAACTGAGACCCTCTACATGCTCTGCCCCCCGACCCCCAACTTACCTCCATTTTATCTCTATATCCGACCTTAACTGAGACCCTCTACATGCTCTGCCCCCCGACCCCCAACTTACCTCCATCTTATCTCTTATCCGACCTTAAACCAGGACTTCTGCATCCTCTGCCCCCCCGACAGCCCCCATATTATCTCTTATCTGACCTTAACCGAGACCCTCAGCATCCTCTGCCCCCCGACAGCCCCCATATTATCTCTTATCTGACCTTAACTGAGACCCTCTACATCCTCTGCCTCACGACCCCCCATATTATCTCTTATCCGACCTTAACTGAGACCCTCTGCGTCCTCTGCGTTCTAGCGAAAAGGATAATTTGAACTTTTAGTTTTATATATTTTTTTACTGTATTTCTAGACTCCCTGGGGTACTTTAACCCTAGGGAGTCTGATCACTTATACAATATACTGCAGCAGGATTGCAGTGTACTGTACATTGACTGGATGTGTGGACCCTGTGTTAGGGTTCAAGCTGTCATAGCAACACATCAGAGGGGGCGCCACCCAGATCCCAGATGGGGGCACCCATGTGTTACCATCACTTGAGTGCCGCCATCGCGTTTCTTGTACTTGCCTGACATTTGATGCAGTTTTGTGACATGTAGGAAAGGGAATAAGAAGGCATAAACCACCTGCAGCGACATCGGCCGTTATGGTGGGTAATAATGAATGACGATGCAGAACTCATGTTACTACTTACATAATGCGGGTGGATTATTACACCATATTTTCTGATGCATCAACAGCACAAGCGCACGGTGGAAGGGTTTCTCCCGATTGATGATGGGTTTCGACCCAAGTTCTTGGGTTTCTATCCCCTCCTGTATCATCTCTATCTGCCGTATCCTGTATCTTCTATCCCCCCCCCTGTGTCATCTCTATCTGATGTATCCTGTATCTTCTATCCCCCCCCCGTATCATCTCTATCTGCCGTATCCTGTATCTTCTATCCCCCCCCCCGTATCATCTCTATCTGCTGTATCCTGTATCTTCTATCCCCCCCTGTATCATCTCTATCTGCTGTATCCTGTATCTTCTATCCCCCCCCCCGTATCATCTCTATCTGCCGTATCCTGTATCTTCTACCCCCCCCTGTATCATCTCTATCTGCTGTATCCTGTATCTTCTATCCCCCCTGTATCATCTCTATCTGCCGTATCCTGTATCTTCTATCCCCCCCTGTATCATCTCTATCTGCTGTATCCTGTATCTTCTATCCCCCCCCCCGTATCATCTCTATCTGCTGTATCCTGTATCTTCTATCCCCCCCCGTATCATCTCTATCTGCCGTATCCTGTATCTTCTATCCCCCCCTGTATCATCTCTATCTGCTGTATCCTGCATCTTCTATCCCCCCCTGTATCATCTCTATCTGCTGTATCCTGTATCTTCTATCCCCCCCCCCCCGTATCATCTCTATCTGCTGTATCCTGTATCTTCTATCCCCCCCTGTATCATCTCTATCTGCTGTATCCTGTATCTTCTATCCCCCCCTGTATCATCTCTATCTGCCGTATCCTGTATCTTCTATCCCCCCCCCCCGTATCATCTCTATCTGCTGTATCCTGTATCTTCTATCCCCCCCTGTATCATCTCTATCTGCTGTATCCTGTATCTTCTATCCCCCCCCCCGTATCATCTCTATCTGCCGTATCCTGTATCTTCTACCCCCCCTGTATCATCTCTATCTGCTGTATCCTGTATCTTCTATCCCCCCTGTATCATCTCTATCTGCCGTATCCTGTATCTTCTATCCCCCCCTGTATCATCTCTATCTGCTGTATCCTTTATCTTCTATCCCCCCCCCTGTGTCATCTCTATCTGATGTATCCTGTATCTTCTATCCCCCCCCCCCGTATCATCTCTATCTGCTGTATCCTGTATCTTCTATCCCCCCCCCGTATCATCTCTATCTGCCGTATCCTGTATCTTCTATCCCCCCCTGTATCATCTCTATCTGCTGTATCCTGTATCTTCTATCCCCCCCCCGTATCATCTCTATCTGCCGTATCCTGTATCTTCTACCCCCCCCTGTATCATCTCTATCTGCTGTATCCTGTATCTTCTATCCCCCCCTGTATCATCTCTATCTGCTGTATCCTGTATCTTCTATCCCCCCCTGTATCATCTCTATCTGCTGTATCCTGTATCTTCTATCCCCCCCTGTATCATCTCTATCTGCTGTATCCTGTATCTTCTATCCCCCCCTGTATCATCTCTATCTGCCGTATCCTGTATCTTCTATCCCCCCCAGTATCATCTCTATCTGCTGTATCCTGTATCTTCTATCTCCCCCTGTATCATCTCTATCTGCCGTATCCTGTATCTTCTATCCCCCCTGTATCATCTCTATCTGCCGTATCCTGTATCTTCTACCCCCCCCTGTATCATCTCTATCTGCTGTATCCTGTATCTTCTATCCCCCCTGTATCATCTCTATCTGCTGTATCCTGTATCTTCTATCCCCCCCTGTATCATCTCTATCTGCCGTATCCTGTATCTTCTATCCCCCCTGTATCATCTCTATCTGCCGTATCCTGTATCTTCTACCCCCCCCTGTATCATCTCTATCTGCTGTATCCTGTATCTTCTATCCCCCCTGTATCATCTCTATCTGCTGTATACTGTATCTTCTATCCCCCCCTGTATCATCTCTATCTGCCGTATCCTGTATCTTCTATCCCCCCCGTATCATCTCTATCTGCCGTATCCTGTATCTTCTATCCCCCCCCCCTGTATCATCTCTATCTGCCGTATCCTGTATCTTCTATCCCCCCCTGTATCATCTCTATCTGCCGTATCCTGTATCTTCTATCCCCCCCTGTATCATCTCTATCTGCCGTATCCTGTATCTTCTATCCCCCCCCTGTATCATCTCTATCTGCCGTATCCTGTATCTTCTATCCCCCCCTGTATCATCTCTATCTGCCGTATCCTGTATCTTCTATCCCCCCCTGTATCATCTCTATCTGCCGTATCCTGTATCTTCTACCCCCCCGGTATCATCTCTATCTGCTGTATCCTGTATCTTCTATCCCCCCCTGTATCATCTCTATCTGCCGTATCCTGTATCTTCTATCCCCCCCGTATCATCTCTATCTGCCGTATCCTGTATCTTCTATCCCCCCCGTATCATCTCTATCTGCCGTATCCTGTATCTTCTATCCCCCCTGTATCATCTCTATCTGCCGTATCCTGTATCTTTTATCCCCCCCTGTATCATCTCTATCTGCCGTATCCTGTATCTTCTATCCCCCCCTGTATCATCTCTATCTGCTGTATCCTGTATCTTCTATCCCCCCCTGTATCATCTCTATCTGCCGTATCCTGTATCTTCTATCCCCCCCCTGTATCATCTCTATCTGCCGTATCCTGTATCTTCTATCCCCCCCTGTATCATCTCTATCTGCCGTATCCTGTATCTTCTATCCCCCCCCTGTATCATCTCTATCTGCCGTATCCTGTATCCTTTATCCCCCCCTGTATCATCTCTATCTGCCGTATCCTGTATCTTCTATCCCCCCCTGTATCATCTCTATCTGCCGTATCCTGTATCTTCTATCCCCCCCCTGTATCATCTCTATCTGCCGTATCCTGTATCTTCTATCCCCCCCTGTATCATCTCTATCTGCTGTATCCTGTATCTTCTATCCCCCCCTGTATCATCTCTATCTGCCGTATCCTGTATCTTCTATCCCCCCCTGTATCATCTCTATCTGCTGTATCCTGTATCCTTTATCCCCCCCTGTATCATCTCTATCTGCCGTATCCTGTATCTTCTATCCCCCTCTGTATCATCTCTATCTGCCGTATCCTGTATCTTCTATCCCCCCCCTGTATCATCTCTATCTGCCGTATCCTGTATCTTCTATCCCCCCCTGTATCATCTCTATCTGCTGTATCCTGTATCTTCTATCCCCCCCTGTATCATCTCTATCTGCCGTATCCTGTATCTTCTATCCCCCCCTGTATCATCTCTATCTGCCGTATCCTGTATCTTCTATCCCCCCCTGTATCATCTCTATCTGCTGTATCCTGTATCTTC
This sequence comes from Engystomops pustulosus, assembly GCF_040894005.1. NCBI lineage: Eukaryota > Metazoa > Chordata > Amphibia > Anura > Leptodactylidae > Engystomops > Engystomops pustulosus. The sequence goes on from NC_092417.1 coordinate 3,320,224, forward strand.
TATCCCCCCCTGTATAATCTCTATCTGCCGTATCCTGTATCTTCTATCCCCCCCTGTATCATCTCTATCTGCTGTATCCTGTATCTTCTATCCTCCCCCTGTATCATCTCTATCTGCCGTATCCTGTATCTTCTATCCCCCCTGTATCATCTCTATCTGCCATATCCTGTATCTTCTATCCCCCCAGTATCATCTCTATCTGCCGTATCCTGTATCTTCTATCCCCCCCTGTATCATCTCTATCTGCCGTATCCTGTATCTTCTATCCCCCCTGTATCATCTCTATCTGCTGTATCCTGTATCTTCTATCCCCCCCTGTATCATCTCTATCTGCCATATCCTGTATCTTCTACCCCCCCCTGTATCATCTCTATCTGCTGTATCCTGGATCTTCTTTCCCCCCCTGTATCATCTCTATCTGCTGTATCCTGTATCTTCTATCCCCCCTGTATCATCTCTATCTGCCATATCCTGTATCTTCTATCCCCCCCCTGTATCATCTCTATCTGCCGTATCCTGTATCTTCTATCCCCCCTGTATCATCTCTATCTGCTGTATCCTGTATCCTCTATCCCCCCCTGTATAATCTCTATCTGCCGTATCCTGTATCTTCTATCCCCCCCTGTATCATCTCTATCTGCCGTATCCTGTATCTTCTATCCCCCCCTGTATCATCTCTATCTGCCGTATCCTGTATCTTCTATCCCCCCCTGTATAATCTCTATCTGCCGTATCCTGTATCTTCTATCCCCCCCCTGTATCATCTCTATCTGCCGTATCCTGTATCCTCTATCCCCCCCTGTATCATCTCTATCTGCCGTATCCTGTATCTTCTATCCCCCCCTGTATCATCTCTATCTGCTGTATCCTGTATCTTCTATCCCCCCCTGTATCATCTCTATCTGCCGTATCCTGTATCTTCTATCCCCCCTGTATCATCTCTATCTGCCGTATCCTGTATCTTCTATCCCACCCTGTATAATCTCTATCTGCCGTATCCTGTATCTTCTATCCCCCCCTGTATCATCTCTATCTGCTGTATCCTGTATATTCTATCCTCCCCCTGTATCATCTCTATCTGCTGTATCCTGTATCTTCTATCCCCCCTGTATAATCTCTATCTGCTGTATCCTGTATCTTCTATCCCCCCCTGTATCATCTCTATCTGCTGTATCCTGTATATTCTATCCTCCCCCTGTATCATCTCTATCTGCTGTATCCTGTATCCTCTATCCCCCCCTGTATAATCTCTATCTGCCGTATCCTGTATCTTCTATCCCCCCCTGTATCATCTCTATCTGCTGTATCCTGTATCTTCTATCCCCCCCTGTATAATCTCTATCTGCCGTATCCTGTATCTTCTATCCCCCTGTATCATCTCTATCTGCTGTATCCTGTATCTTCTATCCCTCCTGTATAATCTCTATCTACCGTATCCTGTATCTTCTATCCCCCTGTATCATCTCTATCTGCCGTATCCTGTATCTTCTATCCCCCCCTGTATCATCTCTATCTGCTGTATCCTGTATCTTCTATCCCCCCCTGTATCATCTCTATCTGCCGTATCCTGTATCTTCTATCCCTCCCAGTATCATCTCTATCTGCTGTATCCTGTATCTTCTATCCCCCCCTGTATCATCTCTATCTGCCGTATCCTGTATCTTCTATCCCCCCCTGTATCATCTCTATCTGCCGTATCCTGTATCTTCTATCCCCCCCTGTATCATCTCTATCTGCTGTATCCTGTATCTTCTATCCCCCCTGTATCATCTCTATCTGCTGTATCCTGTATCTTCTATCCCCCCTGTATCATCTCTATCTGCTGTATCCTGTATCTTCTATCCCCCCTGTATCATCTCTATCTGCCATATCCTGTATCTTCTATCCCCCCCTTTATCATCTCTATCTGCCGTATCCTGTATCTTCTATCCCCCCCTGTATCATCTCTTTCTGCTGTATCCTGTATCTTCTATCCTCCCCCTGTATCATCTCTATCTGCCGTATCCTGTATCTTCTATCCTCCCCCTGTATCATCTCTATCTGCCGTATCCTGTATCTTCTATCCCCCCCTGTATCATCTCTATCTGCCGTATCCTGTATCTTCTATCCCCCCTGTATCATCTCTATCTGCTGTATCCTGTATCTTCTATCCCCCCCGTATAATCTCTATCTGCTGTATCCTGTATCTCCTATCCCCCCTGTATCATCTCTATCTGCTATATCCTGTATCTTCTATCCCCCCCGTATAATCTCTATCTGCCGTATCCTGTATCTTCTATCCCCCCCGTATAATCTCTATCTGCCGTATCCAGTATCCTCTATCCCCCCTGTATCATCTCTATCTGCTGTATCCTGTATCTTCTATCCCCCCCTGTATCATCTCTATCTGCCGTATCCTGTATCTTCTATCCCCCCCTGTATCATCTCTATCTGCCGTATCCTGTATCTTCTATCCCCACCTGTATCATCTGTATCTGCCGTATCCTGTATCTTCTACCCCCCCCTGTATCATCTCTATCTGCCGTATCCTGTATCTTCTATCCCCCCCTGTATCATCTCTATCTGCTGTATCCTGTATCTTCTATCCCCCCCTGTATCATCTCTATCTGCCGTATCCTGTATCTTCTATGCCCCCTGTATCATCTCTATCTGCTGTATCCTGTATCTTCTATCCCCCCCTGTATCATCTCTATCTGCCGTATCCTGTATCTTCTATCCCCCCCTGTATCATCTCTATCTGCTGTATCCTGTATCTTCTATCCCCCCCTGTATCATCTCTATCTGCCGTATCCTGTATCTTCTATCCCCCACCTGTATCATCTCTATCTGCCGTATCCTGTATGTTCTATCCCCCCCTGTATCATCTCTATCTGCCGTATCCTGTATCTTCTACCCCCCTCTGTATCATCTCTATCTGCCGTATCCTGTATCTTCTACCCCCCCCCCTGTATCATCTCTATCTGCCGTATCCTGTATCTTCTATACCCCCCTGTATAATCTCTATCTGCTGTATCCTGTATCTTCTATCCCCCCTGTATCATCTCTATCTGCCGTATCCTGTATCTTCTACCCCCCTCTGTATCATCTCTATCTGCCGTATCCTGTATCTTCTACCCCCCCCCCCCTGTATCATCTCTATCTGCCGTATCCTGTATCTTCTATACCCCCCTGTATAATCTCTATCTGCCGTATCCTGTATCTTCTATCCCCCCCTGTATCATCTCTATCTGCTGTATCCTGTATCTTCTATCCCCCCCTGTATCATCTCTATCTGCTGTATCCTTTATCTTCTACCCCCCCTGTATCATCTCTATCTGCTGTATCCTGTATCTTCTATCCCCCCCTGTATCATCTCTATCTGCTGTATCCTGTATCTTCTATCCCTCCTGTATAATCTCTATCTGCCGTATCCTGTATCTTCTATCCCCCCCTGTATCATCTCTATCTGCCGTATCCTGTATCTTCTACCCCCCCCCCTGTATCATCTCTATCTGCCGTATCCTGTATCTTCTATACCCCCCTGTATAATCTCTATCTGCTGTATCCTGTATCTTCTATCCCCCCTGTATCATCTCTATCTGCCGTATCCTGTATCTTCTACCCCCCTCTGTATCATCTCTATCTGCCGTATCCTGTATCTTCTACCCCCCCCCCTGTATCATCTCTATCTGCCGTATCCTGTATCTTCTATACCCCCCTGTATAATCTCTATCTGCCGTATCCTGTATCTTCTATCCCCCCCTGTATCATCTCTATCTGCTGTATCCTGTATCTTCTATCCCCCCCTGTATCATCTCTATCTGCTGTATCCTTTATCTTCTACCCCCCCTGTATCATCTCTATCTGCTGTATCCTGTATCTTCTATCCCCCCCTGTATCATCTCTATCTGCTGTATCCTGTATCTTCTATCCCTCCTGTATAATCTCTATCTGCCGTATCCTGTATCTTCTATCCCCCCCTGTATCATCTCTATCTGCCGTATCCTGTATCTTCTATCCCCCCCTGTATCATCTCTATCTGCTGTATCCTGTATCTTCTATCCCCCCCTGTATCATCTCTATCTGCCGTATCTTGTATCTTCTATCCCCACCTGTATCATCTCTATCTGCCGTATCCTGTATCTTCTATCCCCCCCTGTATCATCTCTATCTGCTGTATCCTGTATCTTCTATCCCCCCCCTGTATCATCTCTATCTGCCGTATCCTGTATCTTCTATCCCCACCTGTATCATCTCTATCAGCCGTATCCTGTATCTTCTATCCCCCCCTGTATCATCTCTATCTGCTGTATCCTGTATCTTCTATCCCCACCTGTATCATCTCTATCTGCCGTATCCTGTATCTTCTATCCCCCCCTGTATCATCTCTATCTGCTGTATCCTGTATCTTCTATCCCCCCCTGTATCATCTCTATCTGCCGTATCCTGTATCTTCTATCCCCACCTGTATCATCTCTATCAGCCGTATCCTGTATCTTCTATCCCCTCCTGTATCATCTCTATCTGCTGTATCCTGTATCTTCTATCCCCCCCTGTATCATCTCTATCTGCCGTATCCTGTATCTTCTACCCCCCCCTGTATCATCTCTATCTGCCGTATCCTGTATCTTCTATCCCCACCTGTATCATCTCTATCTGCCGTATCCTGTATCTTCTATCCTCCCCCTGTATCTTCTCTATCTGCCGTATCCTGTATCTTCTATCCCCCCCTGTATCATCTCTATCTGCCGTATCCTGTATCTTCTATCCCCCCTGTATCATCTCTATCTGCTGTATCCTGTATCTTCTATCCCCCCCTGTATCATCTCTATCTGCCGTATCCTGTATCTTCTATCCCCCCCTGTATCATCTCTATCTGCTGTATCCTGTATCTTCTATCCCCACCTGTATCATCTCTATCTGCCGTATCCTGTATCTTCTATCCCCACCTGTATCATCTCTATCTGCCGTATCCTGTATCTTCTATGCCCCTGTATCATCTCTATCTGCTGTATCCTGTATCTTCTATCCCCCCCCAGTATCATCTCTATCTGCCGTATCCTGTATCTTCTATCCCCCCCCTGTATCATCTCTATCTGCTGTATCCTGTATCTTCTATCCCCCCAGTATCATCTCTATCTGCTGTATCCTGTATCTTCTATCCCCCCAGTATCATCTCTATCTGCCGTATCCTGTATCTTCTATCCCCCCATGTATCATCTCTATCTGCCGTGTCCTGTATCTTCTATCCCCCCCCTGTATCATCTCTATCTGCTGTATCCTGTATCTTCTATCCCCCCCTGTATCATCTCTATCTGCCGTGTCCTGTATCTTCTATCCCCCCCCTGTATCATCTCTATCTGCCGTATCCTGTATCTTCTATCCCCCCCCCTGTATCATCTATATCTGCCGTATCCTGTATTTTCTATCCCCCCCTGTATCATCTCTATCTGCCTTATCCTGTATCTTCTATCCCCCCCTGTATCATCTCTATCTGCCGTATCCTGTATCTTCTATCCCCCCCCGTATCATCTCTATCTGCTGTATCCTGTATCTTCTATCCCCCCCCCTGTATCATCTCTATCTGCCGTATCCTGTATCTTCTATCCCCCCCTGTATCATCTCTATCTGCTGTATCCTGTATCTTCTATCCCCCCCTGTATCATCTCTATCTGCTGTATCCTGTATCTTCTATCCCCCCCTCCTGTATCATCTCTATCTGCCGTATCCTGTATCTTCTATCCCCTCCCTTATAATCTCTATCTGCCGTATCCTGTATCTTCTATCCCCCCCCTGTATCATCTCTATCTGCCGTATCCTGTATCTTCTATCCCCCCCCCTGTATCATCTATTTCTGCCGTATCCTGTATTTTCTATCCCCCCCCTGTATCATCTCTATCTGCCGTATCCTGTATCTTCTATCCCCCCCTCTGTATCATCTCTATCTGCCGTATCCTGCATCTTCTATCCCCCCCCTGTATCATCTCTATCTGCTGTATCCTGTATCTTCTATCCCCCCCTGTATCATCTCTATCTGCCGTATCCTGTATCTTCTACCCCCCCCTGTATCAACTCTATCTGCCGTATCCTGTATCTTCTATCCCCCCCTGTATCATCTCTATCTGCCGTATCCTGTATCTTCTATCCCCCCTGTATCATCTCTATCTGCTGTATCCTGTATCTTCTATCCCCCCCAGTATCATCTCTATCTGCCGTATCCTGTATCTTCTATCCCCCCCTGTATCATCTCTATCTGCTGTATCCTGTATCTTCTATCCCCTCCTGTATCATCTCTATCTGCCGTATCCTGTATCTTCTATCCCCCCCCTGTATCATCTCTATCTGCCGTATCCTGTATCTTCTATCCCCCCCCTGTATCATCTCTATCTGCCGTATCCTGTATCTTCTATCCCCCCCCTGTATCATCTCTATCTGCCGTATCCTGTATCTTCTATCCCCCCCCCTGTATCATCTATATCTGCCGTATCCTGTATTTTCTATCCCCCCCTGTATCATCTCTATCTGCCTTATCCTGTATCTTCTATCCCCCCCTGTATCATCTCTATCTGCCGTATCCTGTATCTTCTATCCCCCCCTGTATCATCTCTATCTGCCGTATCCTGTATCTTCTATCCCCCCCACCTGTATCATCTCTATCTGCCGTATTCTGTATCTTCTATCCCCCCCTGTATCATCTCTATCTGCCGTATCCTGTATCTTCTATCCCCCCATGTATAATCTCTATCTGCCGTATCCTGTATCTTCTATCCCCCCCAGTATCATCTCTATCTGCCGTATCCTGTATCTTCTATCCCCCACCTGTATCATCTCTATCTGCCGTATCCTGTATCTTCTATCCCCCCCAGTATCATCTCTATCTGCCGTATGCTGTATCTTCTATCCCCCACCTGTATCATCTCTATCTGCTGTATCCTGTATCTTCTATCCCCCCCTGTATCATCTCTATCTGCCGCATCCTGTATCTTCTATCCCCCACCCTGTATCATCTCTATCTGCCGTATCCTGTATCTTCTATCCCCCCCCCCTGTATCATCTCTATCTGCTGTATCCTGTATCCTCTATCCCCCCAGTATCATCTCTATCTGCTGTATCCTGTATCTTTTATCCCCCCCCTTTATCATCTCTATCTGCTGTATCCTGTATCTTCTATCCCCCACCTGTATCATCTCTATCTGCTGTATCCTGTATCTTCTATCCCCCCTGTATCATCTCTATCTGCTGTATCCTATATCTTCTATCCCCCCCTGTATCATCTCTATCTGCCGTATCCTGTATCTTCTATCCCCCCCTGTATCATCTCTATCTGCCGTATCCTGTATCTTCTACCCCCCCCGGTATCATCTCTATCTGCTGTATCCTGTATCTTCTATCCCCCCCTGTATCATCTCTATCTGCCGTATCCTGTATCTTCTATCCCCCCACCTGTATAATCTCTATCTGCCGTATCCTGTATCTTCTATCCCCCCCTGTATCATCTCTATCTGCCGTATCCTGTATCTTCTATCCCCCCCTGTATAATCTCTATCTGCCGTATCCTGTATCTTCTACCCCCCCCTGTATCATCTCTATCTGCTGTATCCTGTATCTTCTATCCTCCCCCTGTATCATCTCTATCTGCCGTATCCTGTATCCTCTATCCCCCCCTGTATCATCTCTATCTGCCGTATCCTGTATCTTCTATCCTCCCCCCCTGTATCATCTCTATCTGCCATATCCTGTATCTTCTACCCCCCCCTGTATCATCTCTATCTGCCGTATCCTGTATCTTCTATCCCCCCCTGTATCATCTCTATCTGCCGTATCCTGTATCTTCTATCCCCCCCTGTATCATCTCTATCTGCCGTATCCTGTATCTTCTATCCTCCCCCTGTATCTTCTCTATCTGCCGTATCCTGTATCTTCTATCCCCCCCTGTATAATCTCTATCTGCCGTATCCTGTATCTTCTATCCCCCCTGTATAATCTCTATCTGCTGTATCCTGTATCTTCTATCCCCTCCTGTATCATCTCTATCTGCCGTATCCTGTATCTTCTATCCCCCCCAGTATCATCTCTATCTGCCGTATCCTGTATCTTCTATCCCCCCCTGTATCATCTCTATCTGCTGTATCCTGTATCTTCTATCCCCCCCTGTATCATCTCTATCTGCCGTATCCTGTATCTTCTATCCCCCCCTGTATCATCTCTATCTGCTGTATCCTGTATCTTCTATCCCCCCTGTATAATCTCTATCTGCTGTATCCTGTATCTTCTATCCCCTCCTGTATCATCTCTATCTGCCGTATCCTGTATCTTCTATCCCCCCCTGTATCATCTCTATCTGCTGTATCCTGTATCTTCTATCCCCCCCTGTATCATCTCTATCTGCCGTATCCTGTATCTTCTATCCCCCACCTGTATCATCTCTATCTGCTGTAGCCTGTATCTTCTATCCCCCCCCCTGTATCATCTCTATCTGCCGTATCCTGTATCTTCTATCCCCCCCTGTATCATCTCTATCTGCCGTATAATGTATGTGCTATCCCCCCCTGTATCATCTCTATCTGCTGTATCCTGTATCTTCTATCCCCCCCTGTATCATCTCTATCTGCTGTATCTTCTATCCCCCCCTGTATCATCTCTATCTGCCGTATCCTGTATCTTCTATCCCCCCCTGTATCATCTCTATCTGCTGTATCCTGTATCTTCTATCCCCCCCTGTATCATCTCTATCTGCCGTATCCTGTATCTTCTATCCCCCCCTGTATCATCTCTATCTGCTGTATCCTGTATCTTCTATCCCCCCTGTATAATCTCTATCTGCTGTATCCTGTATCTTCTATCCCCTCCTGTATCATCTCTATCTGCCGTATCCTGTATCTTCTATCCCCCCCTGTATCAGCTCTATCTGCTGTATCCTGTATCTTCTATCCCCCCCTGTATCATCTCTATCTGCCGTATCCTGTATCTTCTATCCCCCACCTGTATCATCTCTATCTGCTGTAGCCTGTATCTTCTATCCCCCCCCTGTATCATCTCTATCTGCCGTATCCTGTATCTTCTATCCCCCCCTGTATCATCTCTATCTGCCGTATAATGTATGTGCTATCCCCCCCTGTATCATCTCTATCTGCTGTATCCTGTATCTTCTATCCCCCCCTGTATCATCTCTATCTGCTGTATCTTCTATCCCCCCCTGTATCATCTCTATCTGCCGTATCCTGTATCTTCTATCCCCCCTTGTATCATCTCTATCTGCCGTATCCTGTATCTTCTATCCCCCCCTGTATCATCTCTATCTGCTGTATCCTGTATCTTCTATCCCCCCTGTATCATCTCTATCTGCCGTATCCTGCATCTTCTATCCCCCCCTGTATTATCTCGATCTGCCGTATCCTGTATCTTCTATCCCCCCCTGTATCATCTCTATCTGCCGTATCCTGTATCTTCTATCCCCCCCTGTATCATCTCTATCTGCTGTATCCTGTATCTTCTATCCCCCCCTCCTGTATCATCTCTATCTGCCGTATCCTGTATCTTCTATCCCCTCCTGTATAATCTCTATCTGCCGTATCCTGTATCTTCTATCCCCCCCCTGTATCATCTCTATCTGCCGTATCCTGTATCTTCTATCCCCCCCCCTGTATCATCTATTTCTGCCGTATCCTGTATTTTCTATCCCCCCCCTGTATCATCTCTATCTGCCGTATCCTGTATCTTCTATCCCCCCCTCTGTATCATCTCTATCTGCCGTATCCTGCATCTTCTATCCCCCCCTGTATCATCTCTATCTGCTGTATCCTGTATCTTCTATCCCTCCCCCTGTATCATCTCTATCTGCCGTATCCTGTATCTTCTATCCTCCCCCTGTATCTTCTCTATCTGCCGTATCCTGTATCTTCTATCCCCCCCTGTATTATCTCTATCTGCCGTATCCTGTATCCTCTATGCCCCCCTGTATCATCTCTATCTGCCGTATTCTGTATCTTCTATCCCCCCCCAGTATCATCTCTATCTGCCGTATCCTGTATCTTCTATCCCCCCCCGTATCATCTCTATCTGCTGTATCCTGTATCTTCTATCCCCCCCCCTGTATCATCTCTATCTGCCGTATCCTGTATCTTCTATCCCCCCCTGTATCATCTCTATCTGCCGTATCCTGTATCTTCTATCCCCCCCTGTATCATCTCTATCTGCCGTATCCTGTATCTTCTATCCCCCCTGTATCATCTCTATCTGCCGTATCCTGTATCTTCTATCCCCCCCTGTATCATCTCTATCTGCCGTATCCTGTATCTTCTATCCCCCCCCTGTATCATCTCTATCTGCCGTATCCTGTATCTTCTATCCCCCCCTGTATCATCTCTATCTGCTGTAACCTGTATCTTCTATCCCCCCTGAATCATCTCTATCTGCCGTATCCTGTATCTTCTATCCCCCCTTAATCATCTCTATCTGCTGTATCCTGTATCTTCTTTCCCCCCCTGTATCATCTCTATCTGCCGTATCCTGTATCTTCTATCCCCACTGTATAATCTCTATCTGCGGTATCCTGTATCTTCTATCCCCCCCTGTATCATCTCTATCTGCCGTATCCTGTATCCTCTATCCCCCCCTGTATCATCTCTATCTGCCGTATCCTGTATCTTCTATCCCCCCCCCTGTATCATCTCTATCTGCTGTATCCTGTATCTTCTTTCCCCCCCTGTATCATCTCTATCTGCCGTATCCTGTATCTTCTATCCCCCCCCCCTGTATAATCTCTATCTGCTGTATCCTGTATCTTCTTTCCCCCCCTGTATCATCTCTATCTGCCGTATCCTGTATCCTCTATCCCCCCCTGTATCATCTCTATCTGCCGTATCCTGTATCTTCTATCCCCCCCCCTGTATCATCTCTATCTGCTGTATCCTGTATCTTCTATGCCCCCCCCTGTATCATCTCTATCTGCCATATCCTGTATCTTCTATCCCCCCTGTATCATCTCTATCTGCCGTATCCTGTATCTTCTATCCCCCCTGTATCATCTCTATCTGCCGTATCCTGTATCTTCTATCCCCCCCCCTGTATCATCTCTATCTGCTGTATCCTGTATCTTCTATGCCCCCCCCTGTATCATCTCTATCTGCCGTATCCTGTATCTTCTATCCCCCCTGTATCATCTCTATCTGCCGTATCCTGTATCTTCTATCCCCTCCTGTATCATCTCTATCTGCTGTATCCTGTATCTTCTATCCCCCCCTGTATCATCTCTATCTGCCGTATCCTGTATCTTCTATCCCCCCCCTGTATCATCTCTATCTGCCGTATCCTGTATCTTCTATCCCCCCCTTTATCATCTCTATCTGCTGTATCCTGTATCTTCTATCCCCCCCCTGTATCATCTCTATCTGCTGTATCCTGTATCTTCTATCCCCCCCCTGTATCATCTCTATCTGCTGTATCCTGTATCTTCTATCCCCCCCTGTATCATCTCTATCTGCTGTATCCTGTATCTTCTATCCCCCCCTGTATCATCTCTATCTGCTGTATCCTGTATCTTCTACCCCCCCTGTATCATCTCTATCTGCTGTATCCTGTATCTTCTATCCCCCCCTGTATCATCTCTATCTGCTGTATCCTGTATCTTCTATCCCCCCTGAATCATCTCTATCTGCCGTATCCTGTATCTTCTATCCCCCCCAGTATCATCTCTATCTGCCGTATCCTGTATCTTCTATCCCCCCTGTATCATCTCTATCTGCTGTATCCTGTATCTTCTATCCCCCCCTGTATCATCTCTATCTGCCGTATCCTGTATCTTCTACCCCCCCCTGTATCAACTCTATCTGCCGTATCCTGTATCTTCTATCCCCCCCTGTATCATCTCTATCTGCCGTATCCTGTATCTTCTATCCCCCCAGTATCATCTCTATCTGCCGTATCCTGTATCTTCTATCCCCCCCTGTATCATCTCTATCTGCTGTATCCTGTATCTTCTATCCCCTCCTGTATCATCTCTATCTGCCGTATCCTGTATCTTCTATCCCCCCCCCTGTATCATCTCTATCTGCCGTATCCTGTATCTTCTATCCCCCCCCTGTATCATCTCTATCTGCCGTATCCTGTATCTTCTATCCCCCCCCTGTATCATCTCTATCTGCCGTATCCTGTATCTTCTATCCCCCCCCCTGTATCATCTATATCTGCCGTATCCTGTATTTTCTATCCCCCCCTGTATCATCTCTATCTGCCTTATCCTGTATCTTCTATCCCCCCCTGTATCATCTCTATCTGCCGTATCCTGTATCTTCTATCCCCCCCTGTATCATCTCTATCTGCCGTATCCTGTATCTTCTATCCCCCCCACCTGTATCATCTCTATCTGCCGTATTCTGTATCTTCTATCCCCCCCTGTATCATCTCTATCTGCCGTATCCTGTATCTTCTATCCCCCCATGTATAATCTCTATCTGCCGTATCCTGTATCTTCTATCCCCCCCAGTATCATCTCTATCTGCCGTATCCTGTATCTTCTATCCCCCACCTGTATCATCTCTATCTGCCGTATCCTGTATCTTCTATCCCCCCCAGTATCATCTCTATCTGCCGTATCCTGTATCTTCTATCCCCCACCTGTATCATCTCTATCTGCTGTATCCTGTATCTTCTATCCCCCCCTGTATCATCTCTATCTGCCGCATCCTGTATCTTCTATCCCCCACCCTGTATCATCTCTATCTGCCGTATCCTGTATCTTCTATCCCCCCCCCCTGTATCATCTCTATCTGCTGTATCCTGTATCCTCTATCCCCCCAGTATCATCTCTATCTGCTGTATCCTGTATCTTCTATCCCCCCCCTTTATCATCTCTATCTGCTGTATCCTGTATCTTCTATCCCCCACCTGTATCATCTCTATCTGCTGTATCCTGTATCTTCTATCCCCCCTGTATCATCTCTATCTGCTGTATCCTATATCTTCTATCCCCCCCTGTATCATCTCTATCTGCCGTATCCTGTATCTTCTATCCCCCCCTGTATCATCTCTATCTGCCGTATCCTGTATCTTCTACCCCCCCCGGTATCATCTCTATCTGCTGTATCCTGTATCTTCTATCCCCCCCCTGTATCATCTCTATCTGCTGTATCCTGTATCTTCTATCCCCCCCTGTATCATCTCTATCTGCCGTATCCTGTATCTTCTATCCCCCCACCTGTATAATCTCTATCTGCCGTATCCTGTATCTTCTATCCCCCCCTGTATCATCTCTATCTGCCGTATCCTGTATCTTCTATCCCCCCCTGTATAATCTCTATCTGCCGTATCCTGTATCTTCTACCCCCCCCTGTATCATCTCTATCTGCTGTATCCTGTATCTTCTATCCTCCCCCTGTATCATCTCTATCTGCCGTATCCTGTATCCTCTATCCCCCCCTGTATCATCTCTATCTGCCGTATCCTGTATCTTCTATCCTCCCCCCCTGTATCATCTCTATCTGCCATATCCTGTATCTTCTACCCCCCCCTGTATCATCTCTATCTGCCGTATCCTGTATCTTCTATCCCCCCCTGTATCATCTCTATCTGCCGTATCCTGTATCTTCTATCCCCCCCTGTATCATCTCTATCTGCCGTATCCTGTATCTTCTATCCTCCCCCTGTATCTTCTCTATCTGCCGTATCCTGTATCTTCTATCCCCCCCTGTATAATCTCTATCTGCCGTATCCTGTATCTTCTATCCCCCCTGTATAATCTCTATCTGCTGTATCCTGTATCTTCTATCCCCTCCTGTATCATCTCTATCTGCCGTATCCTGTATCTTCTACCCCCCCAGTATCATCTCTATCTGCCGTATCCTGTATCTTCTATCCCCCCCTGTATCATCTCTATCTGCTGTATCCTGTATCTTCTATCCCCCCCTGTATCATCTCTATCTGCCGTATCCTGTATCTTCTATCCCCCCCTGTATCATCTCTATCTGCTGTATCCTGTATCTTCTATCCCCCCTGTATAATCTCTATCTGCTGTATCCTGTATCTTCTATCCCCTCCTGTATCATCTCTATCTGCCGTATCCTGTATCTTCTATCCCCCCCTGTATCATCTCTATCTGCTGTATCCTGTATCTTCTATCCCCCCCTGTATCATCTCTATCTGCCGTATCCTGTATCTTCTATCCCCCCCTGTATCATCTCTATCTGCCGTATCCTGTATCTTCTATCCCCCACCTGTATCATCTCTATCTGCTGTAGCCTGTATCTTCTATCCCCCCCCTGTATCATCTCTATCTGCCGTATCCTGTATCTTCTATCCCCCCCTGTATCATCTCTATCTGCCGTATAATGTATGTGCTATCCCCCCCTGTATCATCTCTATCTGCTGTATCCTGTATCTTCTATCCCCCCCTGTATCATCTCTATCTGCTGTATCCTGTATCTTCTATCCCCCCCTGTATCATCTCTATCTGCCGTATCCTGTATCTTCTATCCCCCCTGTATAATCTCTATCTGCCGTATCCTGTATCTTCTATCCCCCCCTGTATCATCTCTAACTGCCATATCCTGTATTTTCTACCCCCCCCCTGTATCATCTCTATCTGCCGTATCCTGTATCTTCTATCCCCCCCTGTATCATCTGTATCTGCCGTATTCTGTATCTTCTATCCCCCCCAGTATCATCTCTATCTGCTGTATCCTGTATCTTCTATCCCCCCCTGTATCATCTCTATCTGCCGTATCCTGTATCTTCTATCCCTCCCCCTGTATCATCTCTATCTGCCGTATCCTGTATCTTCTATCCTCCCCCTGTATCTTCTCTATCTGCCGTATCCTGTATCTTCTATCCCCCCCTGTATTATCTCTATCTGCCGTATCCTGTATCCTCTATGCCCCCCTGTATCATCTCTATCTGCCGTATTCTGTATCTTCTATCCCCCCCAGTATCATCTCTATCTGCCGTATCCTGTATCTTCTATCCCCCCCCGTATCATCTCTATCTGCTGTATCCTGTATCTTCTATCCCCCCCCCTGTATCATCTCTATCTGCCGTATCCTGTATCTTCTATCCCCCCCTGTATCATCTCTATCTGCCGTATCCTGTATCTTCTATACCCCCCTGTATCATCTCTATCTGCCGTATCCTGTATCTTCTATCCCCCCTGTATCATCTCTATCTGCCGTATCCTGTATCTTCTATCCCCCCCTGTATCATCTCTATCTGCCGTATCCTGTATCTTCTATCCCCCCCCTGTATCATCTCTATCTGCCGTATCCTGTATCTTCTATCCCCCCCTGTATCATCTCTATCTGCTGTAACCTGTATCTTCTATCCCCCCTGAATCATCTCTATCTGCCGTATCCTGTATCTTCTATCCCCCCCAGTATCATCTCTATCTGCCGTATCCTGTATCTTCTATCCCCCCTGTATCATCTCTATCTGCCGTATCCTGTATCTTCTATCCCCCCCTGTATCATCTCTATCTGCCGTATCCTGTATGTGCTATCCCCCCCTGTATCATCTCTATCTGCTGTATCCTGTATCCTCTATCCCCCCCTGTATTATCTCTATCTGCCGTATCCTGTATCTTCTATCCCCCCCTGTATCATCTCTATCTGCTGTATCCTGTATCTTCTATCCCCCCTTAATCATCTCTATCTGCCGTATCCTGTATCTTCTATCCCCCCCAGTATCATCTCTATCTGCCGTATCCTGTATCTTCTATCCCCCCTGTATCATCTCTATCTGCCGTATCCTGTATCTTCTATCCCCCCCTGTATCATCTCTATCTGCCGTATCCTGTATGTGCTATCCCCCCCTGTATCATCTCTATCTGCTGTATCCTGTATCTTCTATCCCCCCTGTATCATCTCTATCTGCCGTATCCTGTATCTTCTATCCCCCCCTGTATCATCTCTTTCTGCCGTATCCTGTATCTTCTATCCCCCCCTGTATCATCTCTATCTGCCGTATCCTGTATCTTCTATCCCCCCCTGTATCATCTCTATCTGCCGTATCCTGTATCTTCTATCCCCCCCTGTATCATCTCTATCTGCTGTATCCTGTATCCTCTATCCCCCCCTGTATCATCTCTATCTGCCGTATCCTGTATCTTCTATCCCCCCCTGTATCATCTCTATCTGCCGTATCCTGTATCTTCTATCCCCCCCTGTATCATCTCTATCTGCTGTATCCTGTATCTTATATCCCCCCCTGTATCATCTCTATCTGCCGTATCCTGTATCTTCTATCCCCCCCTGTATCATCTCTATCTGCTGTATCCTGTATCTTCTATCCCCCCCCTGTATCATCTCTATCTGCCGTATCCTGTATCTTCTATCCCCCCCTGTATCATCTCTCTCTGCTGTATCCTGTATCTTCTATCCCCCCTGTATCATCTCTATCTGCTGTATCCTGTATCTTCTATCCCCCCCTCCTGTATCATCTCTATCTGCCGTATCCTGTATCTTCCATCCTCCCCCTGTATCATCTCTATCTGCTGTATCTTCTATCCCCCCCTGTATCATCTCTATCTGCCGTATCCTGTATCTTTTATCCCCCCCTGTATCATCTCTATCTGCCGTATCCTGTATCTTCTATCCCCCCCTGTATCATCTCTATCTGCCGTATCCTGTATCTTCTATCCCCCCCAGTATCATCTCTATCTGCTGTATCCTGTATCTTCTACCCCCCCCTGTATCATCTCTATCTGCCGTATCCTGTATCTTCTATCCCCCCCTGTATCATCTCTATCTGCCGTATCCTGTATCTTCTATCCCCCCCTGTATCATCTCTATCTGCTGTATCCTGTATCTTCTATCCCCCCCTGTATCATCTCTATCTGCCGTATCCTGTATCTTCTATCCCCCCCTGTATCATCTCTATCTGCTGTATCCTGTATCTTCTATCCCCCCTGTATCATCTCTATCTCCTGTATCCTGTATCTTCTTTCCCCCCCTGTATCATCTCTATCTGCTGTATCCTGTATCTTCTTTCGCCCCCTGTATCATCTCTATCTGCCGTATCCTGTATCCTCTATCCCCCCCTGTATCATCTCTATCTGCCGTATCCTGTATCTTCTATCCCCCCCCCTGTATCATCTCTATCTGCTGTATCCTGTATCTTCTTTCCCCCCCTGTATCATCTCTATCTGCTGTATCCTGTATCTTCTATCCCCCCCTGTATCATCTCTATCTGCCGTATCCTGTATCTTCTATCCCCCCCTGTATCATCTCTATCTGCCGTATCCTGTATCTTCTATCCCCCCCTGTATCATCTCTATCTGCCGTATCCTGTATCTTCTATCCTCCCCCTGTATCATCTCTATCTGCCGTATCCTGTATCTTCTATCCCCCCCTGTATCATCTCTATCTGCCGTATCCTGTATCTTCTATCCTCCCCCTGTATCATCTCTATCTGCCGTATCCTGTATCTTCTATCCCCCCCTGTATCATCTCTATCTGCTGTATCCTGTATCTTCTATCCCCCCCTGTATCATCTCTATCTGCCGTATCCTGTATCTTCTATCCTCCCCCTGTATCATCTCTATCTGCCGTATCCTGTATCTTCTATCCCCCCCTGTATCATCTCTATCTGCTGTATCCTGTATCTTCTTTCCCCCCCTGTATCATCTCTATCTGCCGTATCCTGTATCTTCTATCCCCACTGTATAATCTCTATCTGCGGTATCCTGTATCTTCTATCCCCCCCAGTATCATCTCTATCTGCCGTATCCTGTATCCTCTATCCCCCCCTGTATCATCTCTATCTGCCGTATCCTGTATCTTCTATCCCCCCCCCTGTATCATCTCTATCTGCTGTATCCTGTATCTTCTTTCCCCCCCTGTAT
Organism: Engystomops pustulosus; assembly: GCF_040894005.1. Lineage (NCBI taxonomy): Eukaryota > Metazoa > Chordata > Amphibia > Anura > Leptodactylidae > Engystomops > Engystomops pustulosus. The sequence goes on from NC_092417.1 coordinate 3,338,030, forward strand.
CATCTCTATCTGCCGTATCCTGTATCTTCTATCCCCCCCCCTGTATAATCTCTATCTGCTGTATCCTGTATCTTCTTTCCCCCCCTGTATCATCTCTATCTGCCGTATCCTGTATCCTCTATCCCCCCCTGTATCATCTCTATCTGCCGTATCCTGTATCTTCTATCCCCCCCCCTGTATCATCTCTATCTGCTGTATCCTGTATCTTATATGCCCCCCCCCTGTATCATCTCTATCTGCCGTATCCTGTATCTTCTATCCCCCCCTGTATCATCTCTATCTGCTGTATCCTGTATCTTCTATCCCCCCCTGTATCATCTCTATCTGCTGTATCCTGTATCTTCTATCCCCCCCCTGTATCATCTCTATCTGCTGTATCCTGTACCTTCTATCCCCCCCTGTATCATCTCTATCTGCTGTATCCTGTATCTTCTATCCCCCCCTGTATCATCTCTATCTGCTGTATCCTGTATCTTCTACCCCCCCTGTATCATCTCTATCTGCTGTATCCTGTATCTTCTATCCCCCCCTGTATCATCTCTATCTGCTGTATCCTGTATCTTCTATCCCCCCTGAATCATCTCTATCTGCCGTATCCTGTATCTTCTATCCCCCCCAGTATCATCTCTATCTGCCGTATCCTGTATCTTCTATCCCCCCTGTATCATCTCTATCTGCTGTATCCTGTATCCTCTATCCCCCCCTGTATCATCTCTATCTGCCGTATCCTGTATCTTCTATCCCCCCCTGTATCATCTCTATCTGCCGTATCCTGTATCTTCTATCCCCCCCTGTATCATCTCTATCTGCCGTATCCTGTATCTTCTATCCCCCCCTGTATCATCTCTATCTGCTGTATCCTGTATCTTCTATCCCCCCCCTGTATCATCTCTATCTGCCGTATCCTGTATCTTCTATCCCCCCCTGTATCATCTCTATCTGCTGTATCCTGTATCTTCTATCCCCCCTGTATCATCTCTATCTGCTGTATCCTGTATCTTCTATCCCCCCCTCCTGTATCATCTCTATCTGCCGTATCCTGTATCTTCCATCCTCCCCCTGTATCATCTCTATCTGCTGTATCTTCTATCCCCCCCTGTATCATCTCTATCTGCCGTATCCTGTATCTTTTATCCCCCCCTGTATCATCTCTATCTGCCGTATCCTGTATCTTCTATCCCCCCCTGTATCATCTCTATCTGCCGTATCCTGTATCTTCTATCCCCCCCAGTATCATCTCTATCTGCTGTATCCTGTATCTTCTACCCCCCCCTGTATCATCTCTATCTGCCGTATCCTGTATCTTCTATCCCCCCCTGTATCATCTCTATCTGCTGTATCCTGTATCTTCTATCCCCCCCTGTATCATCTCTATCTGCCGTATCCTGTATCTTCTATCCCCCCCTGTATCACCTCTATCTGCTGTATCCTGTATCTTCTATCCCCCCTGTATCATCTCTATCTCCTGTATCCTGTATCTTCTTTCCCCCCCTGTATCATCTCTATCTGCTGTATCCTGTATCCTCTATCCCCCCCTGTATCATCTCTATCTGCCGTATCCTGTATCTTCTATCCCCCCCCCTGTATCATCTCTATCTGCTGTATCCTGTATCTTCTTTCCCCCCCTGTATCATCTCTATCTGCCGTATCCTGTATCTTCTATCCCCCCCTGTATTATCTCTATCTGCCGTATCCTGTATCTTCTATCCCCCCCTGTATCATCTCTATCTGCTGTATCCTGTATCTTCTATCCTCCCCCTGTATCATCTCTATCTGCCGTATCCTGTATCTTCTATCCCCCCCAGTATCATCTCTATCTGCCGTATCCTGTATCTTCTATCCCCCACCTGTATCATCTCTATCTGCCGTATCCTGTATCTTCTATCCCCCCCAGTATCATCTCTATCTGCCGTATCCTGTATCTTCTATCCCCCACCTGTATCATCTCTATCTGCTGTATCCTGTATCTTCTATCCCCCCCTGTATCATCTCTATCTGCCGCATCCTGTATCTTCTATCCCACACCCTGTATCATCTCTATCTGCCGTATCCTGTATCTTCTATCCCCCCCCCCTGTATCATCTCTATCTGCTGTATCCTGTATCCTCTATCCCCCCAGTATCATCTCTATCTGCTGTATCCTGTATCTTCTATCCCCCCCCTTTATCATCTCTATCTGCTGTATCCTGTATCTTCTATCCCCCACCTGTATCATCTCTATCTGCTGTATCCTGTATCTTCTATCCCCCCTGTATCATCTCTATCTGCTGTATCCTATATCTTCTATCCCCCCCTGTATCATCTCTATCTGCCGTATCCTGTATCTTCTATCCCCCCCTGTATCATCTCTATCTGCCGTATCCTGTATCTTCTACCCCCCCCGGTATCATCTCTATCTGCTGTATCCTGTATCTTCTATCCCCCCCCTGTATCATCTCTATCTGCTGTATCCTGTATCTTCTATCCCCCCCTGTATCATCTCTATCTGCCGTATCCTGTATCTTCTATCCCCCCACCTGTATAATCTCTATCTGCCGTATCCTGTATCTTCTATCCCCCCCTGTATCATCTCTATCTGCCGTATCCTGTATCTTCTATCCCCCCCTGTATAATCTCTATCTGCCGTATCCTGTATCTTCTACCCCGCCCTGTATCATCTCTATCTGCTGTATCCTGTATCTTCTATCCTCCCCCTGTATCATCTCTATCTGCCGTATCCTGTATCCTCTATCCCCCCCTGTATCATCTCTATCTGCCGTATCCTGTATCTTCTATCCTCCCCCCCTGTATCATCTCTATCTGCCATATCCTGTATCTTCTACCCCCCCCTGTATCATCTCTATCTGCCGTATCCTGTATCTTCTATCCCCCCCTGTATCATCTCTATCTGCCGTATCCTGTATCTTCTATCCCCCCCTGTATCATCTCTATCTGCCGTATCCTGTATCTTCTATCCTCCCCCTGTATCTTCTCTATCTGCCGTATCCTGTATCTTCTATCCCCCCCTGTATAATCTCTATCTGCCGTATCCTGTATCTTCTATCCCCCCTGTATAATCTCTATCTGCTGTATCCTGTATCTTCTATCCCCTCCTGTATCATCTCTATCTGCCGTATCCTGTATCTTCTACCCCCCCAGTATCATCTCTATCTGCCGTATCCTGTATCTTCTATCCCCCCCTGTATCATCTCTATCTGCTGTATCCTGTATCTTCTATCCCCCCCTGTATCATCTCTATCTGCCGTATCCTGTATCTTCTATCCCCCCCTGTATCATCTCTATCTGCTGTATCCTGTATCTTCTATCCCCCCTGTATAATCTCTATCTGCTGTATCCTGTATCTTCTATCCCCTCCTGTATCATCTCTATCTGCCGTATCCTGTATCTTCTATCCCCCCCTGTATCATCTCTATCTGCTGTATCCTGTATCTTCTATCCCCCCCTGTATCATCTCTATCTGCCGTATCCTGTATCTTCTATCCCCCCCTGTATCATCTCTATCTGCTGTATCCTGTATCTTCTATCCCCCCTGTATAATCTCTATCTGCTGTATCCTGTATCTTCTATCCCCTCCTGTATCATCTCTATCTGCTGTATCCTGTATCTTCTATCCCCCCCTGTATCATCTCTATCTGCTGTATCCTGTATCTTCTATCCCCCCCTGTATCATCTCTATCTGCCGTATCCTGTATCTTCTATCCCCCCTGTATAATCTCTATCTGCCGTATCCTGTATCTTCTATCCCCCCCTGTATCATCTCTAACTGCCATATCCTGTATTTTCTACCCCCCCCTGTATCATCTCTATCTGCCGTATCCTGTATCTTCTATCCCCCCCTGTATCATCTCTATCTGCCGTATTCTGTATCTTCTATCCCCCCCAGTATCATCTCTATCTGCTGTATCCTGTATCTTCTATCCCCCCCTGTATCATCTCTATCTGCCGTATCCTGTATCTTCTATCCCTCCCCCTGTATCATCTCTATCTGCCGTATCCTGTATCTTCTATCCTCCCCCTGTATCTTCTCTATCTGCCGTATCCTGTATCTTCTATCCCCCCCTGTATTATCTCTATCTGCCGTATCCTGTATCCTCTATGCCCCCCTGTATCATCTCTATCTGCCGTATTCTGTATCTTCTATCCCCCCCCAGTATCATCTCTATCTGCCGTATCCTGTATCTTCTATCCCCCCCCGTATCATCTCTATCTGCTGTATCCTGTATCTTCTATCCCCCCCCCTGTATCATCTCTATCTGCCGTATCCTGTATCTTCTATCCCCCCCTGTATCATCTCTATCTGCCGTATCCTGTATCTTCTATCCCCCCCTGTATCATCTCTATCTGCCGTATCCTGTATCTTCTATCCCCCCTGTATCATCTCTATCTGCCGTATCCTGTATCTTCTATCCCCCCCTGTATCATCTCTATCTGCCGTATCCTGTATCTTCTATCCCCCCCCTGTATCATCTCTATCTGCCGTATCCTGTATCTTCTATCCCCCCCTGTATCATCTCTATCTGCTGTAACCTGTATCTTCTATCCCCCCTGAATCATCTCTATCTGCCGTATCCTGTATCTTCTATCCCCCCCAGTATCATCTCTATCTGCCGTATCCTGTATCTTCTATCCCCCCTGTATCATCTCTATCTGCCGTATCCTGTATCTTCTATCCCCCCCAGTATCATCTCTATCTGCCGTATCCTGTATCTTCTATCCCCCCCTGTATCATCTCTATCTGCCGTATCCTGTATCTTCTATCCCCCCCTGTATCATCTCTATCTGCTGTAACCTGTATCTTCTATCCCCCCTGAATCATCTCTATCTGCCGTATCCTGTATCTTCTATCCCCCCCAGTATCATCTCTATCTGCCGTATCCTGTATCTTCTATCCCCCCCTGTATCATCTCTATCTGCCGTATCCTGTATGTACTATCCCCCCCTGTATCATCTCTATCTGCTGTATCCTGTATCCTCTATCCCCCCCTGTATTATCTCTATCTGCCGTATCCTGTATCTTCTATCCCCCCCTGTATCATCTCTATCTGCTGTATCCTGTATCTTCTATCCCCCCTTAATCATCTCTATCTGCCGTATCCTGTATCTTCTATCCCCCCCAGTATCATCTCTATCTGCCGTATCCTGTATCTTCTATCCCCCCTGTATTATCTCTATCTGCCGTATCCTGTATCTTCTATCCCCCCCTGTATCATCTCTATCTGCCGTATCCTGTATGTGCTATCCCCCCCTGTATCATCTCTATCTGCTGTATCCTGTATCTTCTATCCCCCCTGTATCATCTCTATCTGCCGTATCCTGTATCTTCTATCCCCCCCTGTATCATCTCTTTCTGCCGTATCCTGTATCTTCTATCCCCCCCTGTATCATCTCTATCTGCCGTATCCTGTATCTTCTATCCCCCCCTGTATCATCTCTATCTGCCGTATCCTGTATCTTCTATCCCCCCCTGTATCATCTCTATCTGCTGTATCCTGTATCCTCTATCCCCCCCTGTATCATCTCTATCTGCCGTATCCTGTATCTTCTATCCCCCCCTGTATCATCTCTATCTGCCGTATCCTGTATCTTCTATCCCCCCCTGTATCATCTCTATCTGCTGTATCCTGTATCTTATATCCCCCCCTGTATCATCTCTATCTGCCGTATCCTGTATCTTCTATCCCCCCCTGTATCATCTCTATCTGCTGTATCCTGTATCTTCTATCCCCCCCCCTGTATCACCTCTATCTGCCGTATCCTGTATCTTCTATCCCCCCCTGTATCATCTCTCTCTGCTGTATCCTGTATCTTCTATCCCCCCTGTATCATCTCTATCTGCTGTATCCTGTATCTTCTATCCCCCCCTCCTGTATCATCTCTATCTGCCGTATCCTGTATCTTCCATCCTCCCCCTGTATCATCTCTATCTGCTGTATCTTCTATCCCCCCCTGTATCATCTCTATCTGCCGTATCCTGTATCTTTTATCCCCCCCTGTATCATCTCTATCTGCCGTATCCTGTATCTTCTATCCCCCCCTGTATCATCTCTATCTGCCGTATCCTGTATCTTCTATCCCCCCCAGTATCATCTCTATCTGCTGTATCCTGTATCTTCTACCCCCCCCTGTATCATCTCTATCTGCCGTATCCTGTATCTTCCATCCTCCCCCTGTATCATCTCTATCTGCTGTATCTTCTATCCCCCCCTGTATCATCTCTATCTGCCGTATCCTGTATCTTCTATCCCCCCCAGTATCATCTCTATCTGCCGTATCCTGTATCTTCTATCCCCCCTGTATCATCTCTATCTGCCGTATCCTGTATCTTCTATCCCCCCCTGTATCATCTCTATCTGCCGTATCCTGTATGTACTATCCCCCCCTGTATCATCTCTATCTGCCGTATCCTGTATCTTCTATCCCCCCCTGTATCATCTCTATCTGCCGTATCCTGTATCTTCTATCCCCCCCTGTATCATCTCTATCTGCTGTATCCTGTATCTTCTATCCCCCCCTGTATCATCTCTATCTGCCGTATCCTGTATCTTCTATCCCCCCCTGTATCATCTCTATCTGCTGTATCCTGTATCTTCTATCCCCCCCTGTATCATCTCTATCTCCTGTATCCTGTATCTTCTTTCCCCCCCTGTATCATCTCTATCTGCTGTATCCTGTATCTTCTTTCGCCCCCTGTATCATCTCTATCTGCCGTATCCTGTATCCTCTATCCCCCCCTGTATCATCTCTATCTGCCGTATCCTGTATCTTCTATCCCCCCCCCTGTATCATCTCTATCTGCTGTATCCTGTATCTTCTTTCCCCCCCTGTATCATCTCTATCTGCTGTATCCTGTATCTTCTATCCCCCCCTGTATCATCTCTATCTGCCGTATCCTGTATCTTCTATCCCCCCCTGTATCATCTCTATCTGCCGTATCCTGTATCTTCTATCCCCCCCTGTATCATCTCTATCTGCCGTATCCTGTATCTTCTATCCTCCCCCTGTATCATCTCTATCTGCCGTATCCTGTATCTTCTATGCCGTATCCTGTATCTTCTATCCCCCCCTGTATCATCTCTATCTGCTGTATCCTGTATCTTCTATCCTCCCCCTGTATCATCTCTATCTGCCGTATCCTGTATCTTCTATCCCCCCCTGTATCATCTCTATCTGCTGTATCCTGTATCTTCTATCCCCCCCTGTATCATCTCTATCTGCCGTATCCTGTATCTTCTATCCCCCCCTGTATCATCTCTATCTGCCGTATCCTGTATCTTCTATCCCCCCCTGTATCATCTCTATCTGCCGTATCCTGTATCTTCTATCCTCCCCCTGTATCATCTCTATCTGCCGTATCCTGTATCTTCTATCCCCCCCTGTATCATCTCTATCTGCCGTATCCTGTATCTTCTATCCTCCCCCTGTATCATCTCTATCTGCCGTATCCTGTATCTTCTATCCCCCCCTGTATCATCTCTATCTGCTGTATCCTGTATCTTCTATCCCCCCCTGTATCATCTCTATCTGCCGTATCCTGTATCTTCTATCCTCCCCCTGTATCATCTCTATCTGCCGTATCCTGTATCTTCTATCCCCCCCCTGTATCATCTCTATCTGCTGTATCCTGTATCTTCTTTCTCCCCCTGTATCATCTCTATCTGCCGTATCCTGTATCTTCTATCCCCACTGTATAATCTCTATCTGCGGTATCCTGTATCTTCTATCCCCCCCTGTATCATCTCTATCTGCCGTATCCTGTATCCTCTCTCCCCCCCTGTATCATCTCTATCTGCCGTATCCTGTATCTTCTATCCCCCCCCCTGTATCATCTCTATCTGCTGTATCCTGTATCTTCTTTCCCCCCCTGTATCATCTCTATCTGCCGTATCCTGTATCTTCTATCCCCCCCCCCTGTATCATCTCTATCTGCTGTATCCTGTATCTTCTTTCCCCCCCTGTATCATCTCTATCTGCCGTATCCTGTATCCTCTATCCCCCCCTGTATCATCTCTATCTGCCGTATCCTGTATCTTCTATCCCCCCCCCCTGTATCATCTCTATCTGCTGTATCCTGTATCTTCTATGCCCCCCCCTGTATCATCTCTATCTGCCGTATCCTGTATCTTCTATCCCCCCCTGTATCATCTCTATCTGCTGTATCCTGTATCTTCTATCCCCCCCTGTATCATCTCTATCTGCTGTATCCTGTATCTTCTATCCCCCCCCTGTATCATCTCTATCTGCTGTATCCTGTATCTTCTACCCCCCCTGTATCATCTCTATCTGCTGTATCCTGTATCTTCTATCCCCCCCTGTATCATCTCTATCTGCCGTGTCCTGTATCTTCTATCCCCCCCTGTATCATCTCTATCTGCTGTATCCTGTATCTTCTATCCCCCCCTGTATCATCTCTATCTGCTGTATCCTGTATCTTCTATCCCCCCCTGTATCATCTCTATCTGCCGTATCCTGTATCTTCTATCCCCCCCTGTATCATCTCTATCTGCTGTATCCTGTATCTTCTATCCCCCACCTGTATCATCTCTATCTGCTGTATCCTGTATCTTCTATCCCCCCCCTGTATCATCTCTATCTGCCGTATCCTGTATCTTCTATCCCCCCCCTGTATCATCTCTATCTGCCGTATCCTGTATCTTCTATCCCCCCCCCTGTATCATCTCTATCTGCCGTGTCCTGTATCTTCTATCCCCCCCTGTATCATCTCTATCTGCTGTATCCTGTATCTTCTATCCCCCCCCTGTATTATCTCTATCTGCCTTATCCTGTATCTTCTACCCCCCCCCTGTATCATCTCTATCTGCCGTATCCTGTATCTTCTATCCCCCCCCTGTATCATCTCTATCTGCCGTATCCTGTATCTTCTATCCCCCCCCTGTATCATCTCTATCTGCCATATCCTGTATCTTCTATCCCCCCCTGTATCATCTCTATCTGCCGTATCCTGTATCTTCTATCCCCCCCCTGTATCATCTCTATCTGCCGTATCCTGTATCTTCTATCCCCCCTGTATCATCTCTATCTGCTGTATCCTGTATCTTCTATCCCCCCCTGTATCATCTCTATCTGCTGTATCCTGTATCTTCTATCCCCCCTGTATCATCTCTATCTGCTGTATCCTGTATCTTCTATGCCCCCTGTATCATCTCTATCTGCCGTATCCTGTATCTTCTATCCACCCCCTGTATCATCTCTATCTGCTGTATCCTGTATCTTCTATCCCCCCTGTATCATCTCTATCTGCCGTATCCTGTATCTTCTATCCCCCCTGTATCATCTCTATCTGCCGTATCCTGTATCTTCTATCCCCCCCTGTATCATCTCTATCTGCTGTATCCTGTATCTTCTATCCCCCCTGTATAATCTCTATCTGCCGTATCCTGTATCTTCTATCCCCCCTGTATAATCTCTATCTGCCGTATCCTGTATCTTCTATCCCCCCCTGTATCATCTCTATCTGCCGTATCCTGTATCTTCTATCCCCCCCTGTATCATCTCTATCTGCTGTATCCTGTATCTTCTATCCCCCCTGTATCATCTCTATCTGCCGTATCCTGTATCTTCTATCCCCCCCTGTATCATCTCTATCTGCCGTATCCTGTATCTTCTACCCCCCCCCTGTATCATCTCTATCTGCTGTATCCTGTATCTTCTATCCCCCCCTGTATAATCTCTATCTGCCGTATCCTGTATCTTCTATCCCCCCCGTATCATCTCTATCTGCCGTATCCTGTATCTTCTATCCCCCCCTGTATCATCTCTATCTGCCGTATCCTGTATCTTCTATCCCCCCTGTATAATCTCTATCTGCCGTATCCTGTATCTTCTACCCCCCCGTATCATCTCTATCTGCTGTATCCTGTATCTTCTATCCCCCACTGTATCATCTCTATCTGCCGTATCCTGTATCTTCTATCCCCCCCGTATCATCTCTATCTGCCGTATCCTGTATCTTCTATCCCCCCCTGTATCATCTCTATCTGCCGTATCCTGTATCTTTTATCCCCCTTGTATAATCTCTATCTGCCGTATCCTGTATCTTCTATCCCCCCCTGTATCATCTCTATCTGCCGTATCCTGTATCTTCTATCCTCCCCCCTGTATCATCTCTATCTGCCGTATCCTGTATCTTCTATCCCCCCCTGTATCATCTCTATCTGCCGTATCCTGTATCTTCTACCCCCCCCTGTATCATCTCTATCTGCCGTATCCTGTATCTTCTATCCCCCCCTGTATCATCTCTATCTGCCGTATCCTGTATCTTCTATCCCCCCACCTGTATAATCTCTATCTGCCGTATCCTGTATCTTCTATCCCCCCCCTGTATCATCTCTATCTGCCGTATCCTGTATCTTCTATCCCCCCTGTATCATCTCTATCTGCCGTATCCTGTATCTTATATCCTCCCCCGTATCATCTCTATCTGCCGTATCTTGTATCTTCTATCCCCCCTGTATCATCTCTATCTGCTGTATCCTGTATCTTCTATCCCCCCCCTGTATCATCTCTATCTGCCGTATCCTGTATCTTCTATCCTCCCCCGTATCATCTCTATCTGCTGTATCCTGTATCTTCTATCCCCCCCCCTGTATCATCTATATCTGCCGTATCCTGTATTTTCTACCCCCCCCCTGTATCATCTCTATCTGCCGTATCCTGTATCTTCTATCCCCCCCTGTATCATCTCTATCTGCTGTATCCTGTATCTTCTATCCCCCCTGTATCATCTCTATCTGCTGTATCCTGTATCTTCTATCCCCCCCTGTATCATCTCTATCTGCCGTATCCTGGATCTTCTATCCCCCCCTGTATCATCTCTATCTGCCGTATCCTGTATCTTCTATCCCCCCCGTATAATCTCTATCTGCCGTATCCTGTATCTTCTATCCCCCCCAGTATCATCTCTATCTGCCGTATCCTGTATCTTCTATCCCCCCCCCCCTGTATCATCTCTATCTGCTGTATCCTGTATCTTCTATCCCCTCCTGTATCATCTCTATCTGCCGTGTCCTGTATCTTCTACCCCCCCCCTGTATCATCTCTATCTGCCGTATCCTGTATCTTCTATCCTCCCCTGTATCATCTCTATCTGCTGTATCCTGTATCTTCTATCCTCCCCTGTATCATCTCTATCTGCCGTATCCTGTATCTTCTATCCTCCCCTGTATCATCTCTATCTGCCGTATCCTGTATCTTCTATCCCCCCCCTGTATCATCTCTATCTGCCGTATCCTGTATCTTCTATCCCCCCCGTATCATCTCTATCTGCCGTATCCTGTATCTTCTATCCCCCCCTGTATCATCTCTATCTGCCGTATCCTGTATCTTCTATCCCCCCTGTATCATCTCTATCTGCTGTATCCTGCATCTTCTATCCCCCCCTGTATCATCTCTATCTGCCGTATCCTGTATCTTCTATCCCCCCTCCTGTATCATCTCTATCTGCCGTATCCTGTATCTTCTACCCCCCCCTGTATCATCTCAATCTGCCGTATCCTGTATCTTCTATCCCCCCCCTGTATCATCTCTATCTGCCGTATCCTGTATCTTCTATCCCCCCCTGTATCATCTCTATCTGCCGTATCCTGTATCTTCTATCCCCCCCCCTGTATCATCTCTATCTGCCGTATCCTGTATCTTCTATCACACATAGTCACCTGAACAAGAGCGTCAGAGACATTCACCTGAACGAGAATGTCAGAGACAGTCCCTGGAATGAGAGTGTCAGAGGCAGTCACCGTAATGAGAGTGTCAGAGACAGACAGTCACTGATAAAATTGTTTATAAAAAAAGGGACGGTTAGTGACAGAGATGAGACTATAGATACATATAAAATATTATTTGTTAACCCGTTCTATTTTGTTATAGCTAAAAGCAGTTATTTATTATCACTGGCAATGCAGGGAGCTACAGCTAGTGTATATATGTCCAGACCAGACGACACCAGAGTCTGGGATCAGTTCAATGCATCATGTCCAAGTCCCCTCCATTCCCTTCCCCCCACCAACCTAACACCTACACCACAACACTAACTTGGGATAGAGTCACATTTTTGAGCCCTGAAAGCTGTATGCCCAGATGGACTCCCAGCTGACAAGTCGGCCAACCGAGCAACCACCGGTCCCGGCCACCCAGGCCTCTGAATCCTCTTGTCTCCCATTCCTGGAAGAAAGGCCAAAACCATCCCCTACAGGAGTATACCCACGGAGGAGCCCATCCCCTGCAGGAGTATACCCACGGAGGAGCCCATCCCCTGCAGGAGTATACCCACGGAGGAGCCCATCCCCTGCAGGAGTATACCCACGGAGGAGCCCATCCCCTGCAGGAGTATACCCACGGAGGAGCCCATCCCCTACAGGAGTATACCCACGGAGGAGCCCATCCCCTGCAGGAGTATACCCACGGAGGAGCCCATCCCCTGCAGGAGTATACCCACGGAGGAGCCCTCTCTTTCCAGAGGTTAGAAACATTGATCTTAAAGGAAATCTACCATCAAAAATTTCATCTTGATAAACCATGGACACTTACTCATAGATCCAGGCACCGTGACTGTGGGAATCTTCTTACATTTGTTATCCATGGCCTCGTTCCTGATAAAATCAACTTTTAAAATATAATAATTAGCCAGAGGGGTTCTGGAACCTGATCCAAGGACAGCAAGTACCCCTTCCAGTTACCAGCCCTGCCCTGCTCCACTGCCTCCCGGACACAAAGCATAGCACTAAATGTACTGCGGCCTGGAACAGAGCAGTGCTGGGTCCCCGAAAGGAGCCGGGGCACAAACTGCACCAGCCAATTAAACAGCACCTTTGCCAAAACCTTTCTGTCCGTATTTAGAAGCGCTATGGGCCGCCAGTTCTCAATACGAGATCGGTCCTTACCCTTTGACAGGATGATCAGGGCTGACCTCCTCATTGACTTTGGCAGAGCGCCCGAGGAAAGACACTCATTGAATACCTCAGTCAAGAGGGGAACCAAGGCGTCCTTAAATGTCTTATAGAACTCAGATGTTAAGCCATCCGGAGCCGGCGATTTCTTGAGGGTGAGCCCTTCAATCTCCCGGCTGACTTCCTCCTCCCTAATCCTTTAGTGATGAGTCTACTCCTGGCTCAGAGACAGTTTCAGCCAGGAAAGCCGACATCACATCCCGATCTAGATCCTTCCTGCCCAAGAGGTGCGAGTAGAAGGATCTGACGACCTCCAGGATTAGAATAGTTGCATAATCTCTATTATTACATCTGTGGGGCTGCTCTGAAGGGGCTGGCGAGGGCTGTTACACCCTTTATGTACAGGTATATGGTGCGTTACACCCCGGCAGGTAACATGTGATCAGATTCTGTTCTGAGGAGCTCACAATTTTTACTTGTTCCATTGTAATACCTATACTATGACATTGGGGGTGCCATACACAGGACATGGTGCACCCTATAGAAGAGGTCATCTCTGGGTTGTGACCTTCCATGGTCCTGACTGGCTTCTTCCTTTCCTCTTCCAGTTCCCATCCAGCAGCCATGGCCTATCTCCTGAGCGCCATCCGCAGGATCATCGACACCTTCCACCGCTACAGCTGCCGCAGCGGCCCTTGCGATAAACTGGACAAGGCGCAATTCAAGAGCCTCATCCAGACGGAGTTTGCAGAAGTGATTGAGGTAAGATCCTACATGGAGGTTCCCAGCACTTTGTGCTTCGGAGCTGCTCGTGAAGCAGAGGCGTCTTTTTTGGATTTCCATGAATTACAATGAAGGATAGACCCGGGAGGGAGTGGCTATTACTAGACAGGTCCGCTCTACTTCTTAGATCCTGTGTTTACTGCCTTCTGCCCCTCAGGGAATGATTAAAGAACAACTGTAAAGTATAAAAACTTTTGCCTGGCTCTGCATTAAGCTAAAATAAGCAATTCTCTAATTTACACTCATGAACCACCTGCAGCCACTTGCCTGCTAGCAGGGCTTTTACCTTGTCCCCCTGGCTGCTCTCCCTGCCTTTGTTATCGTGGTCGCCATGGGAATCCATATCTGTAGCTGGAGCGGAGGGTGGGTGGGATCTTGTTGGGAGGGGCCCTAGCAGAGGTGCGGCTCCCAAACTGTAGCTGCTGGGTGCAGGAGAATATCAGTCCTGATAATTACTGGCAACATGAAAAAATGATGTCACGCGCATGTGACTGAGCTCAGGCCCCACATCAGTTCTAGATCCTGCACACACAACGCATTGTATAGACAGCGACCCCTCTCTGTACAGGAAAGGGTGGTCCACAGCTTCCATAAAGTATAATGGCAGGGAGGGGGAAACACCCCTGCCAATGCATTTCCAGGCTGGTAGTTGATAATAGCGCCCTCCTCAGGTCAGGAGCTGTTGATCACCTCTCTAGAAAGGTTCTGGAATCTGAATCTTATGTAATTGCAGCTGTAGATTCTGCCTGGCAAGGCAACAGTTAAATACAATGATGTGGCTGTGCAACATCCCCCACCGGGGCCTAGCCTTTTCTCGGGCCTGGAGGCAGCCGGGGCCCGCAGTACCTGAGTGGCTGGCGGTGGCGGCCTAAGCACGCTGTTGTCACGGTGCTTGGTACGGGGGAACCGGAGGGCTGTCCTACAGCCTGGCAGGTCTCCAGCAGGGTGGTGTTGGCAAGAAATGATGAGGGAGAGGCTGCTATAGCGGATCTCCCTGGGGCAACCCTTTAGTGTCCAGAGTGTGAGTCTCTGTGTAGTGGACAGGGTGCCGGTGATGAAGGCAGCCGTATTAGCAGGGACCAGACGGAGACAGAGGTTGAACGAAAACAACTTACAGTTCTTTATTGGAACCGTCAGGAACTGCAGCAACGTGCCTTTAACAGAGTGGTGGAGTGCTGAGATGCATTTGGAGGGAGCCACAGGAGATAGATCGCCAGCCTGGATATAGAGGGTAGGCCAGGAGGCAGCTGTGTCCTAATAGGAAGCTTCAGCTTGTCCTGTGGGGCTTCAGGTATCACCTTTAGAGGTAAGATGATACCCCTTTTCCTCACTACACTAACTCTAATCTATTACTCCACTCTTCAGAGGCAGGGGCTAGGCTCTTCCTGCTCTGGTATGGGCTAGACTGAGATTACGCACTAACTGAGCTGGTCTCTTCTCTATAACTCACTGAGCTGGTCCTCTGGAACTGAGCTCTAGAAGTTCTGATCTGAGCTGAGCTCAGACTAAGCTGTTCTCTGGAACTGAGCCCAGACTAAAAGCTCTGGAACATTCCTGGCCAGGGGGTTTTGTAACTTCCCCTTGGTCAGGTGGTGGCTGCTCCTCCAATCACATCTCAGCTTACATAGGACCGGATGTAATACAGATCATTGGATGATAGAACTTACATCACACAAAAGTTAACTTCTGCCTTGCCAGGCAGGATTCACCACTGCAATATCCCCTATGTCCTATAAGGACCATGTAGTGTAATGTTGTGACATCTTGTGGGGCGTATTCGCAAACACTCCCTCGCCTTGCATCGGCGAGGGTGTTGCAGCTGTATTGTTAGCTGGAAGGTGATTGGAGAGGAGCCACCACCTGACCAGGGGGGGGGGGTATATAACCCCTGCTGGGTGAGAGGACATGGTCTTCTGGTGAGCGCACGGCAGTCCCAGAACTGATGGTTCTCAGACAAATAGCAGACTGGTGATATCTGTGATATTCCAAATCACAGAAAACCACAAAAATTGTGTAATCAGATATAGTTACCTTGCAGAAGTATACAATCTAAAATTGTCTCAAAGGGCATAATCGTCTGCTGTCCATTTGCCAATTCGTAACTCAGACATATTTCGCTTACGGGCTGGGGTGGGAGGTGGCAGGTAAATATGTTGTCCCTATGGGGTCCCCTTTAACCCCCGCCCTGACAAGAGCAGTCTACAGCTTTCCCTGTAAAAAAATAGCCTGCCCCCTATACACGCCCATTACCCTGACGCATTTCGTCCTCTGGCTCCTCAAAGGGAATAAAGTGCATCGATGCTGGTACTGGCCATCCATCGGGGTGGCATAGCATGGGCCAGACATCCAG
Organism: Engystomops pustulosus; assembly: GCF_040894005.1. Classification (NCBI taxonomy): domain Eukaryota; kingdom Metazoa; phylum Chordata; class Amphibia; order Anura; family Leptodactylidae; genus Engystomops; species Engystomops pustulosus. The sequence continues at coordinate 3,354,065 of NC_092417.1, forward strand.
TGGCTTGCAGGTCAAATCGGGCTTATCGTAGGCTACACCCTGGTGAAAAAACTGCTCATCTCCAGTTCTGGGGGTGGACTAGGAGATACAATATCCGGCTGGCGTTCCGTTTGTGCCAGATAGATGGTACTTCCGCCTCTTCAAGTCTAAAGCCCCACCCCCTTATGTATCTGATTGGGCGGACCCCCCTATACAGTTGCTCCTATAGGCCCAGCACGTCCACATCGGGACGCAACTGCCCCGAGTAAATATCTTTAGATCCAGAGATAATATGATAACAAGGTCCGACCATATCTCTAAATTATACCCATTATCCGTGCGATGTGTCTATATAAAGAGACCCCCTTCCAGTAGAGGAGACCTAGAATTACATTACACATAAAGTTAGAGAGAAATCGAGCGTTTACGAGGTCACACATCCAATTGCCACCAACAGCCGGATGACAATCCTGGCATATACATCTGCGTCTTTATAGGGGGTGACATAACTGGGAGGCTTTTGTAGGGGGCTGTGCTGGCCTCAAGATCAGTAAATTTAAAGGAATGGTGTAAAAACCAATTGGTCATTGAGGCCATTGGGAGAGATGGTATCCAATGTAACGATCCAACCTGCCTCCTTCTGGAGGATCATCTTGTGCCACTTGCCGCTGTGCTCAGGGTATGAAACCGCATCGCTGCCGCATCACCGTTATGGTACGCCCAGACATGGTTTGATATTGGTTTGTCTTTTTTGTGGGTCTCCAAGATGTTCCCCCACTCTTCTACGCAGCTCCCTGTAGGTCTTACCCACATACTCAGTACCACACGTACGTGTAACTTTGTACATGACACCAGTCCTCGTGCAGTCTATGTAGTCTCTAATGGTCTAACGTTTCCTGTAACGCTACTTGTGAATGTAAGGGCAGGCAATAACTCCCAGTCACCCGCCTGACTATGGCTATTCACTAGACAATCTCGAGTGGAACCTCTTTTGTGAGAAGTGATTGAGGGGCTTAGGCCTACCAGATTTTTTTAAATCTTTGTTCATCAACAGAATGGGCCAATGTCTCTCCAGGATCTTCCTGGCATCCTCCGACCCATTGTCAAAAGTGGCTATGACCTTCAGTTTATCGTCTGATTCCTTCTTTTCTTTTGGTGGACCATGTAGAAGATCAGTATGACTTTTACTTAAACTGTCCTGATAAGCCTCTGAGGAACCTATCAGGAGACCCACGCTCAAGGAATCTGTCGTTTGCCGCCGGAACTCGTTTTCTGAACTGTAGTTTCAGTGTACCCGCAGGTATCACCCCTTGGGCATTCCTTTACGTAGGGGAAATGGGTGATGACTGTCCCATCTTAATAGTGAATTGGTTGCTGTTGGTTTGCGATAAATGGACGAGTGTAGTGTACCATCCGGTAATTTCGTGATCAGCGCGTCTAGGAACGGAAGGTTTGTTTTATAAATCTCTGATGTAAAATGCCTATATGATTCTGGTTGAGTGAATTTACAAAGTTGCCAAACTCATCCGGTCCCCCACGTTTCTGTTCCTCTGGGGGTATGTGTTCTCTAAAAATACGGGCCCCTGAGTCCCTTCCACCTCTTTTGGTACTATGTCCTTTTTTTATCTTTATAGGACCCTTCACTATCTGATACTCCCGCCTCTGTTGAAGAGACCTCCGTATCAGTGGCACAGGGTTGATGTCTTTGGCTCAATATGCAATAAACCCTATTCTCTTTGAAGTCCTGAAGGTCTCTTATGAATTGTTGATGCTTTCTATCTTTTTAGAAATATTGTTATTTATTCACTGTCTGATCCCTGGATATGGCTGTTACCACCACGGGCTCCCCATCCATCACCCAGGGACTCATCCTATAGACACCTCAGGGGTTGCCCCATGGAGAACAAGTACATCAGGACAGTCCTCCGGTCCCCATACTAAGCACCGTGACACTAGCGTGCCTAGGCTGCAACCACCAGCCACTCCGGTATTCTGGGTCCCGGCTGCCTCCAGGCCTCAAGTAAAGGCCCAGTGGGGGGTGTTGCACATTTATATATTGTGCACATCCTGTGATGCTGCCATGTGTTCATCTTGTTATTCCTGTGTAGGTGTTGTATAGTGTAGTTGGACATGTTTTTATATATTGTCCTCTTTGTGATGTAGTAGATTCCTGTATGATGCAGAGATCCAGTGCTCTGTGCTCTCAGCTCTGTGTCTCCCCTGCCTTGTTGTGCACTAGATCTCTGTACAAGCAGTTACCCGGATGCTGTGACATCATGCAAAAGATGAGAAAAAAGTCTGCTCACCGATTCACAGCAAGATGGGTCAAGGTCCGTGCTGTAGATCCCTCCTGGACTGGAGAAAGTAACACAATCACTTCTGGTTTGTTGATCCAGCAAACAGGACAATGACGCTGTCCGGCTAGCGGGTGTGGATCCTCTGGACCACTGCAGACGATGACACAAGCCACTACCTGGGACCGGAGTCTAAGGGGTGCCCGGTCTACACAAGAGCCCGCCGCAAGGCGAGTTAGACAAGCTGCAAAGTGGTACCACCAGGTCGTTCCTCAGGCGTGACATGTCTGCAGTGGCGACCAAGGTTGAAGTACAGAGACTGCTGGAGCCGGGGAAGGTGAGTGAAGCCGGCCACCGGACCCTGGAGAGGCATGGGTGCACCCGCGATCCGAGCCAGGGATCGCGGGAGCACCCGTGACAGTACTCCCCCTCCCCTTTGGCCTCCCCCTCTTCTTCTTGGTCCCAAGAAATCTCTGGAGGAGAGTCCGATCCAAAATGTTCTCTTCAGGCTCCCAAGATCTATCCTCCGGCCCGAACCCCTTCCAGTCTACAAGATAGAACCGCTTACCCCTCATGATCTTCATCTTCAGAACTTCCTTAACTTCATAGACATCTGGGGAAACCGCTACAGGAGCAGGAGGAGGGGATTGCTGGGAGAAGTGATTCAAGATGATTGGCTTCAGGAGGGAGACATGGAAGGAGTTTGGGATGCGCATAGATGGAGGAAGGCGGAGCTTGTAGGCCACGGGGTTGATACGCTTCAGCACCTCAAATGGACCCAGATAGCGAGGGCCAAGCTTGTAGCTGGTAATCTTCAGCTGGACATATTTTGAAGACAGCCACACTTTATCACCTGGAGAGAAGATGGGAGGAGGCCTGCGTTTCTTGTCAGCCTGGAGCTTGGTACGAGTGGAAGCCTGCCGCAATGAAAGGCGAGTCTGCTCCCAGATGGTCTTCAGATCGCGTATCAACTATTCAACAGCAGGAACATCCGTAGGCACAGGTAGAGGAAGAGGAGGACGTGGATATTGTCCATAAACGATGAAGAAGGGAGAAGCACAAGAATTTTCAGAGTTCGGGGAATTGTATAAGAAATCCGCCCATGGCAATAAAGCGGACCAGTCGTCTTGGCGAGCAGAGACGAAATGGCGAAGGTAGCAGCCTAGAGTTTGGTTGACTCTCTCTACCTGTCCATTAGACTGCGGATGGTATGCAGAAGAGAAGTCCAGTTTCACCTGTAGCTGATTACACAGAGATCGCCAGAAGCAAGAGACAAACTGAACCCCTCGATCCGAAATGATGAGCAACGGAAGTCCATGCAGCCGAAAGATGTTGAAAAAGAATAGGCTGGCAAGGTGCGGAGCAGACGGCAGACCAGGCAATGGAACGAAATGGGACATTTTTGAGAACCGGTCGGTTACCACCCAGATGCCAGTATTCCCAGAGGACAGTGGAAGGTCTGTAATAAAGTCCATGGCCATGTGAGTCCACGGGCTGCTGGGTATCGGCAACGGCATCAGGAGACCAGCAGGTTTGAGGTGTGATGGCTTGTTATGAGCACAGGAAATACAGGAACCCACGAAATCTCGCACATCTTTGGCCAGGTCTGGCCACCAATAGTAATGGGAAATAGAACACTGTACCCCAGGGTGTCCAGCCACACGAGAGCAATATCCCCAAGTCAGAATTCTCCTACGTAGGGCAGGTCGAACATATGTCTTGCCTGGTGGAAGCTGCCAGAGGTCCACTGAAGCAGCAAGAACCAGCCGTTCCGGAGGAACAATATGACTAGGAGCAGGATCTTCTCCAACCACATCTGAAGCACGAGAAAGAGCATCGGCTTTAATGTTCTTCTCTGCAGGGCGGAAATGTATGAGAAAATCAAATCGGGTCAAGTATAAATATGGACCAGATGACGAGCTCCTTCCAGAAGATAGCGCCATTCCTCCAAAGCTAGCTTTATGGCCAAGAGTTCCCGATCTCCAATGGAATAATTCCTTTCGGGAGGTGTGAACGTCTTTGAGAAGAAACCGCATGTGAAGGTACGACCTTTTGGCCCCTTCTGGGTAAGGACGGCCCCAGCACCAATGGATGAGGCATCAACCTCTAACTGGAAAGGCTTTTCCGTGTCAAGCCTTGTGAGTACAGGCGCAGAGGCAAAAGCAGACTTCAACCTAGTGAAGGCATCTTCAGCAGCCGGAGGCCATTGTCTTGGATTAGCATTCTTCTTAGTCAATGTCACGATGGGAGCCACAAGAGAGGAGAAGTGGGGAATAAATTGTTGATAATAGTTGGCGAAGCCCAAAAATCTCTGTGTGGCACGTAACCCCACTGGGCGAGGCCACTGAAGTACAGCTGCCAACTTGGAAGGATCCATTTGAAGGCCTTTATCAGAAATTACATATCCCAGAAACGGAAGACTACTCTGGTGAAATAAGCATTTCTCGAGTTTGGCATATAAACGGTTGCGCCTGAGGACCTGTCAGACATGGATGTGGTGAGACTGTAGGTCTGGGGAAAAAACTAAAATGTAGTCCAGGTAGACTATGACACAAGAGTAGAGCAAGTCTCTGAAGATGTCATTAACAAATTCTTGGAAAACAGTTGGAGCATTGCGGGGTCCAAAGGGCATTACCAGATACTCAAAAGGTCTGTCACGGATATTGAAAGCTGTCTTCCACTCGTCGCCTTCCCGAATACGGATGAGGTTGTATGCCCCTCGGAGATGCAGCTTGGTGAAAACCTTGGCACCCCGGAGTCGGTCAAAGAGTTCAGTGATGAGAGGTAACGAGTAGTGGTTTTTTACCGTGACTTTATTGAGACCGCGGTAATCTATGCACAGACGGAGGGAACCATCCTACTTGGATACAAAGAAGAAGCCAGCACCAGTGGGAGAAGAAGACTTCCGGATGAAACCCTTTTGCAAATTCTCCTTAATATAGGCAGACATAGCCTCGGTCTCAGGCACCGACAACGGGTATACTCGTCCTCGTGGAGGAGACATACCTGGCAGCAGGTCAATGGGACAGTCATAGGGGCGGTGTGGAGGCAGGACCTCTGCTTGTTTTTCAGAAAAAACATCAGCATAGTCTCGGTAGCATGCTGGAAGATTCTTCAGAGGCTTGTCAACCCGGGTAGTTGGCAAGACAGATACTGGGTGAGGAACTTCTAGGCAATGAGACTGACAGTCCAGACCCCAATGGAGAACTTCTCCCGTCTACCAATTAAGGACGGGTGCGTGACAATCTCGTGGTCGAAGTCCAGGCACAGGGTCAGGGCAGGCGGCAGAGATGCGAAGTCAGACTCCGGTCCGGGGTCAGCAACAGGAGGTCCAAGCGGAAGGTTATGGGAACACAGCACACAGGACAGCAGCACGGAGGAACACTGGTACCAGGGAACACGGAGGAGCTCAGGTAACACTGGAACACAGAGGGACTCAGGAACGCAGGAGACACAGGAACGCAGGGGCACAGGAATCTCAAGCAAATTGCAGAATAGCTTTCTCTCAGGCTGTGAGGCACAAAGATCCGGCAAGGGCTTGCAGGAAGAGGCAGGCTTATATAGAGTTAATGAAATGGCCAGCGCTTTAAATCTTAGCGAGACGGCGCTCGCGCGCCCTAGAAGAAGGGGACGCACGCGCCAAGCCGCGGGAGCTGCAGAGGACGCCGCTGGAGCCGGGGAAGGTGAGTGAAGCCGGCAACCGGACCATATACAATTTTACAATATTCCATGTAACAGCTTAAATGCTGTGATGCGATTTTTTAAGCTGTTACATGGAATATTGTAAAGTTGGATATGGTCCTGAAATAAAGCGAGAAGAAATTTTTATTTGACAAAGTGTTTGAGCATCATTGTCCTGTTTGCTGGATCAACAAACCAGAAGTGATTGTGTTGATCTGATTCTGTGTCCTGATTGGCTGGGCTGTTTGTGCACATTCATGTGGATGCCCTCATTGCCTCAGTGCCCTTAGCTGATGTCACAACCATGAAGTCCCATTCACTGCAGGAAAAGCGGAGAGGATTTTACAGATAGGGCTGATAGATATATGAGACTGTATCTCAGAATAGGAATAAGTCGGCAGCAGGATACAGGTATCACTGCAGAGGAGAACAGGCTACTGCACTGCCCTCCACCCCCGGTTTGCATCTATATAATAAGGTTAGATTATCATATGGATACGTATGGGAATGAGGGCAGTGCAGGAGCCTGTATACAGGGATCACAGCCCGGCACAGCATGGAGGGAGAGACCGGCCCATCAGCTGTTTGAGGGCTACGGCCCACAGAGAATCCTCCTGCTGAACTCTATGGCCAATCAGCGCACAGAGGCAGCGGCACATGAAGGGTTAATCATTATGGTAATGGATCTTCCTCTTCACATGAGAAATCTTAGTGTTTTCAGGAGCTGGTTGGGTGTCTCCCGGTGGTGTTGGGTGTAGCTGACATTGGGTCTAACTGTTCAAACCGGGAATGTGGCTCATTATGAAGGGACAGTCACGACAAGACTATTTTTTAGGGTAGAAATATGAACATTGGAGAATGTTGTTTACATATTCATGGCCATATATATATGTATATATGTATGTAGGGATTTCCCCCAACAGTCCTGGTTTCTGAGGAACAGTCCAAATCCTTAGGGTCTATTCCACCGTTCTGTGTGGAGAAGGGAGCCTCAGTTTCCCACTTCACCATTGAGCAGGAGTGATGACACCAATATATTACTGCCCTCTGAGCCACACACAGAAGTGGCAAGGGGTTACCGGGCCTAGGTGGGTATTAGTTTTTGGTTATGAAGGGGGTACATGAAATGGGGGCATTATAAGAATTGGGTGCACAAAAGTTGTACATTATCCGAGGGGGGGGGGCACAATAGTGAGTATTTTAAGTGGGGGGCACATTATGGTGTTGTTTAGGGTGGTGACAAATAAGAATTGGGCATTTTACAGTTTAGGGGCATTCTATAACATGCAAGTCACAATAATTGGGGCATTATATTGTGTGGGAGTAGAGGAAGGGGCATTATACTGTGTGGATAGGCCATAAGTAGACATTACACCAAGTGGAAGTCCCTAGGGGTGGCCAAAGACAGTTTGTAGCTTGTAAGGGGAGGAAGGTATTATTGTGTGGGGACATTAGGATATGGGTTCAGGGTGGATTAAAAGACATGTTCTGAAAACTTTTAAAAAGTTCTGACTTGGAGCTAAGACTCTCAGAAATAATCCATCATCACAGCTGCCAAGTAAATGTAAATGTAAGCTACCGGTGACATCATACATGTAGAGACTCGTCTTCTAGACCAAAATAACATCTTACATATATCCATGATATGGGTAATTGACTTGAAACACAAATATCATTAATATATCCAAAAATCAGGCACTTGGGAAAGTATCGCACATTTTTGAGCCCTGGAAGCTGTACACCCAGCTGCACTCCCAGCTAGTAAGTCGGCCAACCGAGTGAACACCTCAAATCTCAAATCTTCCACCATTCTGCCTGCTGTGACTTGAAATTAAATATAAAATACAAAGAAAAAACATAACATTCAGTTAGGTGTATCCACCAACACTTTACTCCTGAAGAGCTTTTCATAATTTGGTTGTTGTTTCTGTCTCCTTAGGATTCCGGAGATCCCCACACCATTGAAGCCATACTGCGAGCACCTGCTGAAAACAATGATGGAGAGATTGACTTTAAGGAATTTTTAGAACTTGTAGCAAAAGTTGCTGTTGCTTATTTTGAAGCTCTGAGGTCCAAGAAACATCCTCAAAAACATGTGAATTAACCCCAAAACAAGATTGAACCAAGAGAGAGGGCTCAACCCTGGATCAAATCCTCAAACATAACAAAACCCAGAAAGAAGATCCAACTGAGAAAAGTGAGCCAACTCAAAGACAAGCTCTAACCCAAAAATAACCTCTAACCCAAAATCAAGACCCAAACCAGATGAAGGACCCAATACTGAAACAGGACCCAACAGAGAAACAAAACCCAATCCACAAACAAAATCAAAACGAAAAACAAGATGCAGCCCCAAAATGTGATTCATTCCAAAAATAAGACCCAACCCAAAAAACAGAACCAACCAAGGAACAAGATTCCAGACAAAAATAAGAACCAACAGAGATAAAACACTGAAGCACAAGAAGCACAAACTAAGAAAGAAGGAACAAACAAAAAACAATGTTCAGTTCTTCTGCAAGATCAGACCCAAAAACAAGACCAAACCGAGAAACAAGAACCTATCCAAAAACAAGATCCAGCTCAGAAACAAGGACAAATCGAGACGAAAGACCCAAACCAGAAGTAACACTTTATAAGGAAGGAAGACTCCACTCAGCCAAACCAAGAGCATAATTCAGCTCATGAGCCTGACCCTCAAACTGGCTCCAACCCAAAAGAAGATCCAACCAAACAAGACTCAACTCATCTAACTGAAAACATGATTCAGCTGTTCAGCCGAATGTGAAAATCAAGCATGGCCTGACCCTAAAACTGGGCCAAACCCAAAAAGAAGAGAAGTCACAAAAAGAAAATCTACCTGAGAAACAGGAACAAGAATCCAATCAAATTGACCAAAAAAGAGAACCTAACCCAGAAAAACCCAACCAAAATGGAAGATCCGTCTAAGATAAAAGACTCAACTAAAAAAGGAGACCCAATTCAAAAGCAAGACCCCATCATAAAGGAGAAACCAGTCATTTTGAAAGATCCTAAAACAAGATGTGACTGTAAATAGGACTAAAAAAGAGGACGCCGCTCTGAGTGAGGACCTAAGCAAGAAAGAAGACACAGCACAGAACCAATGCTCTGTACAAAAAGATCCAAAGCAGAAACCAGATCCAACAAAGAAGCAATGTTCAGCCCTCATGCAAGATATGACCCAGAAGCATGACTGGACATTAAAGCAGGATCCAATCCAAAAAGATGACCCAAACAAAAAGGAAGATCCAACTGAGAAAAAAGACCCAACCAAAAAAGATGACCCAACTCAGACGCAAGAAACAACCAAAACAGAAGATCAAACTGAGAAAAAAGACCCAACCAAAAAAGATGACCCAACTCAAAAGCAAGAAACGACCAAAACAGAAGATCAAACTGAGAAACATTACCCAACCAAAACAGAAGACCCGACTCAGCAACAAGACCCAACCAAAGAAAAGACCTGATTATTCAGAAAAATAGACTAATGAAAGTGGACCCAGCTCTGAAAGGGGACCGAAGCAAAGAGAAGACCCGGGTCAGAAACAAGTGGACACTGAAGAAGGATCCAAAAAGATGACCCAAACCAAGAGGAAGACCCAACTCAGAAAAAAGACCCAACTAAAAAGAAGACTCAACCTCAGTCTAATAAAATCACTGTCACCAGTCAGTCCTTGGTGTTTGTATAATCACTGCCACCAGTCAGTCCTCAGTCTAGTATAATCACTGCCACCAGTCAGTACTCAGTATAGTATAATCACTGTCACCAGTCAGTCCTCAGTCTAGTATAATCACTTCCACCAGTCAGTACTCAGTATAGTATAATCACTGCCACCAGTCAGTCCTCAGTCTAGTATAATCACTGCCACCAGTTAGTCCTCAGTCTAGTATAATCACTGCCACCAGTCAGTCCTCAGTCTAGTATAATCACTACCACCAGTCAGTCCACAGTCTAGTATAATCACTGTCACCAGTCAGTCCTTGGTGTTTGTATAATCACTGTCACCAGTCAGTCCTCAGTCTAGTATTATCACTGTCACCAGTCAGTCCTCTGTCTAGTATAATCACTGTCATCAGTCATTCCTCAGTCTAGTATATACACTGCCACCAGTCAGTCCTCAGTCTAGTATAATCACTGTCACCAGTCAGTCCTCAGTCTAGTATAATCACTGTCACCAGTCAGTACTCAGTCTAGTATAATCACTGCCACCAGTCAGTCCTCAGTCTAGTATAATCACTGTCACCAGTCAGTCCTCAGTCTAGTATAATCACTGTCACCAGTCAGTCCTCTGTCTAGTATAATCACTGGCAACAGTCAGTCCTCTGTCTAGTATAATCACTGGCAACAGTCAGTCCTCTGTCTAGTATAATCACTACCACCAGTCAGTCATCAGTCTAGTATAATCACTACCACCAGTCAGTCCTCAGTCTAGTATAATCACTGGCACCAGTCAGTCCTCAGTCTAGTATAATCACTGGCAACAGTCAGTCCTCAGTCTAGTATAATCACTGGCACCAGTCAGTCCTCAGTCTAGTATAATCACTGCTACCAGTTAGTCCTCAGTCTAGTATAATCACTACCACCAGTCAGTCCTCAGTCTAGTATAATCACTGGCAACAGTCAGTCCTCAGTCTAGTATAATCACTGCTACCAGTTAGTCCTCAGTCTAGTATAATCACTACCACCAGTCAGTCCTCAGTCTAGTATAATCACTGCCACCAGTCAGTCCTCAGTCTAGTATAATCACTACCACCAGTCAGTCCTCAGTCTAGTATAATCATTGTCACCAGTCAGTTCTCAGTCTAGTATAATCACTGGCACCAGTCAGTCCTCAGTCTAGTATAATCACTGGCACCAGTCAGTCCTCTGTCTAGTATAATCACTACCACCAGTCAGTCATCAGTCTAGTATAATCATTGTCACCAGTCAGTTCTCAGTCTAGTATAATCACTGGCACCAGTCAGTCCTCAGTCTAGTATAATCACTGGCACCAGTCAGTCCTCTGTCTAGTATAATCACTACCACCAGTCAGTCATCAGTCTAGTATAATCATTGTCACCAGTCAGTCCTTGGTGTTTGTATAATCGCTGTCATCAGTCAGTCCTCAGTCTAGTATAATAACTGTTACCAGTCAGTCCTCAGTCTAGTATAATCACTGGCACCAGTCATTCCTCAGTCTAGTATAATCACTGCCACCAGTCAGTCCTCAGTCTAGTATAATCACTGCCACCAGTCAGTCCTCAGTCTATTATAATCACTGTTACCAGTCAGTCCTCAGACTAGTATAATCACTACCACCAGTCAGTCCTTGGTGTCTGTATAATCACTGTCACCAGTCAGTTCTCAGTCTAGTATAATCACTGTCACCAGTCAGTCCTCAGTCTAGTATAATCACTGTTACCAGTCAGTCCTCAGTCTAGTATAATCACTGCCACCAGTCAGTCCTCAGTCTAGTATAATCACTGCCACCAGTCAGTCCTCAGTCTAGTATAATCACTGCCACCAGTCAGTCCTCAGTCTATTATAATCACTGTTACCAGTCAGTCCTCAGACTAGTATAATCACTACCACCAGTCAGTTCTCAGTCTAGTATAATCACTACCACCAGTCAGTCCTCAGTCTAGTATAATCACTACCACCAGTCAGTTCTCAGTCTAGTATAATCACTACCACCAGTCAGTTCTCAGTCTAGTATAATCACTGTCACCAGTCAGTCCTCAGTCTAGTATAATCACTGTCACCAGTCAGACCTCAGACTAGTATAATCATTGTCACCAGTCAGTCCTCAGTCTAGTATCATCGCTACCACCAGTCAGTCCTCAGTCTAGTATCATCACTACCACCAGTCGGTCCTCAGTGATATATAATCACTACCATCAATTGGTCCTCAGTTTAGTATCACCACCAGTCACTCCTTGGTGTAGTGTGATCTCTACCACCAGTCAGTCCTCATTGTGAAATAATCACTGTCACCAGTCAGTCCTCAGTCTAGTATAATCACTGTCACCAGTCAGTCCTCAGTCTAGTATAATCACTGTTACCAGTCAGTCCTCAGTCTAGTATAATCACTGCCACCAGTCAGTCCTCAGTCTAGTATAATCACTACCACCAGTCAGTCCTCAGTCTAGTATCATCGCTACCATCAGTCAGTCCTCAGTCTAGTATAATCACTACCACCAGTCAGTTCTCAGTCTAGTATAATCACTACCACCAGTCAGTCCTCAGTCTAGTATCATCGCTACCACCATTCAGTCTTCAGTCTAGTTTAATCACTTCCACCAGTCAGTCCACAGTCTAGTTTAATCACTACCACCAGTCAGTCCTCAGTCTAGTTTAATCACAGTCACCAGTCAGTCCTCAGACTAGTATAATCACTGTCACCAGTCAGTCCTCAGTCTAGTATCATCGCTACCACCAGTCAGTCCTCAGTCTAGTATCATCACTACCACCAGTCATTCCTTAGTGTTATATAATCACTGCCACAAATTGGTCTTCAGTTAAGTATCACCACCAGTCACTCCTCATTGTAGTGTGAACACTACCACCAGTCAGTCCTCAGTCTAGTATCATCGCTACCATCAGTTAGTCCTCAGTCTAGTATCATCGCTACCATCAGTTAGTCCTCAGTCTAGTATCATCACTACCACCAGTCAGTCCTCAGTGTCATATAATCACTACCACCAATTGTTCCTCAGTTTAGTATCACCACCAGTCGGTCCTCAGTGTAGTATAATCTCTACCACTAAACTGTACACAGTAGCTGCCCGCTCTGTTTTTGCTTCATTAGGGCCTGATGTAGCCTCTGAACCCAGGCTGGTGCTGGCTGATATGTTCAATCCTGCACCTCTGTTTTGAGACCCCATTCCCATTGTAGTGGCAACGTCTGGAGGCAGCCGGGGCCCAGAATACTGGAGTGACTGGCGGTTCCGGCCTGGGGCACGCTGTGGTCACGGTGCTTGGTATGGGGACCGGAGGACTGTCCTACAGCCTGGCCGCTCTCCAGCAGGTGGTGTGTGCAAGAAATATGGAGGGAGAGGCTGAGGTACTGAATCTCCCTGGGGCAACCCCTGAGTGTCTGTAAAATAAGTCCCTGGGTAATGGATGGGGAGCCCGTGGTGGTAACAGCCGTATCCAGGGCCTCAGATGGAGGCAACGTTGTGCAAATCAACTTATGGATCTTTATTGAACAGGTAGGTATAATACATACGGTATACCTGCCATCTGACTGTCTTACCCTCTAGGTTTTAGGCGCAAGCCTGTGGTCAGGAGTTTGACATAAAGATGGTCTGACACAGTCTTAGCTACATCCCTGCAAAGTCTAAAGAAAGAGGTTATATGCAAACTGACTTAAGTTGTGCAAAAACAGTAATCACAGTGGCTTTACCAGCCCAATGGGTGCACAGCTTAAAGGAAACCTACCAGTTAGAATGGTAGGGGTAAGCAGTAAGTACCGAGCACCAGCTCAGGGTGAGCTCAGGGTGAGCTGGTGCCGGTACTTACTTTCATTAGTGTTATTAACTGCTGTATCGCGGTTTTAACACTTTTTAAACTTTAGAGCAGAAAAGGCTTCGGCGGTGCGTGCGCACGCCTACATAGGAAATGCCGGAAATATTGCACGCGCACGGTCACGCCCAGCGCCGAAGCCTCTTCTGCTCTAAAGTTTAAAAAGTGTTAAAACCCTGATACAGCAGTTAATAACACATATGAAAGCTCACCCTGAGCTGGTGCTCGGTACTTACTGCTTACCCCTACCATTCTAACTGGTAGGTTTCCTTTAAAACGTTACCATGACGTTACTGGAAGCAGCACTGCTACCTTGGGTTGCAAGGCACACCATGTATTGTCTACACTGGGAAAGAAGCCTTTGCTTCATCGTTTAAGTGCTAATAAAGCTGGGTGAACACTGAATTGCTGGTTTTCTTTGTTGAAACTGTTCTGTACGTTATCTGAAAGACGTTTTACATTTTTAGTTGCTCAGAAGTAGGAGTGCCGAGCTCCGGGGCATCATCCTCATCAGCCGGTGGATCTGTAGAGCCCATCCTCATGGACGGATCTAAGAACAAGTAGATGGGCCCTCGAGCTAGTGCCATTGCTCCATCTGTAGCCTCCAACTCTTCTGGAGCCGGGTCATCACCCCACTGAGAAGGAATCGCTGGGAGGTCACCCCTCACCGGAACTTCTGGATCTGCTTCATCCTCAGCGGCTTCTTTGGCCATGGAAGACCCTTGAGAGCCGCACATACTTGCCACTGGAGAGTGTTTACCTGGACCAGTCCATGGATGGCATTGGGGCCTGTGCTCATGATGGCGGTAGACGGGGCACTCACAGGGGTCACTGTTTGGGGCACTGCAGATTGGGGAACAGCTGAAAGATGCAGCCAGGAATGCTCATTGTACAGATCCTTGTAGGCCTTTCTCTTGGGATCTGGAATCCAGAGGAGGCAGTCGGGGCCCAGAATACCGGAGTGGCTGGCGGTTGCGGCCAAGGGTGCGCTGTGGTCATGGTGCTTAGTATGGGGACTGGAGGGCTGTCCTACAGCCTGGCAGGTCTCCAGCAGGTGGTGTCTGTAAGATATGTCCCTGGGTGATGGATGGGGAGCCTGTGGTGGTAACAGCTGTATCCAGGGATCAGACGGAGGCAACGTTGTGCAAATCAACTCACGGTTCTTTATTGAACAGGTAGCAGCCAACTGGCCAGAGCAATGAAACGAAACGAAATGAAATGAAGATCTAGATTCAGATACTGGAGTGGTCGTGGAGAGTGGTCCGCAGAAATAGTGCTCCAGCCTGGCAGTAGGTGCTGGGATAATGGAGATGGAGCTGTGTCCAAACTGTGGAAGCTGCAGCTCTGGATTAGAGTCTCCTGACTTTGTTCCCGAAATTGGTTTCTGTATTAGCAATGAAGGTGTGCTCCACACTATCTCTTCACTCTCAGACTCCTGTAGTCTGGACTGCTGACAGACTCTGAAGGACAGACTCCTGAGAAGGAGCATGAGGTCTGGACTGCCTGTACGCTGGCAGGGGTATTGGAATCCCTTAAATCTGGTCTTTGATGTTGCTAAGGTAGACTGGGCATCAGTGGAGGGCAGAATGGTGGAAATGTTATGTTCTCCTGGAGGTTGTATGTTCTCCTGGAGGTTATATGTTCTCCTGGAGGTTGTATGTTTTCCTGGATGTTATAGGTTCTCCTGGAGGTTATATGTTCTCCTGGAGGTTATATGTTCTCCTGGAGGTTGTATGTTCTCTTGGAGGTTGTATGTTATTCAGGAGGTTGTATGTTCTCCTGGAGGTTGTATGTTATTCGGGAGGTTGTGTGTTCTCCTGGAGGTTGTATGTTATTCGGGAGGTTGTATGTTCTCCTGGAGGTTGTATGTTCTCCTGGAGGTTATATGTTCTCCTGGAGGTTGTATGTTCTCCTGGAGGTTATATGTTCTCCTGTAGGTTGTATGTTATTCGGGAGGTTATATGTTCTCCTGGAGGTTGTATGTTTTCCTGGAGGTTATAGGTTCTCCTGGAGGTTATATGTTCTCCTGGAGGTTATATGTTCTCCTGGAGGTTGTATGTTCTCTTGGAGGTTGTATGTTATTCAGGAGGTTATATGTTCTCCTGGAGGTTGTATGTTATTCGGGAGGTTGTGTGTTATTCGGGAGGTTGTATGTTCTCCTGGAGGTTGTATGTTCAGCTGGAGGTTGTATGTTATTCGGGAGGTTATATGTTCTCCTTGAGGTTGTATGTTCTCCTGGAGGTTGTATGTTCTCCTGGAGGTTATATGTTCTCCTTGAGGTTGTATGTTCTCCTGGAGGTTGTATGTTCTCCTGGAGGTTATATGTTCTCCTTGAGGTTGTATGTTCTCCTGGAGGTTGTATGTTCTCCGGGAGGTTGTATGTTCTCCTGGAGGTTGTATGTTCTCCTGGAGGTTATATGTTCTCCGGGAGGTTATATGTTCTCCTGGAGGTTGTATGTTCTCCTGGAGGTTGTATGTTCTCCTGGAGGTTGTATGTTATTCGGCAGGTTATATGTTCTCCTAGAGGTTGTGTGTTCTCCTGTAGGTTGTATGTTATTCGAGAGGTAAAAAGTTCTCCTGGAGGTTATATGTTCTCCTGGAGGTTGTATGTTCTCCTAGAGGTTGTATGTTCTCCTGGAGTTTGTATGTTATTGGGGAGGTTGTATGTTATTGGGGAGGTTGTATGTTATTCGGGAGGTTATATGTTCTCCTGGAGGTTGTATGTTATTCGGGAGGTTGTATGTTCTCCTGGAGGTTGTATGTTATTCGGGAGGTTGTATGTTATTCGGGAGGTTGTATGTTCTCCTGGAGGTTGTATGTTCTCCTGGAGGTTGTATGTTATTCGGGAGGTTGTATGTTCTCCTGGAGGTTGTATGTTATTCGGGAGGTTGTATGTTCTCCTGGAGGTTGTATGTTATTCGGGAGGTTATATGTTCTCCTGGAGGTTGTATGTTATTCGGGAGGTTGTATGTTCTCCTGGAGGTTGTATGTTATTCGGGAGGTTGTATGTTCTCCTGGAGGTTGTATGTTATTCGGGAGGTTGTATGTTCCCCTGGAGGTTGTATGTTATTCGGGAGGTTGTATGTTCCCCTGGAGGTTATTTGTTATTCGGGAGGTTATATGTTCTCCTGGAGGTTGTATGTTATTCGGGAGGTTGTATGTTCTCCTGGAGGTTGTATGTTATTCAGGAGGTTGTATGTTCTCCTGGAGGTTATATGTTCTCCTGGAGGTTGTATGTTATTCGGGAGGTTATATGTTCTCCTGGATTGTCTAGATGTAAGAGAAGAGCAATCAGAGTCTGTCACTCGACTACAGAATTTTTGTGATAACTATAATGATCAGTGTACATTGCTAACTCTTAGACAGTTAGAAACAGAATCTAAACCAGTCTCCGACCAGGTACCGAAACCTTTCCAGCTTGCCAACCCTGAATATTATCCGTTAATGTCTAGAACACCAGAGCTGGACAGGTTTCAGGAACTGGTGGAACAAGAACTTACATCCTTAAAAAATTCCATACATAACTCTTCTAGATATTCCAACTTAACACACAAGGAACAAAAAGCATTACAAACTCTGAGGGAAAACAAAGACCTATTAATAAGGCCTGCGGATAAGGGGGGCGCTATTATAGCAATGAATGCCACACTTTACAGAACACTCAATCAGGAATTACTAAATGATATTTCTACCTATCACAAACTCCCTAATGATCCTACCCCTGACTACAAAGTCGCCTTAAAACAACTCCTAGAAGAAGGTTTTCAAACAGGAGCAATTAGTATGAAACTAAGGGACTCACTGTATGTGGAACATCCAGTGGTCCCCATCTTTCATTCTTTCCCAAAAATCCATAAGGATTGTTTTCCTCCACCATTACGACCTATAGTAGCAGGTATTGGATCTCTAGGGGAAAAACTTGGAGAGTGGCTAGACTCTTACTTGCAGCCCCTAACAAAAATCACTCCTAGTTTCCTCAGAGACACACCCCATCTCCTACAAATACTCAATAACATGAGAAACCTTGAGGAATGCAGCCTAGCTACAAGCGATGTAGTGGCTCTCTATCCCTCTCTTCCCCATCACCTAAGTATCAGGGTATTGGAAAAACATTTAGAAATGTATAGTACCTATAGTACACAGCTGAAAACGTTTATTGTCATGGTTACTACATTCCTATTGAAAAATAATTATTTCCTATTTGACGGAGAATTTTATTTGCAGGTGAGGGGGGCCCCTATGGGAGCCAGATTTTCCCCCTCACTTGCAAATATCTACATGACAACTTGGGAAGAACGTTTTGTGTTTTCCTCGTCGAATCCCTACAAAGATAATATTAGATGGATGGGCAGATTTATTGACGATCTCATATGGTTATGGCAAGGTACCCCTGAAACATTCCAAGACATGCTAACTTGGATCAATTCCAACAACATGAACCTTAAACTTACCTTTGACATGGGGAATCCGTGCATCAACTTTCTTGATGTGAAATTACACATTGATAATGGTAACATTGTAGTAACACCTTATAGGAAACCCATAGCGGGTAATTCTATTTTACTGTCCTCATCCAGTCACCCAAAACATGTGACTAATAACATTCCATATGGAGAGTTTGTCAGACTTAAAAGAAATTGCTCCAACGATGAAATCTTCACAAGAGAAGCAGCCCTTGTCGCAGAGAGACTAAAGGAGAGAGGATATAGTAATCATTTGATTACAACATCTCTCAATAAAGTAAAGAAAAAACCCAGATCCCAACTTCTATACAAAAAACATGACAAACCTACAGATTACAAATCTCAACAAATTACCTTTTCCACACAATTTAATAATCAATTCCACAATATCAAACGGATAGTTAAAAAATACTTACCTGTACTCCTTTTAAACAAGGACTATCACGATACTATCAGTCAAGGAGTAAGATTTGTGGCCAAAAAGGGTAAAACCATAGGCTCCACCTTATCACCCAGCCTGTTCATCAGTGACAAAACAGAGAAAGATAGAAGAACGTGGCTAAATTACCCAGGGTGCCATAAATGCGGACACAAACGTTGCAAAGCATGTGAATATATCATGAAGGGGAATTCCTTTACCTCATATAGAACTTTGCACATCTACCCTATAAAAACCTACATTAATTGCAATACTTCTAATATCATCTATTTGGCGTCCTGCACTCTGTGCAGAATACAATACGTAGGCTGCACAACCTGTCCAGCTAAAGTTCGTATTAGACGACACTTGTCAGACGTAACGAACAATTCATTTAATGTTTCCTCTCTCACCAAACATTTTAGAGATGTGCATGAAGGAGATTTATCCAGTTTTAAATGGACAGGCATAGAGAAGGTCTCCAAGCCCGCCAGAGGTGGAGACCTACAGAAGAAACTTTTGAACAGAGAATCATACTGGATTTTCGTTCTAGAAACCAGACAACCACAAGGGATCAACCATAGACATGACTTGATAACTATTTATTAATATAGCATGTACCTCGTAATATGTATCGTAAACATCTATGTTTCTCCTAATGGTATTGATACATCTAAACCATGGATCACACTTGATCCGTTATTTGCAGTATGAACACATTTCCTTGTGGATAGGGTTAAATTCACTTACCCCTCCCTCCTTGTTTGCGATTTTGGTCATGTGACCATCATCGCTGGTTTTATATAAAGAGTCACTACTCTATGTGTTATATGAGATCAAGACTAAGGCTGTATAGCCGAAACGCGTCGATCGTTTATTTCTTCTATGTGAACACAACTGATGTATTGTTGCACCAATAAAGCAAGATTTTTTACCGGACAAGAGTTTGCGCTGGAAATCCTTTTTCTATTGGACTATACTTTGCCCTTGCCTTGGGCGTTTCCGTGATTGCAGCTCTCCGGCCTGTGTAAATGGAGTGAGTAGAGCCGATTTGAACTTTGTATGTTCTCCTGGAGGTTGTATGTTCTCCTGGAGGTTGTATGTTCTCCTGGAGGTTGTATGTTATTCAGGAGGTTGTATGTTCTCCTGGAGGTTATATGTTCTCCTGGAGGTTGTATGTTCTCCTGGAGGTTATATGTTCTCCTGGAGGTTATATGTTCTCCTGGAGGTTATATGTTCTCCTGGAGGTTGTATGTTCTCCTGGAGGTTGTATGTTCTCCTGGAGGTTGTATGTTCTCCTGAAGGTTGTATGTTATACGGGAGGTTGTATGTTCTCCTAGAGGTTATATGTTCTCCTTGAGGTTATTTGTTATTCGGGAGGTTATATGTTCTCCTGGAGGTTGTATGTTCTCCTGGAGGTTGTATGTTCTCCTGGAGGTTATATGTTCTCCTGGAGGTTGTATGTTCTCCTGGAGGTTATATGTTCTCCTGTAGGTTATATGTTCTCCTGGAGGTTGTACGTTCTCCTGGAGATTATATGTTCTCCTGGAGGTTATATGTTCTCCTGGAGGTTGTATGTTTTCCTGGAGGTTATATGTTCTCCTGGAGGTTATATGTTCTCCTGGAGGTTGTATGTTATTTGGGAGATTATATGTTCTCCTGGAGGGTGTATGTTCTCCTGGAGGTTGTATGTTCTCCAGTAGGTTGCATGTTATTCGGGAGGTTATATGTTCTCCTGGAGGTTATATGTTCTCCTGGAGGTTGTATGTTCCCCTGGAGGTTATATGTTCTCTGGGAGGTTGTATGTTCTCTTGGAGGTTATATGTTCTCCTGGAGGTTATATGTTCTCCTAGAGGTTGTATGTTCTCCGGGAGGTAATATGTTCTCCTGGAGGTTGTATGTTCTCTGGGAGGTTGTATGTTCTCCTTGAGGTTGTTTGTTCTCCTGGAGGTTGTATGTTCTCCTGGAGGTTATATGTTCTCCTGGAGGTTGTATGTTCTCTGGGAGGTTGTATGTTCTCTGGGAGGTTTTATGTTCTCCTGGAGGTTGCATGTTCTCCTGGAGGTTATATGTTCTCCTAGAGGTTGTATGTTCTCCGGGAGGTTATATGTTATCCGGGAGGTTGTATGTTCTCTGGGAGGTTTTATGTTCTCCTGGAGGTTGTATGTTCTCCTGGAGGTTATATGTTCTCCTGGAGGTTATATGTTATTCGGGAGGTTGTATGTTCCCCTGGAGGTTGTATGTTATACGGGAGGTTGTATGTTCTCCTGGAGGTTATATGTTCTCCTGGAGGTTGTATGTTATCCAGGAGGTTATATGTTCTCCTAAAGGTTTCTATGTTCTCCTGCAGGTTGTATGTTCTCCTGGAGGTTGTATGTTCTCCTGTAGGTTATATGTTCTCCTGGAGGTTATATGTTATTCGGGAGGTTGTATGTTCCCCTGGAGGTTGTATGTTATACGGGAGGTTGTATGTTCTCCTGGAGGTTATATGTTCTCCTGGAGGTTGTATGTTATCCAGGAGGTTATATGTTCTCCTGGAGGTTATATGTTCTCCGGGAGGTTATATGTTCTCCTTGAGGTTGTATGTTCTCCGGGAGGTTATATGTTCTCCTGGAGGTTATATGTTCTCCTGGAGGTTGTATGTTCTCCTGGAGGTTATATGTTCTCCTGGAGGTTATATGTTCTCCTGGAGGTTATATGTTCTCCTGGAGGTTGTATGTTCTCCTGGAGGTTGTATGTTCTCCTGGAGGTTATATGTTCTCCTGGAGGTTGTATGTTCTCCTGGAGGTTATATGTTCTCCTGGAGGTTGTATGTTCTCCTGGAGGTTGTATGTTCTCTGGGAGGTTATATGTTCTCCTAGAGGTTGTATGTTTTCCTGGAGGTTGTATGTTCTCCTGGAGGTTATATGTTCTCCTGGAGGTTATATGTTCTCCTGGAGGTTGTATGTTATTCGGGAGGTTATATGTTCTCCTGGAGGTTGTATGTTCTCCTGGAGGTTATATGTTCTCCTGGAGGTTGTATGTTCTCTGGGAGGTTATATGTTCTCCTGGAGGTTGTATGTTCTCCTGGAGGTTATATGTTCTTCAAGTGGTTGTATGTTCTCCTGTAGGTTATATGTTCTCCTGGAGGTTGTATGTTCTCCTGGAGGTTGTATGTTCCCCTGGAGGTTGTATGTTATACGGGAGGTTATATGTTCTCCTGGAGGTTATATGTTCTCCTGGAGGTTGTATGTTCTCCTGGAGGTTGTATGTTCTCCTAGAGGTTATATGTTCTCCTTGAGGTTGTATGTTCTTCTGGAGGTTATATGTTCTCCTGGAGGTTGTACGTTCTCCGGGAGGTTATATGTTATCCGGGAGGTTATATGTTCACCTGGAGGTTGTATGTTCTCCTGGAGGTTATATGTTCTCCTAGAGGTTGTATGTTCTCCTGGAGGTTGTATGTTCTCCTGTAGGTTATATGTTATTCGGGAGGTTGTATGTTCTCCTGGAGGTTGTATGTTATGCGGGAGGTTGTATGTTCTCCTAGAGGTTATATGTTCTCCTGGAGGTTATATGTTATTCGGGAGGTTGTATGTTCCCCTGGAGGTTGTATGTTATACGGGAGGTTGTATGTTCTCCTGGAGGTTATATGTTCTCCTGGAGGTTGTATGTTATCCAGGAGGTTATATGTTCTCCTGGAGGTTGTATGTTCTCCTGGAGGTTATATGTTCTCCTGGAGGTTGTATGTTCTCCTGGAGGTTGTATTTTCTCCTGGAGGTTGTATGTTCTCCTGGAGGTTATATGTTCTCCTGGAGGTTGTATGTTCTCCTGAAGGTTATATGTTCTCCTGGAGGTTGTATGTTCTCTGTGAGGTTGTATGTTCTCTGGGAGGTTATATGTTATCCTGGAGGTTGTATGTTCTCCTGGAGGTTGTATTTTCTCCTGGAGGTTATATGTTCTCCTGGAGGTTGTATGTTCTCCTGGAGGTTGTATGTTATACGGGAGGTTATATGTTCTCCTGGAGGTTGTATGTTATACGGGAGGTTATATGTTCTCCTGGAGGTTGTATGTTCTCCTGGAGGTTGTATGTTCTCTGGGAGGTTATATGTTCTCCTGGAGGTTATATGTTCTCCTGGAGGTTGTATGTTCTCCTGGAGGTTGTATGTTATACGGGAGGTTATATGTTCTCCTGGAGGTTGTATGTTCTCCTGGAGGTTGTATGTTATACGGGAGGTTATATGTTCTCCTGGAGGTTGTATGTTATACGGGAGGTTATATGTTCTCCTGGAGGTTGTATGTTCTCCTGGAGGTTGTATGTTCTCTGGGAGGTTATATGTTCTCCTGGAGGTTATATGTTCTCCTGGAGGTTGTATGTTCTCCTGGAGGTTATATGTTCTCCTGGAGGTTGTATGTTATACGGGAGGTTATATGTTCTCCTGGAGGTTGTATGTTCTCCTGGAGGTTGTATGTTCTCCTGGAGGTTGTATGTTCTCCTGGAGGTTATATGTTCTCCTGGAGGTTATATGTTCTCCTGGAGGTTGTATGTTCTCTGGGAGGTTAATTGTTCTCAAGAAGGTTATATGTTCTCCTGGAGGTTGTATGTTCTCCTGGAGGTTATATGTTCTCCTAGAGGTTGTATGTTCTCCTGGAGGTTGTGTGTTCTCCTGGAGGTTGTATGTTCTCCTGGAGGTTATATGTTCTCCTGGAGGTTGTATGTTCTCCTGGAGGTTATATGTTCTCCTGGAGGTTGTATGTTCTCTGGGAGGTTAATTGTTCTCCTGGAGGTTGTATGTTCTCCTAGAGGTTATATGTTCTCCTGGAGGTTGTATGTTCTCCTGGAGGTTATATGTTCTCCTGGAGGTTGTACGTTCTCCGGGAGGTTATATGTTATCCGGGAGGTTATATGTTCACCTGGAGGTTGTATGTTCTCCTGGAGGTTATATGTTCTCCTAGAGGTTGTATGTTCTCCTGGAGGTTGTATGTTCTCCTGGAGGTTATATGTTCTCCTGTAGGTTATATGTTCTCCTGGAGGTTATATGTTCTCCTAGAGGTTATATGTTCTCCTGGAGGTTATATGTTCTCCTGGAGGTTATATGTTCTCCTAGAGGTTGTATGTTCTCCTGGAGGTTATATGTTCTCCTGGAGGTTGTATGTTCTCCTGGAGGTTGTATGTTCTCCTGGAGGTTGTATGTTATACGGGAGGTTATATGTTCTCCTGTAGGTTGTATGTTATTCGGGAGGTTATATGTTCTCCTGGAGGTTGTATGTTCTCCTGGCGGTTGTATGTTCTCCTGGAGGTTGTATGTTCTCCTGGAGGTTATATGTTCTCCTAGAGGTTGTATGTTCTCCTGGAGGTTGTATGTTATACGGGAGGTTGTATGTTCTCCTGGAGGTTGTATGTTCTCTTGGAGGTTGTATGTTCTCCTGGAGGTTGTATGTTATTCGGGAGGTTGTATGTTCTCCTAGAGGTTATATGTTCTCCTGTAGGTTGTATGTTATTCGGGAGGTTATATGTTCTCCTGGAGGTTGTATGTTCTCCTGGAGGTTGTATGTTCTCCTGGAGGTTATATCTTCTCCTACAGGATGTGTGGGTGTGTGAGTTTAGGAATATCTCATAACTGCAGTGGTTCCCTCTGGTGGATGAGCCTCACAATTACATCACAACATTAGGAAATCCTTGATGCCCCCTGCTGGACTTTGTGCAGCCTCTTCCCATCTCCAGGTCTGCGTCCACTTTCAGTGATCTATCGGACCCTTCTGGTCATCACCACTAGGTGGCAGCAGATACTTGGATTCCCTGTGATCTGCAGTGACACAAGGTCTGGGGCGCTCAATGGATGATGCACAAGAACAACAAGTCACCGAAAATCACTTGCCTTTGACCTCTCTTGGAATCTCGTGTCCCCATATTTCATGTATTACTACATACATCACATGGAAAGTGTGATCCGCGACCCTTAGTAAATAAGCCCCATTGTTCTAACAAAACTATTCTAACTATTCTTGTTTTTTGTAGTGTCTTTTCTTTGTCTCTGTGTTTTGCACTTCGGCACAGGAGGGAAACGTTGACAAGTTGTCCCTAACTGCCTGTGGTAGGTGCGGTAATCAGGCAGGGACAGCTGGAAGAGGTTTAATGCCAGGATCCGCAGTCATCTGACCGCTCCCGGATCCTGGGTTACATTATAATAAGCCAAAAAGTAGGAAGACTATTCCAGATCTTATGAACCGGGAGAAGTGGTTGGAGGACCTGGAGGACCAACCAGAGGCCGTAGCTGCTGCTGCGCCTCTTGTGGGCCGACACCATAAGGTAAGAATGAGGCTCCCGGATTGTTTCTTATGTGGCTGGGAGAATTTGGGAACTTTCTGGGAGTCATGTTTGCTGTATTTTTAGGTAAATCCTCCTCCCTCCCAGCAGAGATGATGGGTGTAGTGATTCCTCTTTTGCAGAGAAACCCCCATTCCCAATCCTTGGGGTCCCTTTCTAGATCACATTGTGCTGGTGGAGTCTTATCTCCTTTCTCTCCAAGGTAAATGCTCTGCTGAGAAGTTTCCCGTGGATATCCCCGATACAATGTGTGAGTGGTGTGAACCTTCCATGAAGATCATCATTAATGGGGATTGTCCATACCTCCCAACATTTGTGAAAGGGAAAGAGGGACAAAATGGCGGCACGCGTAGTGATCCCCCTAGGCCACACCCCCAATCCCTCCCTGGCACGCCCCAAATTTTAACCATATAACAATAATAAAATTTATCTCAATAATAATAATTTTTTTTTCCTGTTTGGGATTCGAACCTAGAACCTGCAGTGTCCATGGATGATAATGACACAGCACCTCTAGCAACTGAGCTAAGAGCCCAGAAATGAGCTAGATGAGGAATTTTGGTAACTAAGAACTGAAGGGGGGAAGGAAAGACAGCAATCCTAGACAATTATGATTAAGCGGTGCTCGCAGCTGGGGATCTAGTGCTCAGAGTCCCATTATCAGCATAAGAGATGGAGGAAGCCACAGCACCCGGTACAGTTCAGTTCCAGCATACTTCAGTTCAAACATGCTTGAGAAAGATTCAACTGGAAATGAAACATTGGAATTTTTATGCTTGGATGATGTTATAATAAAGACTACTTGGAACTGAACCATACCGGGTGCTGTGGCTTCCTCCATCTCTTATGGTAACTAAGAACTGTTACTGCTACTGTTACACTGTGACACAGACTAATGCACTGATATATAGAGAGGGATCTTCTCAGAGATTATTATTGTAATTATTGAGACAATTATATCTATAATTATTAATATAATTATAGAGATGATTATTATTATTTTTACTATTATTAATAATTGTCTCCATAATAATAAAATAATACAATTCAGAATAATAATAGTCTCCATAATTACAATAATAATCTCTGAGAAGATCCCTCTCTATATATCAGTGCATTAAGTCTGTGTCACAGTGTAACAGTAGCAGATAACATTTCCTAGTTACAAAAAATCCTTAGTTATGTAATCACTGGGCTCATAGCTCAGTGGGTAGAGGCTCCTATCTCTAATGCAGAGGGCCTGGGGTCTGAATCCCAGACTGGGCAAAAATGTATTTAATTTAACTAAAAAAAGAGCTAGGAGACCATGTATGGACAGATGCTGATCTGAACCTGATGACGTGGTCCCTGCTCTCCGCTAACCCGACACATCTCTCAAAAGGATTCCCTGCCCAATGTCTGTAGAAACCATTTAGTAATATTAGTTCAGGCTTTGAAAGTATTTACAGAGCCGGGAGGGAAAATCCATGACAATCTGACAGTTGCCCGTGACGCGGGGCAGAGGTAAGAAAAACGGGACTGTCCCGGCAAAATCGGGACGATTGGGAGCTATGATTCTGATGATGAGTCTGATTCTGGCCCTGGCAGCTAATCCTGATGGCTCAGAGATAGATGCAAGGATGGAGCAGACCCCAATCGTCTCTCCATGTTACTCTTCTATCCCCTAAGAACTCGGTCCCTTCTCCTGCTGTCAAGGACCGCGGCCATTGTGTTCTGTAAAGCCCGAGGAGAACATCGCCTACAGGTTGTCTCTATGTCTCTACTGCGGTGACTGAAGTAAATTGTCCCACCAGACCCCCGGCAGAGTCACCCGGACAATCAGGTCTCTTCTGAGTGGGTTACTGAGATTCTGTTCTCGCTTTCTCTGTGTGTTGGGGATAAGTCTGTGTCTGGACCTGATAGATTGCGAGTCCATAACTAATCTCAGTGATTAAATGGAGAGGGGGTAGAATTCCCCCAGATTTCTAGGCAGGTCGGATCAATACAGTAAAAGTATTTGGTGCTGAATAACCTTCCCTCTGGTGTCATTTTGGGTCTCCCATGATCAGCGTCACATCACCCGGTCTTTGATTGGAGAGCTGGATACCTAAGTGTTCATCTCTTTGCACTTCATTACTTGTGTCTGAGTGTGGAGGATAAGACCCTGAGAACAGCTGGGATTTTGCTTCTGCATTTTGATAAAATATCTGTCAGGATTGATCTCCATCCAGGATCGGAGTATCCCAGGGGAGGATATTCGAGTTGTCTCCCCCAGAAGATGACACCAGGTATAGATCCAGGAGAGTCTCCAGAAGGGGACACATCCGCCCCTCTAATAATTAAAGTAATAATGTGATAATGTGATTTTAAAACCTTAAGGAACATTGTTATACATTGTGCTGTAGTCGGGATCTGGTACAGATTTGGTATTGAGCCTGAAGTGTGGGGTGAGCCACAGAAGATAACAGTGGCCTCTGCTATCAGTGTATGAGCCGTTAGACCTGTGGGGATACTGCACAAGGCTTGGTCCGAGACCACCACCGAGAGAGACAGAGGGGCTGATGGAGGGTAAGAGATGAGCCCCTCTGCCCCCCCCCCCCAGAATGCCCAGACTTGCACTTGTTGTAGTCAGTGGATAGGACACAAGTTACAACAAAGTAGTGAGAAAGTTCTGATCCGGAGGCACCGATCCAGGAGGAGATTACTGTGTGACAGCAGCCATTGTCCTGAGTGTAAGCTCAGGGGACTACATGTCATGTGTGATACTGTCTGCTGTGTATCTAATCCTACCTCGTGTGATACTGTCTGCTGTGTATCTAATCCTACCACGTGTGTCTGTGTGGTACAGTCTGTACATAATCCTATGCTGTATACCTAATACTATATTGTCCTCTATTTGGACACTTCCAGACATCGCAGTGCAGAACTCCGGAGCCGTGTAGAGATCCAGGACAATGGATAACATTCTGTCTGGACATGTCATGTAATACTCTTACAGCCTCACATACACGATAGATCATCCTCCACTGCCAGATCCTCACATCCACCCACAATTATACATCAACCACACGACACGGAGGAGAACGGAGAGCGATATACCATCCTCCATACACCCCACAGGCAGCAGCGTAGTACAAGCACCAGGACCACATCTGGGGGTAACACATGGGACATCGGGGCAGAGGGGAGAACAGGGACCGGATTATGGAAAAGTTTTGTCAACAGAAGGGAACCAGTTACAAGTTTAGGGGTCTCTAAAAATGTAGGAATTTAGGGGCCCTGGTCTGTCGATCTCCTGCTTCTTACAGGAGGCAGATTACATGAAGTTGATGTCAGGGAGGCAAAGTTCTTGGAGGACGTTTCCTCAGGTCTCTTTGTAACGTTCCTGGTGGACCTGCACGGAGGACAGATACAAGAAGTCAGACCTTTTATGCCTCATTGTTTTCTGCTGCGTTTCTTTGGAAAATTCTGTGACTATTGATGACCTCTCCCTAGGAAAAGTATTGATGGTGTCCAACTAGAAGCATCACACACATCAGTACTTTTCTGGATTCCACCATAATTGGGGTCTAATGGATCACAGTGTAACCGCTCTGTCCGTGCAATGCATCTGAGGAGGCGCCGATTGTGTCCTTATGTCTCTCTTGTACATTGTTAGTGTGAACACCGGCTTGGGTTTGCTGATTTTGTATTGAATTGCACCACACACTAATCTCCTTATGCAGCTCTGCTCCGGCTCATTAACAGTTAACCCGCTGTGGCAGACAGAGCTTTGCTCCAATCATTCCTGGGGCCAGGACTCTGGTATCACATAAATCATCTGCTCATAGTTCAGCACTGACTATAGATTTGTTGTGACATTAGCTCGTCCTGTCCTGTCTTCTTCTCTGTGTTTTGCACTTTTTGGACAGGGAGGTGCAGCGTGTCACACGAGGACACCCTCCCTGCTCCGCACTCTGCCGCCTCTGCCTCACCTGAGTATCTGACTATCCCAAGGGGAGGATATTCAAGTTGTCTCCCCCAGAAGATGACACCATGTATAGATCCAGGGGAGACCACAGAAGGGGACACATCCGCCCCTCTAACTCTCCTATGGAGGCAGGTGTCCACCTTGTAGAAGAAGGATGAGGAGCCAGACCATGTGTAGATGATCATGAACTTCCACATCCACTTTCTCTGGATTCCAGATCAGGTAGTGGCTGAGAACTGGTTCTGTAAGAGTAAACTCTGCGGGGCCTACAGTCCGGATCAGAGAAAGGGAGGAGGGACAGGTGACATTTATCACCCCAGAAGGACAGGTTGAAGACCTGGTGACGCCCTTTGGGTTGTGTCATGCTCCTACACTCTTCCAACAATTTCTTAATGACATTTTTGGAGATCTCCTGGGTTGTGGTTTACTTGGATGATATCCTAATATTTCCTCCTCTTTACTAAACCGTCCAAGTGTTTGTTTGGAGTATAAAATAATAAATCACTCTCCTTGGTTACATCCTCGCCCCTGAACCTTGTTGTGTGGCTCCACCCAAAGTCACGGCTATCAAGAACTAGGAACGTTGCACCGGTCTCAAAGACCTTCAAAGTTTTTTGGTCTTTTCTACTATCAGAAATTTGTTAAAAATGCATCTGTGGCTGAGACATTGGGGCTCATTTACTAAGGGTCCGCGGAGCGCATTTTCGTCGGGTCTCACAGCGATTTCCGCTTTGCGCCGCATTTAACAGGGGATTGTGTCACATGTGATCGGATTTTGGCGCATCCGTGCCGGCTTGCACGCGACACAAATCGTGGGGCAGACCATCGGACAACGCGCGGGATTTAACATTTAGAATTGTGTCGCAATACACGCACTTACATGCACCAGGAAGGAGAAGGTGAACTCCGGGGACCCCTGCGGGGAAGCGACGGATGCAGGAACTCTAGTGCACAATCTTCATGCATCGTACCACACTTCATTCTCGTCAGACTGTCCGGATCGGGGATCGCGACAGGAGCAGGTAAGTAAATTTGCCCCATTGAATGATCTTGCAAGACAAACAAAAGTGTTGATGTGACCAACAGGACCCCAGAAGCTGAAGTAGCATTTGCACAGTATAAGAAAAGCCCCGGTCCCAATTCAGAAAGGTTTAAATGGTCCATTTCTATTGGTTTATGCTTCTGGTGTAGGGCACTGAATCCCTGACTTCTGGGCTTCGATGTGGGTAATTGGGAACTATTGGCTATGAAATTGGAGTTGAGGGGAGTAAACACAGAGGGGCACATTTACTAAGCTCCAATTGGAATGCATAAAAAGTGCGTCCCTCCGACTAGAATGGGATATGCGCCCATTCACTAATTGTGTCGCACGCGTGATAAATGTGGCGCATGAGTTGCGCCACAAAATTTTTGCATAAAAAGTGCACAGCGAGGCTAATTGCCCAGCTGGTATCTATCATGGCTGGGCGTCCTGAGCAGTCCACAGCAGCACCAGATGCTCCCATTGCCATTTTTATGGAGCTACTCCGGCAGCAGTGTCCCCAGGTGTACGACTATGCCATCCGCGGAGCACGGGAGCTGGAGGCGGCGAATCGGCAAGCCCCCCCAACATCTGTGGCCCCAGGATCTGCTGCTCCGGCCGCTGCTCCGGCCGCTGCTCCAGTATATGGATACTGGGGGCTCTGGTGCTGAAGATGAGGAGGACCCTGGCCGTGCAAAGAAGGCACGTTTCACGGAACGTGAAACGGAAATATTGGTTGAGGAGGTATTGTTACATTTTTTTAACTTATTTATACTGTTGGTGTTCTGTTCTACTCTTTACCCACCGTTGAAGAGTGTTTTTAATGAAGGTTTTTTTTTTTTTTTGTGGCTTTTGTCTTTTCAAGGTTACCCAAAATTATGAACATCTTTTTGGGAGGCTGGCAGATTCTATTCCCCTGTCAGCCAAACACCACATTTGGCAGGGGATCACAGTGCGGATCAATGGCCTAGGTAAAAATTGCATTTTGAATAGTATTTGAATTTTTTTATGGTCACTTGGATTGTAAATCTTGAAGGTGAGTGGCCTTTTTATAATGTTTTTTTTTTTTTTTTTTTCTTTTTGTTTTCAACTTTGCAGGAGTGGAATATCGTTCTGTTCCAGAGGTCCGCAAGAAGTGGTATGACTGCAGGAGGAGGCTGAAGGCCAAGCTGGCGAAGCACAAACAGTCAGCTCGGAGGACGGGTGGTGGCCCTAGTGTGGCCATGCGGATGTCGTGGGTGGAGCAAAAGATTAATCAAACAATACACCCCGATCTTACTGAAGGGATCGGGGATTTTGACACGGATGATCTTGATGTTGGTATGTACGTTTTATTTTATGTCTCTAATACTAATGTTTGGTTTCACTTTCCAAAAATATTTTGCAATCCTTTTTGGAAGCGGCTACTGGGGCGTGGAGTAGCCAGACATGAGGCTACACATTGCGGCTACTCCACGCCCCAGTAGCCTCTTTACTCCTCCTAACCTGACATCATCGGCACGTAGCTCCTCGTAGCTGCGCGCCCTCGTCCGATAAGCCAGAGTACTCCGCATGCGCAGTAGCTTTGGCTTTGTTCCCCAGAGTGCAGGCATTGTCATATCTGAAGGTTCGTGGCACGGGACAGGTGTCTGCTATGCTCACCAAATAATACCAACAACGATGCCACTGCCACCAATGTATTTTATGGGATTAGGCATATATGTTTGCCTGCCCCCCCGGGCAACAAGCAAGGCCCCCCCCCCCCCCCGGGCAACGAGCAAGGGCCCACCTGCCCCCCCTTTTATTTTCACCCCCCCCCCTCCTTCTCTTTGTCTTACATGACCGGGCCTGCTGTGGAGTACTTTGGATTTTGTGGACTCCAGCGAGGACCTGTAAATAAATATTGATTAAAATGGCTGACGAGGGTGTGTCTGGTTTTCTTTCTATAAAATTTATTTGTACAATGATGTGTTTGTCATTCTGTAAAATTAGCCATAGTAGTGGTGCTGTTTATTTGACAGTGCTCATGACTAAGGCCTGAACTTACTGTAAAATGGTCATTTTTGTTTTGCACAAATTTACAGTAACGGATATTAAATTACCCCGGTACCCACCGCCACCAGGGGTGCCGGGAAGAGCCAGGTGCAGGGGCGGCCGCAGGCTGTTATTGTTGCACTGGAATAGCCCCCTAACAGTGGGCTTTCCCAGATCAGTAATGGCGGCTGCTGCTGCTTTTTGTATCTTGCTGGTTTTATAAATTGTTTGGAATACACGTCTTTTTTTTTTCATTTAAATTTAATATATTGATGTGGGGCTCACCCGATTTTTAACATCAGCCAGATACAAAAAAGCAGCAGCAGCCTGCCATTACTGATCTGGGATAGGCCACTGTTAGGGGGCTATCCCAGCGCAACAATAACAGCCTGCGGCCGCCCCTGCACCTGGCTCTTCCCGGCACCCCTGGTGGCGGTGGGTACCGGGGTAGTTTAATATCCGTTACTGTAAATTTGGCCAAAACAAAAATGGCCATTTTACAGTAAGTTCAGGCCTTAGTCATGAGCACTGTCAAATAAACAGCACCACTACTATGGCTAATTATACAGAACGACACAAACACATCATTGTAAAAATATCTTTTATTGAAAAAAAGCCAGACACACCCTCGTCAGCCATTTTAATCCAGATTTATTTACAGGTCCTCGTCGGAGTCCACTGACTACAAAGTAGTCCACAGCAGGCCCGGTCCTTGAAGACAGCAAAAAACACACACAAAAACAAGGGGGTAAGGGGCCATGCTCGTGCACTAGGGGGTTGGTGGCCATGCTTGTTGCCCAGGGGGCTGTTGGCCATGCTCGTTGCCTAAAGGGTTGTGGAACATATATGTCTAATCATATAAAATACATTGCCAGCAGTGTAATTGTTCATAGTATAAGTTGGTGAGCATAGCTAGGTTGAAATTCAAATTACTGTGCCTATAGGATACAATGGTGGCAGTGGGAATCGTGTTTGGTATTAGTTGAGCATAGCATACTCCCCTGTCCCGTGCCCCAAACCTTCACATAAGACAAGCTATGAGGAGCTGCGCACCGATGATGTCTGGTTAGGAGGAGCAGTGAGGCTACTGGGGCGTTGAGTAGTCATGACATCTTGCCTCATGTCCGGCTACTCAACGCCCCAGTAGCCGCTTATCAAAAAATACACAATAGGGCCATAAAGATTTTATAACAAAAAATACTGCACGTGAGGATTAGCTCAAAAAAGTGCTTTCAACATGTACTATACATCCACCTACCACCTGTTCTACCTTTCTAGGTATATTCGTGGTGGTAGCTTCCAAGTGTGGCTATCAATTTTAATTTAAGGTTACAGCACTCTATAGTTTTTGAATTGTAATTTACTTTGTTTTATCAACAGGGAGGGCTGCTCCACCCGCGGCACCACAGGCTGCACCACCACCAGCAAATGAGGCTGCACCCGGACCTCCATGTGCTTCGCCAGCCACTCCTCCTGCAGTCGTATCACTTGGTGGGTCCAGTGGGGATGAGGCTCCTGAAGTGGTGCCCGCTGAAGATAGGCCCATCACACTTGGCATATTTTCCAACTATATGGATAAAAGCCTTGAAGCGATGGGCCTAATTCAGCGGGAACTCCAAAGGCATGGCCGGATGATGGAGGAGGGGTTCCAGCTTATTAGTGGAGATTTAAGAGCTCTCATCAATATTCTGGGACTCCTCATCCACCAAGGAACTGTGGCTCAGGGGGGGAGTGTGAGTGTCCCTCCATTCTCCCCACCCCAGGTCCCCACTGGTGGGGATCCAGTGACACAGGCCAGCCCTGCCCCCAAATCCCAGATTCAGCTTCCAACTGATCAGGATTCGGGGTGCAGTTACGCACCATCGCTGGCAGGTGCACTGGATCCCTCTCCAGTGGTCCTGGGCCCTTCCCCTGAAGCCACGTTCCTACTTTCGGTCAAGGAGGAACTTAGATCCTCGGCTTCCAATCCACCGGGCACATCTGGGAGTTCTGTGGTGACGCGGCGGCAGGCAAAAAGGGGGAAGGGGCCTGTCCGTCGTTCATCACGTTCTTCCAAACCGTAATTTTTTTTTTTTTTTTTTTTAACTTTATTTATTTTGGTTAACTTGATTTTGATCAAAAATGACAAATAAATTTTTGATCTACTTTGTCTTCCTCTGAGCTGAAATTATTTTACTAAAGAATGAAAAGCATGGATCCATTTTGACATTGCATTTACTTTAATGCAATTCGAAATATACAGACATTAAGGTATCCAAAAAAAAATAGTAACTGGCAGATCACTTTAAAAGTAAATCTCAGTGATTTGCCTGCGCCTTAGTTGTCCCGCTCTATTTGTGGGTTCAGCAGACACATCCCCCTGATGCTCTATATGCTCAGTTAAATCTGTTGCAAGGTCAATTTCTAGCCTGTTGGCTGTTGCAATGTTATGTAACATGCAACAGGCTATAATGACCTTGCACACAATGGGGGGTTTGTAGAGCATAGCCCCCCCGGAAAAATCCAGGCAGCGGAACCGACTCTTGAGAATTCCAAAGGTCCTCTCAATGGCACTTCTGGTTCTTCGATGTGCGTGGTTGAAGCTCCTCTCCTTAGGGGTGGTTGGCCGCAAATATGGTGTCATCAACCATGGCAATAATTTGTAGCCATTATCACCTAAAAACAGGACAAAGTAAAGCTAATTAGCTTAATTTTAAAAATGAGGCAGCATTCACACAAACATCTGCCTGCCGGGCGGCCGTGTGCTCCGTGTAATGGAGAGGAGGAGGGGTGACCGCTCTCCATAGCAATGCATGGGGGCTGCACGTAACACAGGGAAACATAGGACATGTGTTAGCTCCCCCCCCCCCCCCCCCATGTACGGTGTTGCATGTGTGCTGCACCATATTGCTCTGTGCGGCCATTGCCATCTATGGGGACATATGTATGGGCGTAAGTTTGCAGCTGTACATATGTCCCCCATACAGTAGTGTGAATGGAGCCTTAGTCCGAGCTTAGACTGACATTTTTGGATTATCCTCACAATATCAGTTTTTTCCTTGGAATCTGCTTGGTTTATCAGTGACAATAATGCAAGTTATTTGCATTTGGGGATGTCTTCTTTTTCCACAATATTTTTAACAAAACATGATGGTAGTTAAAGGGGTTTGCCAACAAACGAAAGTTAAGCCGTATCCATGAGATAGTGCCTAACTTCATGATCAGTGCTGAGACCCCCACAGACAGCAAAAATGACTAATGGAGCAGATGGCCGTGCATGCCCATTCCGCTCCATTAATCTCTATGGAGCTGACAGAGATTGGTGAGCGCTGTGCTCGGCAAGATCACTCGCCTCCATAGAGATTACTTGAGCAAAACAGTCATGTTCAGCCATCTGCTCCATTAGTCTGACTGAGCGGCGAGGGCTCCATTGGTTATGCAATATGTGGGGGTCTCAGCACTGATCAGGGAGTTAGGTCCTATCCCGTGGATAGGGCTAAACTTTATTTTGTGGGAAAACCCCTTTAGATTGTGAGGTTTACCAGTTCAGTCACATGTCCATGGACAAAGTAGGTGTTTGTAACTGATACCCCTCAGTATGTATTTGGAAATTAGGCTTAACCCCACACTTTTTTTTTCTCTCTCTCTTAACGCCGGTTTCGTCAAATTAATTTCATATGCTGAGAATGTGTTTTGTTTAAATTATTTTGCCTTTTTTTTTTAAATTCATTTGTTTGTGTTAACATTTTAGTTTACATCGTGTAAACTTTTGAAAAAAAAAGGCAAAAATGTAAACAATACTCTTCTCAGTTTCAGAAAAGCATAATTAAAGACAGACCTTATGGAGCATGACCACATTTTAAGTGTTTAGTAATTGAAAGAGCATTCACATTCACTTACCAAGCAGAAAGGCGTCCCTGTACAATTCACTCTGGAGCCGGCGATTGAGGCCACAGTGCTCAAAGATAAAGGAATCGTGTGTCGAGCCAGGGTACTTTGCGACCACATTCGTTATGAGGTTATTGTGGTCCACGGTGACCTGCACATTAATAGATCTAAACATTTTTCGATTGCGGTACCGATATTCATCGGCCGCAGGAGGCACCAACGCCACATGTGTGCAGTCGATTAGCCCGATCACGTTGGGCATCCCCGCTACTTGCACAAACTCCGCTTGCGTCCTCCGGATGGCATCAGCAGTTTTGGGGAAGGCGATGTACTGTGTACAGAGCTTAAACAGCTCATCCACTACCTCGTGGAAAAAACGGCTGAAGGTTGGTTGCGAAAAACCAAAACGCTCAGCAATGCAGTGCTGGAAGGACGCGTTAGCCATATAATAGATGGCCGAGACCATCTTGGTGAGTCCAGGCACTGCATGTGACCGTCCGGTTTTTGCCCCGATAGCTACTTCAAGCTTCTCATAGAGGCTTAGGATTGAAGCTCTATCCAGCCGAAACTGCTGATACACCTCCGCGTCCGTAAAATCTGCAAAGGACACACGAGGACGGAACACTCGCGGACGCCTCCTCTGCCTCCGTCTGCGCTGTCTAGCCATGATCCTGTCATTTTGAATGGCCACGTAGAGGATCGGAAGCATATCCATTGTCCTAGAATTAAGAATATGGAATATTATTTTTTTATGCTCATATTGGCAGATTGGTCAGATAAGGTATGTTACTTTGTGAGTAATTTAAACTTACACTAAAAATTTGTTTAATCCCAATTTGTGGTAAATAATAAACACATTTTTAGTTTTTCCGGGGCCTCTCTAACAATTTGTATACATTTTTTTAATATTTGAATTTAAAAGTGTGACTTACCTTTGCAAATGCTTTTTTGACGAGTGTTTGTCTTCTTATTACCACCAATCTCCACTCCTGTTTTACAAATTGGATTGTTATTTTTTCAAAAATCAATCCTTTTTTGAAATTTATATGTGAACATTTACTTACCTTTTTGCTAAATTTCAATGGATTTATTGTGCACAATCAACAGTCAACTTTTCCAATCTCCTTCAGAACCCTCGACTCCTAACTCTCTCCATTTTGTTTGTTTTTTGGAAACCATTTTATATTTTTTCCCTAAATTGTGTCGCACACACCTTTACCTTGTTGCCACAAGCATAATAGCAATCAGTTTACTCATGCGACACTTTTGTGTCGCGGTTTGAATAGTGTCGCACTTCTATTCTGTGTTTGCGCGCTTTGATATGCGCGCCCCCGTTTGTGACGCACGCTATTTAAATTGTGGCGCACGGCTGGTTAGATTGTGTCGCGCGCTTCGGCCATTTTCCAGATTCACTCCTTGGTTTTGTGGCGCATGCACGGCGGATTTTGGCGCGAAATATTGAAAATCTGACGCCAGCAGCAGCGTCATAAATAGAAGCCACACCTGCAACTACAGCAGATACCGTGCACAGCAGCCAGGGAACAATACTGAGAATTGTAAGTACCCAAAAACAACACAAAATACACCCAAAACAAGGCAAAAAAAGGGGAAAAAGCCCCAAAAGAGAGATAAGAAGGGTGGATATACAGGGCAATGTAAAGGACAGTGAAGAAACACAAGCTAATGGCACAGCACATGTTGCAGGGGGATCGCATCGTCAGAATTACATGAGTTTAACATCATAACTTCTAATCCCTTCACATAGATCTATATTGTCGTGAACGAGGAGGGAACAACCTTTCGAAAAGCAAGATGGCCACATCCTCAGGTAAAGCGCTCAATACATTTTAGATAACTCCAAAAGAAACCTAGAAATGCAATGTTCACACAGAGTTTTCAATTATGGAGTTTTAAATTCAAAATCACATTATTACATAAAAGAAAATGTCAAAATGATTTTTACAGCAAAAAAGGTTTTTATGTGTCATCACCAAAATATAAACATTTACATCAAAGTATATGGTCATGGGCGCATGCGTCACTAGCTACGCTTTGAAGTGCAGTGCTAGCGCAATGGGGGCGCAC
Organism: Engystomops pustulosus; assembly: GCF_040894005.1. Taxonomy (NCBI): domain Eukaryota; kingdom Metazoa; phylum Chordata; class Amphibia; order Anura; family Leptodactylidae; genus Engystomops; species Engystomops pustulosus. The sequence continues at coordinate 3,391,664 of NC_092417.1, forward strand.
CCTGGGCTGGACACATTTGCAAATGCATTGAAAGGCATCTCCTGGTTAAGCAATCACATGCGTTACACTGGACACACTAATGTTTTTTTTTAGTGAGGCCCAAAACCATGCACTTTTAAACGCAGGACTAGCGCTGTCACCGTGTGATTCCGTTTTTGGACAATACACATGCATTTAGTTGAAGCCCTTAGCGCTCTGCACGGTAGCTGTACTGCACTGAGATGATGCCGGTTCTGCTCTGCACAGGAGCCAAACCGCCATCGGGGGTTGCGGGATGTCAGCGTTAATCTACCGCTGACATCCACGGCTAACACCCGCGGTCGGAGTGGGCTCCGATCGTGGGTGTTTATTCCGTTAAATGACGCGACCGCACCATTTCACATGCCTTCCGGGGTTCTTTACCCCACGATCGGTGCCCCAGCGATGTTTTTGGGGGCGCCAATCGCTGCTATGGCACCACTGGGGTCCGATAGGGGCCCCAGAGAAGCCTGAAGGCAGGGCCTTTAAGATGGCGTCTGTGACGTCATCTTAAAGGCAAAGTGTCAGCCTATGCATCTGCATAGGCTGACACTGCTAATACCCTGCAATACATGAGTATTGCAGAGTATTATCATGAAGAAGCAATCAGATGATTGCTTGTTGATGTCCCGTGGTGGGTCAAGAAAAAAAAAAAGGTAAAGAAAATGTTTTTCGTGCAAAAATAATTTAACAAATCAATAAAAATGGCCATAAGCCCAAAAAAATATAAAGATACAAATTACGCTCAAAAAAGTCAAAACAGTCCGTCACAATCCATAGAATAAAACAAAATAAATATTGGACCCATATGATGAACGCCGTAAATCAAAAAATTACAAACCCGCCAAAAATTCTGATTTTACCTATTATATCCCACTAAAAATGCAATAAAAAGTGAACAACAAAACATATGTACTCCACAATGATACTGTTGCAAAGTACAACATGTCCCGCAAAAAACAAGCCAACAACCAGCTCTGTAGCCAAAAACGTAACAATGTTATGCCACTTGGAAGACGGCGATGCAAAAATGAGAGATTTTACAACACATTAGCATTTTTTTTTCCAAATTAATTAAAAATTAAGAAAAAATATTCATGTCTGGTATCCCCGTAATCGTATCGACCCATAGAATAAAGATAACAGGATTATTAGGCTATACGGTGAACACCAATTTTTTTTATTTAACTAATCCAGTACAGAATTGATTCTTTTCTACTTATGACCTCAAAACAAGTTCAAAATTTGCTACAATAGGTGATACCAACCCCAAAATGGTGACACTGGAAAAAGCATCTCATCTTGCCAAAAAAATGCCGTCACATGGCCCAAATAACGTCAAAGCAAAAATTTTATAGCCTTCAAAAGGGGGCAACGAGAAAACTCAAATCCAGGCAGCTGCAGGGCCCTCCTTCCCTTCTGCACCTCGCTGTGCCCCCATAACACAAGTAATGTCCACATGTGGGGGGTCGCTGCACTCAGGAGAAATTGTTGAACACATTTTATGGTGGCTTTTTGCTTTTTATCTTTTTGAAATGTGTAAATTTTAGGCCTAAATGAACATATAAGCAACAAAAATTGACCATTCTAAATTTCACACCCATTTGGATTCAATTACTAGGAAGATCTCAAGGAGTTCACAATCTTCGTAAATGCTGCTTCTGATATCATGAGGGGTGCAGATTTGAAAATGGGTTTGTTATATATGTGGTTTAGATGCTAAAAATATTACAATTCAGTGAAAACACTATTTATCCTCCAAATTGCCAAATTATCATAAAATATATATATTTGTAAGCTGCGCAACATCAAAAATAATTATCAAGACATTTTTTTTATTTATGCCAATGTAAATAAGACGATTGGAAATGTTATTCTGCAACTTATTTAGGTTGAAAATCATCTGCATGAAAATGCAATGATTCAAAATTTTGTCAAGGTCACATTTATCCCAAAACTCAAGTTTGTGACATTTTTTTGGGGAATGAAAGCAAAAAATAACAGCCAACATTTACCAATAAAATGAAGTACAAGATGTGTGGAATCGTTTAGATTAGTAAAAGTGTTCAAAAGGTATAACTATATAAATCAAACCATATCACAATCCCATAAATTGGGCTGAGCCTTAGGCTAGATTCACACTGCTGTTGGCCGCCCGTACCGTAGCGGGCAACGGCCGTGTACGGGGAGAGGAGGAGGAGGAGGTGAGCGTAGCTCCCCCCCGCCCCTCTACATAGGAAGTAATGGCGCACGGCGCCGTACTACGGAGAAAGATAGGACAGGTCCTATCTTTTTCTTGGGTACGAAGCGGTACGGTGCCGCACGTGTGCTGAACCGTACCGCTCCCGTAGTGCGCCATGCGCCCATTGCCGTCTATGGGGGACGTATATCGGCCGTATATACGTCCCCCATACAGTCGTGTGAATGTAGCCTTAAGCTGTAAAATGGCTGCGTCCTTAAGGGGTTAATACACAATGCAAAGACTATGAAAACACACCATGAGAAGAAGGCCGAAGACGCCAGACATGTGATAGGCAACACAAATTCCGAGCACAACAAGATCAGGGTAAACCCAATGCAAATCTTTGAAACAAATCTATCATAAATAAGTTTTGAATTTCATATTGGTAAAAATATCAAATATCTTGCGTTCTTGTATTTTACAGATGAAAGCCAGGCAGGCACCAGCAGCGGCAAGAGAAAGCAGAAGAAGAGCGCCCCTTTTGATCGAGCAGAGCTCGTCGCTTTGATAACCATCTGCGACGAGCGGGGCTACGACCTGCTCCGTGAGACTGGCAGCTATAAAGCAAAGACCAAAATCATGGAGCAGGTCCAAGCCCATCTGCTCGAGAAATACGGCCGGTACCATTCCGTCCGACAGTTGCAGAAGCGGTTCTCGGACATAAAGGTCCGTGAGGAGCGCTTTTTGGAGCGTGTCCGAAGCCGGAACCGCTCTGCAAAAGGTTAGAAGATACAACTTGGTTCTCTAAGTAATGACATGTCTGTGCATTTTTTGATGATTTCTCTTTTTCTTTCTAGCCGGACGGGAGAGGGCACCGGCCGTAGAAGGGGCCTCTTCTTCTGCTTCTGTTGCTGCTGCTGTTGTGGTGGATGTTGGGGACGACTCTCCCCCTCCACCAAGCCCTGTGCCACCTGGCCAAGAGGTAAAGACTGGCATACTTTTAGGAATCTAAGATGTTGAAAATGTAATATATACTAATTCATTTGTAATTATAATTAATTTATATATATATTTTTTTTTTTACAGGATCTTGCTGTGGCTCCGGAGGAGGAGATGGTTACCCTGGTGCTGGAACCGGTGGAAGACCCACATGAAGAGGTCCAGCCACCAGAGGTAGCCACCACAGCAGTGGCCGAGGGTCTTCAGATGTCCATCGGTGAGCAGCTCCTCCATGAAATGGAGCTGCTCAACCGAAACATGGACATTCTGATGGCCCATTTCGAAAGGTTGTTCCACCCTCCTCGTTCTTAATTTTGTGTCTTTTTTTGTTTAAAAGATTTTGTTAAAAAAACATTTAAAAATTTAAAAAAAAAAATGAAAAAAATGAAAAAATTTCAAAAAAAATTTCAAAAAGTTTGGAAAAAAAAAAAAAAAAAAAAAAATGTTTGAACCAAAAAAAAAAAAAAAAAAATTTTACCATGATTATCCCCCAAAACAGGCAACGGTGTTTGTAAAGTTGTCTTTTTACCATGATTATCCCCCAAAACAGGCAACGGTGTTTGTAAAATTGCTGTAAATCAATAGCATGAGATGTATTTATTAAGGTATCAGTATTTTTCTTTGATGTCTGAATATAAACAAATGTAATGTGATTTTAAAACAGTGCTTGAATAAATTATTAATTTTTGCATAAAAATGACTGTTTATTACGTTAACTTCCATAAAAAAACAGGGGCAGCAACACACTGGTGGGGGGGGGGGGGGGGTGTTTGTTGACATAAACACTGTTGGGGGTTTATGGTGACATAAACACTGGGGGGGGGGGTGGTGACATAAACACTGGTGGGGGGGGGATGGTGACATAAACACTGGTGGGGGGGGGGTATGGTGACATAAACACTGGTGGGGGGGTATGGTGACATAAACACTGGTGGGGGGGGGGTGTTTGTTGACATAAACACTGTTGGGGGTTTATGGTGACATAAACACTGGGGGGGGGGTGACATAAACACTGGTGGGGGGGGTATGGTGAGATAAACACTGGTGGGGGGGGTATGGTGACATAAACACTGGTGGGGGGGGGTATGGTGACATAAACACTGGGGGGGGGGGAGTGCAGGGTCACACAGACACTTTGGCTAAAGATAACTTACATGATGTGGGCAGCTTGGTGTATTTTGCTGGGTTCACACCATATTCTTGGTCTAGGCTCAGCGTATATGTCACTAAAGCCCCTGACGTGTTACCTTTGTGTATACATTGGCAAATAGTTGCAGACGGCGGCTGGCCTTTTGCCTCCATCTGATGCTAAAACTTTAAATCAAGGACTAAACTTTTGCAAAAGTTAACAAATAATTTTTATTTATATTGCTTCAGTAAATTCCGTAAAGCTTTACAAATAAATATACATCTTTCCACTATGTAGCCTCCACAAGAGCAATGTATGCTGGGTGGCATGGTGGCTCATTAGTTAGCATTACAGCCTTGCAGCCTTGTGGACCTCGATTCGAGTGACATCCAGGTCAACGTCTGCACAGAGTTTGCATTTCTCTCCATGTTTGTGTTGGTTTCCTCCAGGTCCTCCGGTTTCATCCCACGCTCAAACACATACTTGCAGGTTTTTTAGATTGGGAGCCCCATTGGGGACAGGGAACATTCTGATAAGGACTGATTATTAATTCTTATGTGCTCATCGGAGGCAAGGGATGCCTATGTTAATCAAAAGCATTGTTTTGCATCCTTATTCACTTTTGTCAATCACTTGTATCACTCATCATGAGATAGGAGCAGGGTGGAATACACATACATCACACCATACCCCTTTAAATGGGCCAGGAGGAGAGAGCATACCTGCAGACCTATCCCTTTAAGTGGGGCTTGAGAAGAGAGCATACCTGCACACCTATCCCTTTCAAACCAGGAACGGAAAGCCATAATCCCGCCTCCAAAAAATACATTCTCAGGAACCAGAAGTGAAGCAAGATCTCATTTACAATTTATCGAGCTACATTTTAAGTCCTCAACAAAGTGCCTTACTGTCTAAAGGTTTAGGTTTTTCACCCAGCAATAATTTCAATATATTTCATACTATCCTAGATGTAAATAAATTTATTAGAAATTTAACTCTGCGAAAACATTTTTTTGAATGTCCAGAGGGTGATAAGACCTATTCTAAGGACTGTGGTAATACCGGGATGCTAAGCCTAAACAAAGATATGAACACTTTTGAAGACCAATATCACCTCTCGACATTGCGCCAACTTCAGTCTGAAGAATATGATATAGTGGACTTGAACCAATCTTTCCGAACTTCCAACTCTTTGTTCTACCCCATTAACTCAAGATCCACCACAATGGACATTTTCCAAGAACAGGTGGAACGAGATTTGATTGAACTAAAAGAAGTTACCACTCAGCACCAGAAATATAATATTTCAAACCAGGAACGGAAAGCCATAAAAGGAATTAAAATGAACTCTGATCTTCTAGTCCGCTCTGCAGACAAGGGGGGTGCGATAGTTCTCCTTAATGCCGGACTGTATAAAAAATTAAATTTAGAGATGTTGAGTGATGAAAAAACGTATCTAAAATTACAATCAAATCCTACTATTGAATTTCAAATGTTGTTAAGGAAACTGTTGGATGAGGGATTAAATATGGGTGCAATATCCCAGAAAATATCAGATTACCTGTATGTCAAATTTCCCGTTACCCCAGTCTTTCACTCATTGCCGAAGATACATAAGGAGGTCTTCCCCCCTCCCCTCCGCCCCATTGTGGCGGGTATCGGATCTCTGAGTGAAAGATTGGGGGAATGGGTTGACCACCACCTTCAGCCACTGGTTGCTTCCCTTCCTGGCCTATTGAAAGATACTAAACATACTATTTCTTTACTTGATGGTATACCATGGAGACGGAGCTCCATGTGGCTGTCGTGTGACGTGGTAGCATTATACCCATCTTTAGACCATGAAATTGCATTACAATGCCTGACTTACTGGTTGGATAAATATAGCATGTATTCACTTGCAGTAAAAGAGTTTATAGTAGAAGCAGTTAACTTTCTCTTGAAAAGAAATTATTTTTCATTTGATGACAGCTATTTTTTACAGAGATGCGGTGCATCGATGGGGGGCAGATGTTCTCCATCATTAGCAAATCTGTACATGGCCAGATGGGAAGAACTTTATCTGTTTTCTGGGGCAAATCCTTTTCTCTCCCATATCAGGTGGTACGGCCGTTATATTGACGACCAGCTCCTGATATGGGAGGGAACTGTATTGGATGCAGAAAATTTTGTCAAATATCTGAATTCTAACTACATGAATTTAAAATTCACATTTAATTTACAGGCTAAAACTATCAATTTCTTGGATATCAGCTTAACTGGTACCAATACTGTAGTTCAAATTTCCCCATATGTCAAACCAACGGCATCTAATACCACCCTACTAGCTAGCTCATGCCACCCCAATCATGTTATAAAGAATATCCCTACAGGAGAACTTATCCGCACTAAAAGGAATTGTTCCACATCCTCCCTGTATAAAACAGAGGAGAAAAAGGTTTGGGACAAATTAAAGAAGAGAAAATATCCGGAGTGGATGTTAAAAAGGGCTTCTCATATAGTCCATAATATCCCCCGTTCAGATTTGATTAACATGAATAAAAACAAAAAATCCAAACACAAAAAACAACAACCAATAGTGTTTACTACAACCTACAGTGTTCAGTACAAAGAAATTGAAAAAATTATATATAAAAATCTACCCATCCTGCATACTGATCACGTACTGTCCAAAATTATGCACAACAATATAAAATGTGTAGCTAAAAAGGCTCCGAATCTCAGTAACTTACTGTCACCAAGCCTATATCAATCAAGTCCAGGCCATACCACATGGCTCAGCACTAAAGGCTTCTTCAAATGTGGAGCAGACCGTTGTAAGTGCTGCAGGTATGTGATCCAAAGCAAATTTTTCTCCTCGTACTCTAACGATGCACAACAAGAAATAAAACAATTCATAAACTGTAATACATCATTTGTAATTTATCAGATACAATGCATTTCATGTGGATTAGATTACATAGGCTGTACTACGAACAATCTTAAAACCCGCATTCGTCGACATTTCTCTGATGTCAGTTCAGACAGTGCGGTTAACATTTCCGCAGTATCCAGACATGTTAGGGAACATCATGCCGGAGACTGCAGTGTCCTCAGATGCAGGGGTATTGAAAAAGTAATGAAACCTAAGCGAGGGGGAGATCTTAGGAGGATCCTTTTAAATCGAGAAACGTACTGGATTTTCTCTCTAAAAACTAGGGTCCCTTTTGGATTAAATAAGAAACAAGATTTGATTCATTTTTGCTAAAAATTGCTAACTTATAAAATATATAATAAATATAAAATATTGTTTCTAATATCCTATAATGCTCCCCACGTAATACCACCTCTCTTTTTTGCTTCTTTGATAGAAAAACAATGTAAAGTTACACTTTTTCTTGCAGGTACTAAGGTGATAATTACCACCTGTTTTTCCTTGTTTTTAAACATGTAAAGTTTCTTCTATGTATGTTTACACTTTATGTTTACACTTTATGTTTACACTTTACGCTTTACGCTTTATACAAAAAATCATGGAAAGGGTTAAAAAAACCTTACCCAGAGATCCATGGGATTGAAAGGGCAGGGTTAAATAGCCAGACTGCAGAAAGTTGTGCAGAAGCTATGAATAAGGTTTAATCACCGAAACGCGTAAGCTTTGATGCTATTTTTTATTCCTTATGCTGTGTCATGTATCATTGTACCCTTTTTAATGGATTTCAAATAAAATTTTGCTACTTTTTATCCTAAAACTGACGTCTGATGTCCAGCTGGAAATAGTTCTTTTTCCTATCCCTTTAAGTGGGGCTTGAGGAGAGAGCATACCTGCACACCTATCCCTTTAAGTGGGGCTTGAGGAGAGAGCATACCTGCACACCTATCTCTTTAAGTGGGGCTTGAGGAGAGAGCATACCTGCAGACCTATCCCTTTAAGTGGGGCTTGAGGAGAGAGCATACCTGCAGACCTATCCCTTTAAGTGGGGCTTGAGGAGAGAGCATACCTGCACACCTATCCCTTTAAGTGGGGCTTGAGGAGAGAGCATACCTGCACACCTATCTCTTTAAGTGGGGCTTGAGGAGAGAGCATACCTGCACACCTATCCCTTTAAGTGGGGCTTGAGGAGAGAGCATACCTGCACACCTATCCCTTTAAGTGGGGCTTGAGGAGAGAGCATACCTGCAGACCTATCCCTTTAAGTGGGGCTTGAGGAGAGAGCATACCTGCACACCTATCCCTTTAAGTGGGGCTTGAGGAGAGAGCATACCTGCACACCTATCCCTTTAAGTGGGGCTTGAGGAGAGAGCATACCTGCACACCTATCCCTTTAAGTGGGGCTTGAGGAGAGAGCATACCTGCAAACCTATCCCTTTAAGTGGGGCTTGAGGAGAGAGCATACCTGCACACCTATCCCTTTAAGTGGGGCTTGAGGAGGGAACATAGCTGCACACCTATCCCTTTAAGTGGGGCTTGAGGAGGGAACATAGCTGCACACCTATCCCTTTAAGTGGGGCTTGAGGAGGGAACATAGCTGCAGACCTATCCCTTTAAGTGGGGCTTGAGGAGGGAACATAGCTGCAGACCTATCCCTTTAACTGGGGCTTCTTTTTTTTCAAAAGCCACATTCTCCAAGTAGGATCCTAAGCAAAAGAAAATTGCCCTGACATTCACCTCCTTCAGCCCGGTGTATATGAGTGCACGTCTTGCGACACAATTCGGTTTTTTAAATTCGGGGGCTTGTCCGAATCATTCGGGTATTTCGAAAACCACGCCCCCTTGTTTTGGCGCACGGAACTCGGCGCCCGTGCGACACAATTTAGACCCGTGCGCCAGAATCCTGGGGCTATTCAGGGAACTTCGGCGCAAATCGGAAATATTCGGGAAACACGTCGGGAAAACGCGAATCGGGCCCTTAGTAAATGACCCCCAGAGTCGTGTGACTACTGACCATAACATCTATCATATTTGAATAGCGCTGAGTGACATTCTGGGCATTATGCTTCCCTTAGTTCTGGGAGGAAAAATGTAGTTTTTTTTTACCAGTAATACCCCACAGAATGCTCCGGAAAAATCCTGTCCATGATGTGGTGTTGGTCGAGATTGATTATGATCGAGCCACTTTTGATAACTCTGAAGACCCAGCACCTAGTAACACTCCCAGGGATAACATGTTTGTCCCCCTTGTCTCCGCCTCCTACATGAAGTTCATTGTTCTGGCGGGACACCATGGGATTGCCGGAACCAAATATCTGTTGGTTAAATCTTCCTGGTGGCCATCATGGTCTCTCAAGACTTTGCGGAAGCTTGTGGGGTGTGTGACAGGAGTGAGGTGTCCCGAGATTACTACAGGGATTCCTATAACTTGCAATTCAGTTTGAACTCTACATTTTGGAGAGGATTCTGAGGGCATTTGGAAATCTCTGTCATTTACACTTATTCTGCAGCTCCTCAACCAAGATATCGTCGTTCTCCTGTACTTACAAGTTCAATTCCAAGAGCTGTGTATCTCATCCTGTCCTGTGTGATACTGTCTCTAACTAATCCTATATTGTCCTCGACCAAGGACCCTGCAGGTGGTCACCTCTCAGCACCAGCAGACATCGCAGTGCAGAACTCCGGAGCCGTGCAGAGATCCAGGACAATGGATAACATTCTGTCTGGACATGTCATGTAATACTCTTACAGCCTCACATACACGATAGATCATCCTCCACTGCCAGATCCTCACATCCACCCACAATTATACATCAACCACGACACGGAGGAGAACGTAGGGCGATATACCATCCTCCATACACCCCACAGGCAGCAGCGTAGTACAAGCACCAGGACCACATCTGGGGTAACACATGGGACATCGGGGCAGAGGGGAGAACAGGGACCGGATTATGGAAACGTTTTGTAGACAGAAGGGAACCAGTTACAAGTTTAGGGACCTCTAAAAGTCCTGGAATCCTCTTATCCTCTTGGATACCAGAGGTCAGACCTTTTATGCCTCATTGTTTTCTGCTGCGTTTCTTTGGAGAATTCTGTGACTATCGATGACCTCTCCTTAGGAAAAGTATTGATGGCGTCCGACTAGAAGCATCACACACACAGGGATTAGATATACTTAGGGCCACGTGCGAGGTCTGGACCTATAGTGTTACTAACAATTTACAAACTTTGCATTTCTACAACAAGGACGTCCCCCGACCTATGTCAATGAGGATTCTGCTAAAATGTAACTTTTATTAATCACTTATTTCAACCATAAGGAATATTTTCCCAGTGCGTAGAAACAAACAAAAGAAAAACTAAAAGTTGGAATGGTGGGAAAAGAAGGTGATTTTTCCTTCGGAGCAAAGAGAGGAACGTGAGGAGTTTGAGATGAGTTAACGTTTTAAGTGTGGAATAGGGAGTTAGGAACCCACAGGTAGGTATTGAAGGGTTCGCTATGTTGCACACAGGTAGGTATTGAAGGGTTCGCTATGTTGCACACAGGTAGGTATAGAAAGGTTCGCTATGTTGCACACAGGTAGGTATTGAGGGGTTCGCTATGTTGAACACAGGTAGGTATTGAGGGGTTCGCTTTGTTGCACACAGGTAGGTATAGAAAGGTTCGCTGTGCTGCGTGCGCTCTTTTTAGTATGGTTAGAGGCTACACAGTGATAGATTAGATAGCAAGTCCTGGCCACATCTGTATCAGGGGGAATATGGACTATTAGGAGTGTAATCCACACTCTCAGACTACCCTCTCACTCCGGGGGGTATTTCCATATAATTTCCCAGGCTGCAGTCACTTGCTATGTGTGCGCAGTGTTTTATAGTGCTATCTTAGCCAGACGTGATAACATGCCATACCCTAAAGGTGGATCTATGCTAAACACTAGCTTTCTGTTTGTAGACACACATTGCGTTCGCTCCCTTGGGTGTTTTTCCAGTTATTGCTACTATTCAATGCCTCGATTTTCTGGCATTGCTAATAATAACTATCTAATCCATGAACACCACTCTAAAATCTAAAATCAACACACATTCAGACAGCCCCCCCGACATGTTTCGCCATGAGATGGCGTCTTCAGGGGGTAACGGGGCTGATCTGAGGCTTACCCCCTGAAGAATGTGTGTCTCCAAACAGAAAGCTAGTGTTTAGCATAGATCCACCTTTAGGGTATGGCATGTTATCACGTCTGGCTAAGATAGCACTATAAAACACTGCGCACACATAGCAAGTGACTGCAGCCTGGGAAATTATATGGAAATACCCCCCGGAGTGAGAGGGTAGTCTGAGAGCGTGGATTACACTCCTAATAGTCCATATTCCCCCTGATACAGATGTGGCCAGGACTTGCTATCTAATCTATCACTGTGTAGCCTCTAACCATACTAAAAAGAGCGCCCGCAGCACAGCGAACCTTTCTATACCTACCTGTGTGCAACATAGCGAACCCTTCAATACCTACCTGTGGGTTCCTAACTCCCTATTCCACACTTAAAACGTTAACTCATCTCAAACTCCTCACGTTCCTCTCTTTGCTCCGAAGGAAAAATCACCTTCTTTTCCCACCATTCCAACTTTTAGTTTTTCTTTTGTTTGTTTCTACACACTGGGAAAATATTCCTTATGGTTTAAATAAATGATTAATAAAAGTTACATTCTAGCAGAATCCTCATTGACAAAGGTCGGAGGACGTCCTTGTTTGCAGAAATGCAAAGTTTGTAAATCGACTAGAAGCATCACACACATCAGTAGTTTTCTGGATTCCACCAAAATTGGGGTCTAATGGATCACAGTGTAACCGCTCTGTCCGTGCAATGCATCTGAGGAGGCGCCGATTGTGTCCTTACGTCTCTCTTGTACATTGTCAGTGTGAACACGGGCTTGGGTTTGCTGATTTTGTATTGAATTGCACCACACACTAATCTCCTTATGCAGCTCTGCTCCGGCTCATCAACAGTTAACCCGCTGTGGCAGACAGAGCTTTGCTCCAATCATTCCTGGGGCCAGGACTCTGGTATCACATAAATCATCTGCTCATAGTTCAGCGCTGACTATAGATTTGTTGTGACATTAGCTCGTCCTGTCCTGTCTTCTTCTCTGCGTTTTGCACTTCAGCGCATGAAGGGAATGTCACCTAGTTGTCCTCTTACTGTTTAGGGTATGTGAGGCAAACAGGTAGGGAAAGCTGGGCTCTGGGTTTAGCATCAGGACCCACAAGCTGTGTCATTACTCCGTTCCCAGACCCTGCGTTACAGTAACAACTGATAATTGACAACAACGGATCCACAACAGGTTCTCTGGTGACCCGAGAGTCTCAGCTGTCAGGACATGGTGGTCCTCCATGTTGGAGTAGTGTCCTCCATCCTGCAGCAGGTGGGCTCCATGGAGGAGAGGGTCAGAGGGTCTTCTTGTAGGGATCACAGGTAGAAGCTGATGACTCTGTGTCATGATTCACTGCTGCGGGGATTAGAGTGCAGCAGGGGATGGAGGTTCTTCATTGTGATCAGAGGGCAGTGACTTACAGATCTGATATTGAGTTATTCAGGCAGGGCGTGACCCCATGGCCCGGCTGATAGTTAGGTCCCTACAGTACGGGGAGGTGCAGGGTGTCACCTGGGTCCTCCGGTGTTTATAACATGAGGACACCCTCCCTGCTCAGCACTCTGCTGCCTCTGCCTCACCTGCTCCACGTAGACCTGCAGACACCTGCACAGGTAAGTCGCTCATGTCCCGGTCCTGGGGTGGGGGGTGCTGCAGTCACATCACCTATAGACGCTGAGGGATCTGCACCAAACTGCAGCAGCAGACGGGGAGACAACTGGTTATTCTTTTCCATAGTAAAATCTAGATGATAACTGATCATGAAAATCCCCCGTAATCACTGAGCAGTGCCGAGACCCTCTGCATCCTCTGACCCCCAGACCCCCCATCTTACCTCCATCTTATCTCTATATCCGACCTTAACTGAGACCCTCTGCATCCTCTGCACCCCGACCCCCATCTTACCTCCATCTTATCTCTTATCCGACCTTAAATGAGACCCTCTGCGTCCTCTGCCTCACGACCCCCATATTATCTCTTATCCGACCTTAACCGAGACCCTCAGCGTCCTCTAGGTTCTAGCGAAAAGGATAATTTGAACTTTTAGTTTTATATATTTTTTTACTGTATTTCTAGACTCCTGGGGTATTTAACCCTAGGGAGTCTGATCACTTATACAATATACTGCAGCAGGATTGCAGTGTACTGTACATTGACTGCATGTGTGGACCCTGTGTTAGGGTTCAAGCTGTCATAGCAACACATCAGAGGGGGCGCCACCCAGATCCCAGATGGGGGCACCCATGTGTTACCATCACTTGAATGCCACCATCGCGTTTCATGTACTTACCTGAAATTTATGCAGCTTTGTGACATGTTGGAAAGGGAATAAGAAGGCATAAACCACCTGCAGCGACATCGGCCGTTATGGTGGGTAATAATGAATGACGATGCAGAACTCATGTTACTACTTACATAATGCGGGTGGATTATTACACCATTGTTTCTGATGCATCAACAGCACAAGCGCACGTTGCAAGGGTTTCTCCCGATTGCTAATGGGTTTCGACCCAAGTTCTTGGGTTTCTATCCCCCCCCCCTGTATCATCTCTATCTGCCATATCCTGTATCTTCTATCCCCCCCTGTATCATCTCTATCTGCCGTATCCTGTATCTTCTATCCCCCCCCCTGTATCATCTCTATCTGCCGTATCCTGTATCTTCTATCCCCCCCTGTATCATCTCTATCTGCTGTATCCTGTATCTTCTATCCCCCCTGTATCATCTCTATCTGCCGTATCCTGTATCTTCTACCCCCCCCCTGTATCATCTCTATCTGCCGTATCCTGTATCTTCTATCCCCCCCTGTATCATCTCTATCTGCCGTATCCTGTATCTTCTATCCCCCCCTGTATCATCTCTATCTGCCGTATCCTGTATCTTCTATCCCCCCTGTATCATCTCTATCTGCTGTATCCTGTATCTTCTATCCCCCCTGTATCATCTCTATCTGCTGTATCCTGTATCTTCTATCCCCCCCTGTATCATCTCTATCTGCTGTATCCTGTATCTTCTATCCCCCCCTGTATCATCTCTATCTGCTGTATCCTGTATCTTCTATCCCCCCTGTATCATCTCTATCTGCTGTATCCTGTATCTTCTATCCCCCCCTGTATCATCTCTATCTGCCGTATCCTGTATCTTCTATCCCCCCCTGTATCATCTCTATCTGCCGTATCCTGTATCTTCTATCCCCCCTGTATCATCTCTATCTGCCGTATCCTGTATCTTCTATCCCCCCCAGTGTCATCTCTATCTGCCGTATCCTGTATCTTCTATCCCCCCCTGTATCATCTCTATCTGCCGTATCCTGTATCTTCTATCCCCCCCTGTATCATCTCTATCTGCCGTATCCTGTATCTTCTATCCCCCCCTGTATCATCTCTATCTGCCGTATCCTGTATCTTCTATCCCCCCCCTGTATCATCTCTATCTGCCGTATCCTGTATCTTCTATCCCCCCCTGTATCATCTCTATCTGCCGTACCCTGCATCTTCTATCCCCCCTGTATCATCTCTATCTGCCGTATCCTGTATCTTCTATCCCCCCTGTATCATCTCTATCTGCCGTATCCTGTATCTTCTATGCTCCTCTGTATCATCTCTATCTGCCGTATCCTGTATCTTCTATCCCCCCCCTGTATCATCTCTATCTGCCGTATCCTGTATCTTCTATCCCACCCTGTATCATCTCTATCTGCTGTATCCTGTATCTTCTATCCCTCCCAGTATCATCTCTATCTGCCGTATCCTGTATCTTCTACCCCCCCCCTGTATCATCTCTATCTGCCGTATCCTGTATCTTCTATCCCCCCCAGTATCATCTCTATCTGCCGTATCCTGTATCTTCTATCCCCCCCTGTATCATCTCTATCTGCCGTATCCTGTATCTTCTATCCCCCCCTGTATCATCTCTATCTGCCGTATCCTGTATCTTCTATCCCCTCCTGTATCATCTCTATCTGCCGTATCCTGTATCTTCTATCCCCCCCTGTATCATCTCTATCTGCTGTATCCTGTATCTTCTATCCCCCCTGTATCATCTCTATCTGCCGTATCCTGTATCTTCTATCCCCTCCTGTATCATCTCTATCTGCTGTATCCTGTATCTTCTATCCCCCCCTGTATCATCTCTATCTGCCGTATCCTGTATCTTCTATCCCCCCCCCTGTATCATCTCTATCTGCCGTATCCTGTATCTTCTATCCCCTCCTGTATCATCTCTATCTGCTGTATCCTGTATCTTCTATCCCCCCCCCTGTATCATCTCTATCTGCCGTATCCTGTATCTTCTATCCCCCCCCTGTATCATCTCTATCTGCCGTATCCTGTATCTTCTATCCCCCCCTGTATCATCTCTATCTGCCGTATCCTGTATCTTCTATCCCCCCCTGTATCATCTCTATCTGCTGTATCCTGTATCTTCTATCCCCCCCCTGTATCATCTCTATCTGCTGTATCCTGTATCTTCTATCCCCCCCTGTATCATCTCTATCTGCTGTATCCTGTATCTTCTATCCCCCCCCTGTATCATCTCTATCTGCTGTATCCTGTATCTTCTACCCCCCCCTGTATCATCTCTATCTGCCGTATCCTGTATCTTCTATCCCCCCCCCTGTATCATCTCTATCTGCCGTATCCTGTATCTTCTATCCCCCCCTGTATCATCTCTATCTGCCGTATCCTGTATCTTCTATCCCCCCCTGTATCATCTCTATCTGCTGTATCCTGTATCTTCTATCCCCCCCCCTGTATCATCTCTATCTGCCGTATCCTGTATCTTCTATCCCCCCCTGTATCATCTCTATCTGCCGTATCCTGTATCTTCTATCCCCCCCTGTATCATCTCTATCTGCTGTATCCTGTATCTTCTATCCCTCCCTGTATCATCTCTATCTGCTGTATCCTGTATCTTCTATCCCCCCCAGTATCATCTCTATCTGCTGTATCCTGTATCTTCTATCCCCCCCTCCTGTATAATCTCTATCTGCCGTATCCTGTATCTTCTATCCCCCCCTGTATCATCTCTATCTGCCGTATCCTGTATCTTCTATCCCCCCCCTGTATCATCTCTATCTGCTGTATCCTGTATCTTCTATCCCCCCCTGTATCATCTCTATCTGCTGTATCCTGTATCTTCTATCCCCCCCTGTATCATCTCTATCTGCTGTATCCTGTATCTTCTATCCCCCCCTGTATCATCTCTATCTGCTGTATCCTGTATCTTCTATCCCCCCCTGTATCATCTCTATCTGCCGTATCCTGTATCTTCTATCCCCCCCCTGTATCATCTCTATCTGCTGTATCCTGTATCTTCTATCCCCCCCTGTATCATCTCTATCTGCCGTATCCTGTATCTTCTATCCCCCCCTGTATCATCTCTATCTGCTGTATCCTGTATCTTCTATCCCCCCCTGTATCATCTCTATCTGCCGTATCCTGTATCTTCTATCCCCCCCCTGTATCATCTCTATCTGCTGTATCCTGTATCTTCTATCCCCCCCTGTATCATCTCTATCTGCCGTATCCTGTATCTTCTATCCCCCCCTGTATCATCTCTATCTGCCGTATCCTGTATCTTCTATCCCCCCCTGTATCATCTCTATCTGCCGTATCCTGTATCTTCTATCCCCCCCCCCTGTATCATCTCTATCTGCCGTATCCTGTATCTTCTATCCCCCCTGTATCATCTCTATCTGCCGTATCCTGTATCTTCTATCCCCCCTGTATCATCTCTATCTGCCGTATCCTGTATCTTCTACCCCCCCCTGTATCATCTCTATCTGCCGTATCCTGTATCTTCTATCCCCCCTATATCATCTCTATCTGCCGTATCCTGTATCTTCTATCCCCCCCTGTATCATCTCTATCTGCTGTATCCTGTATCTTCTATCCCCCCCTGTATCATCTCTATCTGCCGTATCCTGTATCTTCTATCCCCCCCTGTATCATCTCTATCTGCCGTATCCTGTATCTTCTATCCCCCCCCTGTATCATCTCTATCTGCTGTATCCTGTATCTTCTACCCCCCCCTGTATCATCTCTATCTGCTGTATCCTGTATCTTCTATACCCCCCTGTATCATCTCTATCTGCCGTATCCTGTATCTTCTATCCCCCCCCTGTATCATCTCTATCTGCTGTATCCTGTATCTTCTATAACCCCCTGTATCATCTCTATCTGCCGTATCCTGTATCTTCTATCCCCCCCCTGTATCATCTCTATCTGCTGTATCCTGTATCTTCTATCCCCCCCTGTATCATCTCTATCTGCCGTATCCTGTATCTTCTATCCCCCCCTGTATCATCTCTATCTGCCGTATCCTGTATCTTCTATCCCCCCCTGTATCATCTCTATCTGCCGTATCCTGTATCTTCTATCCCCCCCTGTATCATCTCTATCTGCTGTATCCTGTATCTTCTACCCCCCCCGTATCATCTCTATCTGCCGTATCCTGTATCTTCTATCCCCCCCTGTATCATCTCTATCTGCCGTATCCTGTATCTTCTATCCCCCCCTGTATCATCTCTATCTGCCGTATCCTGTATCTTCTATCCCCCCCCCCGTATCATCTCTATCTGCCGTATCCTGTATCTTCTATCCCCCCCTGTATCATCTCTATCTGCCGTATCCTGTATCTTCTATCCCCCCCTGTATCATCTCTATCTGCTGTATCCTGTATCTTCTATCCCCCCTATATCATCTCTATCTGCCGTATCCTGTATCTTCTATCCCCCCCCAGTATAATCTCTATCTGCTGTATCCTGTATCTTCTATCCCCCCCTGTATTATCTCTATCTGCCGTATCCTGTATCTTCTATCCCCCCTATATCATCTCTATCTGCCGTATCCTGTATCTTCTATCCCCCCCCCAGTATAATCTCTATCTGCCGTATCCTGTATCTTCTATCCCCCCCTGTATTATCTCTATCTGCCGTATCCTGTATCTTCTATCCCCCCCTGTATCATCTCTATCTGCCGTATCCTGTATCTTCTATCCCCCCCTGTATCATCTCTATCTGCAGTATCCTGTATCTTCTATCCCCCCCTGTATCATCTCTATCTGCTGTATCCTGCATCTTCTATCCCCCCCTGTATCATCTCTATCTGCCGTATCCTGTATCTTCTATCCCCCCCTGTATCATCTCTATCTGCTGTATCCTGCATCTTCTATCCCCCCCTGTATCATCTCTATCTGCCGTATCCTGTATCTTCTATCCCCCCCTGTATCATCTCTATCTGCAGTATCCTGTATCTTCTATCCCCCCCTGTATCATCTCTATCTGCCGTATCCTGTATCTTCTATCCCCCCTGTATCATCTCTATCTGCCGTATCCTGTATCTTCTATCCCCCCTGTATCATCTCTATCTGCCGTATCCTGTATTTTCTATCCCCCCCTGTATCATCTCTATCTGCCGTATCCTGTATCTTCTATCCCCCCCTGTATAATCTCTATCTGCTGTATCCTGCATCTTCTATCCCCCCCTGTATCATCTCTATCTGCCGTATCCTGTATCTTCTATCCCCCCTGTATCATCTCTATCTGCCGTATCCTGTATCTTCTATCCCCCCCTGTATCATCTCTATCTGCCGTATCCTGTATCTTCTATCCCCCCCTGTATCATCTCTATCTGCTGTATCCTGTATCTTCTATCCCCCCCTGTATCATCTCTATCTGCCGTATCCTGTATCTTCTATCCCCCCTGTATCATCTCTATCTGCCGTATCCTGTATCTTCTATCCCCCCCTGTATCATCTCTATCTGCAGTATCCTGTATCTTCTATCCCCCCCTGTATCATCTCTATCTGCCGTATCCTGTATCTTCTATCCCCCCTGTATCATCTCTATCTGCCGTATCCTGTATCTTCTATCCCCCCTGTATCATCTCTATCTGCCGTATCCTGTATCTTCTATCCCCCCCCCGTATCATCTCTATCTGCCGTATCCTGTATCTTCTATCCCCCCCCCTGTATCATCTCTATCTGCCGTATCCTGTATCTTCTATCCCCCCCTGTATCATCTCTATCTGCAGTATCCTGTATCTTCTATCCCCCCCAGTATCATCTCTATCTGCCGTATCCTGTATCTTCTATCCCCCCTGTATAATCTCTATCTGCCGTATCCTGTATCTTCTATCCCCCCCTGTATCATCTCTATCTGCTGTATCCTGTATCTTCTATCCCCCCCCTGTATCATCTCTATCTGCCGTATCCTGTATCTTCTATCCCCCCCCTGTATCATCTCTATCTGCTGTATCCTGTATCTTCTATCCCCCCCTGTATCATCTCTATCTGCTGTATCCTGTATCGTCTATCCCCCCCCTGTATCATCTCTATCTGCCGTATCCTGTATCTTCTATCCCCCCCTATATCATCTCTATCTGCCGTATCCTGTATCTTCTATCCCCCCCTGTATCATCTCTCTGCCGTATCCTGTATCTTCTATCCCCCCCCCCGTATCATCTCTATCTGCCGTATCCTGTATCTTCTATCCCCCCCTGTATCATCTCTATCTGCCGTATCCTGTATCTTCTATCCCCCCCTGTATCATCTCTATCTGCCGTATCCTGTATCTTCTATCCCCCCCTGTATCATCTCTATCTGCCGTATCCTGTATCTTCTATCCCCCCCTGTATCATCTCTATCTGCCGTATCCTGTATCTTCTATCCCCCCCTGTATCATCTCTATCTGCCGTATCCTGTATCTTCTATCCCCCCTGTATCATCTCTATCTGCCGTATCCTGTATCTTCTATCCCCCCCCCCGTATCATCTCTATCTGCCGTATCCTGTATCTTCTATCCCCCCCTGTATCATCTCTATCTGCCGTATCCTGTATCTTCTATCCCCCCTGTATCATCTCTATCTGCCGTATCCTGTATCTTCTATCCCCCCCCTGTATCATCTCTATCTGCCGTATCCTGTATCTTCTATCCCCCCCTGTATCATCTCTATCTGCCGTATCCTGTATCTTCTATCCCCCCCTGTATCATCTCTATCTGCCGTATCCTGTATCTTCTATCCCCCCCCTGTATCATCTCTATCTGCTGTATCCTGTATCTTCTATCCCCTCCTGTATCATCTCTATCTCCTGTATCCTGTATCTTCTATCCCCCCCTGTATCATCTCTATCTGCCGTATCCTGTATCTTCTATCCCCCCCCTGTATAATCTCTATCTGCTGTATCCTGTATCTTCTATCCCCTCCTGTATCATCTCTATCTCCTGTATCCTGTATCTTCTATCCCCCCCTGTATCATCTCTATCTGTCGTATCCTGTATCTTCTATCCCCCCCTGTATAATCTCTATCTGCCGTATCCTGTATCTTCTATCCCCCCCCGTATAATCTCTATCTGCCGTATCCTGTATCTTCTATCGCCCCTAGTATTATCTCTATCTGCCGTATCCTGTATCGTCTATCCCCCCTGTATAATCTCTATCTGCCGTATCCTGTATCTTCTATCACACATAGTCACCTGAACGAGAATGTCAGAGACAGTCCCTGGAATGAGAGTGTCAGAGACAGACAGTCACTGATAGAGACGGTCAAAATAGTTTATAAAAAAAGGGATGGTTAGTGACAGAGATGAGACTATAGATACATATAAAATATTATTTGTTAACCCGTTCTATTTTGTTATAGCTAAGAGAAGTTATTCATTATCTCCCAATGCAGGGAGCTACAGCTAGTGTATATATGTCCAGACCAGACGACACCAGAGTCTGGGATCAGTTCAATGCATCATGTCCAAGTCCCCTCCATTCCCTTCCCCCCACCAACCTAACACCTACACCACAACACTAACCTATACACACATATTTACTTGGGATAGAGTCACATTTTTGAGCCCTGAAAGCTGTATGCCCAGATGGACTCCCAGCTGACAAGTCGGCCAACCGAGCAACCACCGGTCCCGGCCACCCAGGCCTCTGAATCCTCTTGTCTCCCATTCCTGGAAGAAAGGCCAAAACCATCCCCTACAGGACTATACCCACGGAGGAGCCCATCCCCTGCAGGAGTATACCCACGGAGGAGCCCATCCCCTGCAGGAGTATACCCACGGAGGAGCCCATCCCCTGCAGGAGTATACCCACGGAGGAGCCCATCCCCTGCAGGAGTATACCCACGGAGGAGCCCATCCCCTGCAGGAGTATACCCACGGAGGAGCCCATCCCCTGCAGGAGTATACCCACGGAGGAGCCCATCCCCTGCAGGAGTATACCCACGGAGTAGCCCATCCCCTGCAGGAGTATACCCACGGAGGAGCCCATCCCCTGCAGGAGTATACCCACGGAGGAGCCCATCCCCTGCAGGAGTATACCCACGGAGGAGCCCTCTCTTTCCAGAGGTTAGAAACATTGATCTTAAAGGAAATCTACCATCAAAAATTTCATCTTGATAAACCATGGACACTTACTCATAGATCCAGGCACCGTGACTGTGGGAATCTTCTTACATTTGTTATCCATGGCCTCGTTCCTGATAAAATCAACTTTTAAAATATAATAATTAGCCAGAGGGGTTCTGGAACCTGATCCAAGGACAGCAAGTACCCCTTCCAGTTACCAGCCCTGCCCTGCTCCACTGCCTCCCGGGCACAAAGCACAGCACTAAATGTACTGCGGCCTGGAACAGAGCAGTGCTGGGTCCCCGAAAGGAGCCGGGGCACAAACTGCACCAGCCGATTAAACAGCACCTTTGCCAAAACCTTTCTGTCCGTATTTAGAAGCGCTATGGGCCGCCAGTTCTCAATACGAGATCGGTCCTTACCCTTTGACAGGATGATCAGGGCTGACCTCCTCATTGACTTCGGCAGAGCGCCCGAGGAAAGACACTCATTGAATACCTCAGTCAAGAGGGGAACCAAGGCGTCCTTAAAGGTCTTATAAAACTCAGATGTTAAGCCATCTGGACCTGGCGATTTCTTGAGGGCGAGCCCTTCAATCTCCCGGCTGACTTCCTCCTCCCTAATCCTTTAGTGATGAGTCTACTCCTGGCTCAGAGACAGTTTCAGCCAGGAAAGCCGACATCACATCCCGATCTAGATCCTTCCTGCCCAAGAGGTGCGAGTAGAAGGATCTGACGACCTCCAGGATTAGAATAGTTGCATAATCTCTATTATTACATCTGTGGGGCTGCTCTGAAGGGGCTGGCGAGGGCTGTTACACCCTTTATGTACAGGTATATGGTGGGTTACACCCCGAGAGGTAACATGTGATCAGATTCTGTTCTGAGGAGCTCACAATTTTTACTTGTTCCATTGTAATACCTATACTATGACATTGGGGGCGCCATACACAGGACATGGTGCCCCCCATAGAAGAGGTCATCTCTGGGTTGTGACCTTCCATGGTCCTGACTGGCTTCTTCCTTTCCTCTTCCAGTTCCCATCCAGCAGCCATGGCCTATCTCCTGAGCGCCATCCGCAGGATCATCGACACCTTCCACCGCTACAGCTGCCGCAGCGGCCCTTGCGATAAACTGGACAAGGCGCAATTCAAGAGCCTCATCCAGACGGAGTTTGCAGAAGTGATTGAGGTAAGATCCTACATGGAGGTTCCCAGCACTTTGTGCTTCGGAGCTGCTCGTGAAGCAGAGGCGTCTTTTTTGGATTTCCATGAATTACAATGAAGGATAGACCCGGGAGGGAGTGGCTATTACTAGACAGGTCCGCTCTACTTCTTAGGTCCTGTGTTTACTGCCTTCTGCCCCTCAGGGAATGATTAAAGAACAACTGTAAAGTATAAAAACTTTTGCCTGGCTCTGCATTAAGCTAAAATAAGCAATTCTCTAATTTACACTCATGAACCACCTGCAGCCACTTGCCTGCTAGCAGGGCTTTTACCTTGTCCCCCTGGCTGCTCTCCCTGCCTTTGTTATCGTGGTCGCCATGGGAATCCATATCTGTAGCTGGAGCGGAGGGTGGGTGGGATCTTGTTGGGAGGGGCCCTAGCAGAGGTGCGGCTCCCAAACTGTAGCTGCTGGGTGCAGGAGAATATCAGTCCTGATAATTACTGGCAACATGAAAAAATGATGTCACGCGCATGTGACTGAGCTCAGGCCCCACATCAGTTCTAGATCCTGCACACACAACGCATTGTATAGACAGCGACCCCTCTCTGTACAGGAAAGGGTGGTCCACAGCTTCCATAAAGTATAATGGCAGGGAGGGGGAAACACCCCTGCCAATGCATTTCCAGGCTGGTAGTTGATAATAGCGCCCTCCTCAGGTCAGGAGCTGTTGATCACCTCTCTAGAAAGGTTCTGGAATCTGAATCTTATGTAATTGCAGCTGTAGATTCTGCCTGGCAAGGCAACAGCTAAATACAATGATGTGGCTGTGCAACATCCTCCACCGGGGCCTAGCCTCTTCTTGGGGCCTGGAGTCAGCCGGGGCCCGCAGTACCCGAGTGGCTGGCGGTGGCGGCCTAGGCACGCTGTTGTCACGGTGCTTGGTATGGGGAACCGGAGGGCTGTCCTACAGCCTGGCAGGTCTCCAGCAGGGTGGTGTTGGCAAGAAATGATGAGGGAGAGGCTGCTATAGCGGATCTCCCTGGGGCAACCCTTTAGTGTCCAGAGTGTGAGTCTCTGTGTAGTGGACAGGGTGCCCATGATGGTGACAGCCGTAGTAGCAGGGACCAGACGGAGGCAGAGGTTGAACGAAAACAACTTACAGTTCTTTATTGGAACCGGCAGGAACCGCAGCAACGTGCCTTTAACAGGGTGGTGGAGTGCTGAGATGCTTTTGGAGGGAGCCTCAGGAGATAGATCACCAGCCTGGATGTAGAGGGCAGGCTGGGAAGGCAGCTGTGTCCTAATAGGAAGCTTCAGCTTGTCCTTTGGGGCTTCAGGTATCACCTTTAGAGGTAAGATGATACCCCTTTACTCACTACACTAACTCTAGTCTTCTTGCTCCACTCTTCAGAGGCAGGGGCTAGGCTCTTCCTGCTCTGGTATGGGCTAGACTGAGATTACGCACTAACTGAGCTGGTCTCTTCTCTATAACTCACTGAGCTGGTCCTCTGGAACTGAGCTCTAGAAGTTCTGATCTGAGCTGAGCTCAGACTAAGCTTTTCTTTGGAACTGAGCCCAGACTAGAAGCTCTGGAACATTCCTGGCCAGGGGGTTTTGTAACTTCCCCTTGGTCAGGTGGTGGCTGCTCCTCCAATCACATCTCAGCTTACATAGGACCGGATGTAATACAGATCATTGGATGATCTTACATCACACAAAAGTTAACTTCTGCCTTGCCAGGCAGGATTCACCACTGCAATATCCCCTATGTCCTATAAGGACCATGTAGTGTAATGTTGTGACATCTTGTGGGGCGTATTCGCAAACACTCCCTCGCCTTGCATCGGCGAGGGTGTTGCAGCTGTATTGTTAGCTGGAAGGTGATTGGAGAGGAGCCACCACCTGACCAGGGGGGGGGGGTATATAACCCCTGCTGGGTGAGAGGACATGGTCTTCTGGTGAGCGCACGGCAGTCCACAGAACTGATGGTTCTCAGACAAATAGCAGACTGGTGATATCTGTGATATTCCAAATCACAGAAAACCACAAAAATTGTGTAATCAGATATAGTTACCTTGCAGAAGTATACAATCTGAAATTGTCTCAAAGGGCATAATCGTCTGCTGTCCATTTGCCAATTCGTAACTCAGACATATTTCGCTTACGGGCTGGGGTGGGAGGTGGCAGGTAAATATGTTGTCCCTATGGAGTCCCCTTTAACCCCCGCCCTGACAAGAGCAGTCCACAGCTTTCCCTGTAAAAAAATAGCCTGCCCCCTATACACGCCAATTACCCTGGCGCATTTCGTCCTCTGGCTCCTCAAAGGGAATAAAGTGCATCGATGGTACTGGCCGTCCATCGAGGTGGCTTAGCATGGGCCAGACATCCAGTGGCTTGCAGGTCAAATCGGGCTTATCGTAGGCTACACCCTGGTGAAAAAACTGCTCATCTCCAGTTCTGGGGCTGGACTAGGAGATACAATATGCGGCTGGCGTTCCGTTTGTGCCAGATAGATGGTCTAAAGCCCCACCCCCTTATGTATCTGATTGGGCGGACCCCCCTATACAGTTGCTCCTATAGGCCCAGCACGTCCACATCCGGACGCAACTGCCCCGAGTAAATATCTTTAGATCCAGAGATAATATGATAACAAGGTCCGACCATATCTCTAAATTCTACCCATTATCCGTGCGATGTGTCTATATAAAGAGACCCCCTTCCAGTAGAGGAGACCTAGAATTACATTACACATAAAGTTAGAGAGAAATCGAGCGTTTACGAGGTCACACATCCAATTGCCACCAACAGCCGGATGACAATCCTGGCATATACATCTGTGTCTTTATAGGGGTGACATAACTGGGAGGCTTTTGTAGGGGGCTGTGCTGGCCTCAAGATCAGTAAATTTAAAGGAATGGTGTAAAAACCAATTGGTCATTGAGGCCTTTGGGAGAGATGGTATCCAATGTAACGATCCAACCTGCCTCCTTCTGGAGGATCATCTTGTGCCACTTGCCGCTGTGCTCAGGGTATGAAACCGCATCGCTGCCGCATCACCGTTATGGTACGTCCAGACATGGATTGATATTGGTTTGTCTTTTTTGTGGGTCTCCAAGATGTTCCCCCACTCTTCTACGCAGCTCCCTGTAGGTCTTACCCACATACTCAGTACCCCACCTACGTGTAACTTTGTACATGACACCAGTGCTCGTGCAGTCTATGTAGTCTCTAATGGTCTAACGTTTCCGGTAACGCTACTTGTGAATGTAAGGGCAGGCAATAACTCCCAGTCACCCGCCTGTCCAACCATGTGCCTTTCGGTTTGGGGGCTACATAATGGCTATTCACTAGACGATCTCGAGTGGAACCTCTTTTGTGAGAAGTGATTGAAGGGCTTAGGCCTACCAGATTTTTTTAAATCTTTGTTCATCAACAGAATGGGCCAATGTCTCTCCAGGATCTTCCTGGCATCCTCCGACCCATTGTCAAAAGTGGCTATGACCTTCAGTTTATCGTCTGATTCCTTCTTTTCTTTTGGTGGACCATGTAGAAGATCAGTATGACTTTTACTTAAACTGTCCTGATAAGCCTCTGAGGAACCTATCAGGAGACCCACGCTCAAGGAATCTGTCGTTTGCCACCGGAACTCGTTTTCTGAACGGTAGTTTCAGTGTACCCGCAAGTATCACCCCTTGGGCATTCCTTTACGTAGGGGAAATGGGTGATGACTGTCCCATCTTAATAGTGAATTGGTTGCTGTTGGTTTGCGATAAATGGACGAGTGTAGTGTACCATCCGGTAATTTCGTGATCAGCGTGTCTAGGAACGGAAGGTTTGTTTTATAAATCTCTGATGTAAAATGCCTATATGATTCTGGTTGAGTGAATTTACAAAGTTGCCAAACTCATCCGGTCCCCCACGTTTCTGTTCCTCTGGGGGTATGTGTTCTCTAAAAATACGGGCCCCTGAGTCCCTTCTTGTCCCCCTCCCACCTCTTTTGGTACTATGTCCTTTTTTTATCTTTATAGGACCCTTCACTATCTGATACTCCCGCCTCTGTTGAAGAGACCTCCGTATCAGTGGCACAGGGTTGATGTCTTTGGCTCAATATGCAATAAACCCTATTCTCTTTGAAGTCCTGAAGGTTTCTTATGAATTGTTGATGCTTTCTATCTATTTAGAAATATTGGTATTTATTCACTGTCTGATCCCTGGATATGGCTGTTACCACCACGGGCTCCCCATCCATCACCCAGAAACTCATCCTATAGACACCTCAGGGGTTGCCCCATGGAGAACAAGTACATCAGCCTCTCCCTCCATCTTTCTTGCATACACCACCTGCTGGAGACCTGCCAGGCTGTAGGACAGTCCTCCGGTCCCCATACTAAGCACCGTGACACTAGCGTGCCTAGGCTGCAACCACCAGCCACTCCGGTATTCTGGGTCCCGGCTGCCTCCAGGCCTAAAGAAAAGGCCCGGTGGGGGGTGTTGCACATTTATATATATGTGCACATCCTGTGATGCTGCCATGTGTTCATCTTGTTATTCCTGTGTAGGTGTTGTATAGTGTAGTTGGACATGTTTTTATATATTGTCCTCTTTGTGATGTAGTAGATTCCTGTATGATGCAGAGATCCAGTGCTCTGTGCTCTCAGCTCTGTGTCTCCCCTGCCTTGTTGTGCACTAGATCTCTGTACAAGCAGTTACCCGGATTCTGTGACATCATGCAAAAGATGAGAAAAAAGTCTGCTCACCGATTCACAGCAAGATGGTTCAAGGTCCGTGCTGTAGATCCCTCCTGGACTGGAGAAAGTAACACAATCACTTCTGGTTTGTTGATCCAGCAAACAGGACAATGACGCTGTCCGGCTAGCGGGTGTGGATCCTCTGGACCACTGCAGACGATGACACAAGCCACTACCTGGGACCAGAGTCTAAGGGGTGCCCGGTCTACACCAGAGCCCGCCGCAAAGCGAGTTAGACAAGCTGCGAAGTGGTACCACCAGGTCGTTCCTCAGGCGTGACATGTCTGCAGTGGCGGCCAAGGTTGAAGTACAGAGACGGCTGGAGCCGGGGAAGGTGAGTGAAGCCGGCCACCGGACCCTGGAGAGGCATGGGTGCACCCGCGATCCGAGACAGGGATCGCGGGAGCACCCGTGACAGTAACCCCCCCCTCCCCTTTGGCCTCCCCCTCTTCTTCTTGGTCCCAAGAAATCTCTGGAGGAGAGTCCGATCCACGATGTTCTCTTCGGGCTCCCAAGATCTATACTCCGGCCCGAACCCCTTCCAGTATACAAGATGGAACCACTTACCCCTCATGATCTTTATGTCCAGAACTTCCTTAACTTCATAGACATCTGGGGAAACCGCTACAGGAGCAGGAGGAGGGGATTGCTGGGAGAAGTAGTTAAAGATGACTGGCTTCAGGATGGAGACATGGAAGGTGTTTGGGATGCGCATAGATGGAGGAAGGTGGAGCTTGTAGGCCACGGGGTTGATACGCTTCAGCACCTCAAATGGACCCAGATAGTGAGGGCCAAGCTTGTAGCTGGGAATCTTCAGCTGGACATATTTTGAAGACAGCCACACTTTATCACCTGGAGAGAAGATGGGAGGAGGCCTGCGTTTCTTGTCAGCCTGGAGCTTGGTACGAGCGGAAGCCTGCCGCAATGAAAGGCGAGTCTGCTCCCAGATGGTCTTCAGATCGTGTATCAACTCATCAACAGCAGGAACATCCGTAGGCACAGGCAGAGGAAGAGGAGGACGTGGATATTGTCCATAAACGATGAAGAAGGGAGAAGCACCAGAAGTTTCAGAGTTCGGGGAATTGTATAAGAACTCCGCCCATGGCAATAAAGCGGACCAGTCATCTTGGCGAGCCGAGACGAAATGGCGAAGGTAGAAGCCTAGAGTTTGGTTGACTCTCTCTACCTGTCCATTAGACTGCGGATGGTATGCAGAAGAGAAGTCCAGTTTCACCTGTAGCTGATTACACAGAGATCGCCAGAAGCAAGAGACAAACTGAACCGCTCGATCCGAAATAATTTGCAACGGAAGTCCATGTAGCCGAAAGATGTGGATGAAGAATAGACTGGCAAGGCGCGGAGCAGACGGCAGACCAGGCAGCGGAATGAAATGGGACATTTTTGAGAACCGGTTGGTTACCACCCAGATGACAGTATTCCCAGAGGACAGTGGAAGGTCTGTAATAAAGTCCGTGGCCACATGAGTCCACGGGCTACTGGGTATCGGCAACGGCATCAGGAGACCAGCAGGTTTTAGGCGTGATGGCTTGTTATGAGCACAGGAAATACACGAACCCACGAAATCTCACACATCTTTGGCCAGGTCTGGCCACCAATAGTAATGGGAAATGAGGGCAATAGAACGCTGTACCCCTGGAGCAGCAAGAACCATCCGTTCCGGAGGAACAATATGACTAGGAGTAGGATCTTCTCCAACCACATCTGAAGCACGAGAAAGAGCATCGGCTTTAATGTTCTTCTCTGCAGGGCGGAAATGTATGAGAAAATCAAATCGGGGGAAGAAAAGAGACCAACGAACCTGACGAGGATTAAGACGCTGAGCAGTCTGTAGATACAGGAGATTCTTGTGGTCAGTATAAATATGGACCGGATGACGAGCTCCTTCCAGAAGATAGCGCCATTCCTCCAAAGCTAGCTTTATGGCCAAGAGTTCCCGATCTCCAATGGAATAATTCCTTTCGGCAGGTGTGAACGTCTTTGAGAAGAAACCGCTGG
The DNA here is from genome assembly GCF_040894005.1 of Engystomops pustulosus. Taxonomy (NCBI): domain Eukaryota; kingdom Metazoa; phylum Chordata; class Amphibia; order Anura; family Leptodactylidae; genus Engystomops; species Engystomops pustulosus. The sequence goes on from NC_092417.1 coordinate 3,421,331, forward strand.
TGAAGGTACAACCTTTGGGCCCCTTCAGGGTAAGGACAGCCCCAGCACCAACGGATGAGGCATCAACCTCTAACTGGAAAGGCTTTTCCGTGTCAGGCCTTGTGAGTACAGGCGCAGAGGCAAAAGCAGACTTCAACCTAGTGAAGGCATCTTCAGCAGCCGGAGGCCATTGTATTGCATTAGCATTCTTCTTAGTCAATGTCACGATGGGAGCCACAAGAGAGTAGAAGTGGGGAATAAATTGTCGATAATAGTTGGCGAAGCCCAAAAATCTCTGTATGGCACGTAACCCCACTGGGCGACGCCACTGAAGTACAGCTCCCAACTTGGAAGGATCCATTTGAAGGCCTTTATCAGAAATGACATATCCCAGAAATGGAAGACTACTCTGGTGAAATAAGCATTTCTAGAGTTCGGTTTATAAACAGTTGGACCTTAAGCGCCTGAGGACATGGATCTGGTGAGACTGAAGATCTGGGGAAAACACCAAAATGTCAATCAGGTAGACTATGACACAAGAATAGAGTAAGTCTCTGAAGATGTCATTAACAAATTATTGGAAAACAGCTGGAGCATTGCAGAGTCCAAAGGGCATTACCAGATACTCAAAATGTCCGTTACGGGTATTGAAAGCTGTCTTCCACTCGTCGCCTTCCCGAATACGGATGAGGTTGTATGCCCCTCGCAGATCCAGCTTGGTGAAAACCTTGGCACCCCGGAGTCGGTCAAAGAGTTCAGTGATGAGAGGTAACGGGTAGCGGTTTTTCACCATGACTTTATTGAGACCGCGGTAATCTATGCACGGACGAAGGGAACCATCCTTCTTGGATACAAAGAAGAAGCCAGCACCAGTGGGAGAAGAAGACTTCCGGATGAAACCCTTTTGCAAATTCTCCTTAATATAGGCAGACATAGCATCGGTCTCAGGCACCGACAATGGGTATACTCGTCCTCGTGGAGGAGACATACCCGGCAGCAGGTCAATGGGACAGTCATAGGGGCGGTGTGGAGGCAGGACCTCCGCTTGTTTCTGAGAAAAAACATCGGCGTAGTCTCGGTAGCATGCTGGAAGATTCTTTAGAGGCTTGTCAACCCGGGTAGTTGGCAAGACAGATACTAGGTGAGGAACTTCTAGGCCAGTGATGGCAAACCTTTTAGACACAGAGTGCCCAAACTACAACCAAAACCCATGTATTTTTTTTCGCAAAGTGCCAATGCGACAATTTAAGCCGTAACTTATTGCTCCCTGCTTTTTCGCAGGTTTGAATTGTATAGGCATCTGAGGACACCAATACAGTAGAAATAAGGAGAAAAAGTTTGGATTATCTTTGTAGCTTCCTTCTAGGGTCCTGGGCTGCAAGAGGATGACGAACACTGCCCTTGGGTGATAGTAAGGGTGCCCATAGAGATGGCTCTGAGTGCCACCTCTGGCACCTGTGCCATAGGTTCGCCACCACTGTTCTAGGCAATGAGACTGACAGTCCGGACCCCAACGGAGAACTTCTCCCATCTTCCAATTAAGGACGGGTGCGTGACAATCTCGTGGTCATTTTACAGTTTAGGGGCATTCTATAACATGCAAGTTACAATAATTGGGGCATTATATTGTGTGGGAGTAGAGGAAGGGGCATTATACTGTGTGGATAGGCCATAAGTAGACATTATACCAAGTGGAAGTCCCTAGGGGTGGCCAAAGACAGTTTGTAGGTTGTAAGGGGAGGAAGGTATTATTGTGTGGGGACATTAGGATATGGGTTCAGGGTGGATTAAAAGACATGTTCTGAAAACTATTAAAAAGTTCTGACTTGGAGCTAAGACTCTCAGAAATAATCCATCATCACAGCTGCCAAGTAAATGTAAATGTAAGCTACCGGTGACATCATACATGTAGAGACTCGTCTTCTAGACCAAAATAACATGTTACATATATCCATGACATGGGTAATTGACTTGGAACACAAATATCATTAATATATCCAAAAATCAGGCACTTGGGAAAGTATCACACATTTTTGAGCCCTGGAAGCTGTATGCCCAGCTGCACTCCCAGCTAGTAAGTCGGCCAACCGAGTGAACACCTCAAATCTCAAATCTTCCACCATTCTGCCTGCTGTGACTTGAAATTAAATATAAAATACAAAGAAAAAACATAACATTCAGTTAGGTGTATCCACCAACACTTTACTCCTGAAGAGCTTTTCATAATTTGGTTGTTGTTTCTGTCTCCTTAGGATTCCGGAGATCCCCACACTATTGAAGCCATACTGCGAGCACCTGCTGAAAACAATGATGGAGAGATTGACTTTAAGGAATTTTTAGAACTTGTAGCAAAAGTTGCTGTTGCTTATTTTGAAGCTCCGAGGTCCAAGAAAGGTCAGATCTCTGCATCCCAAAAAGGTTCAATGCTGCACCCATCAACATCCTCAAAAACATGTGAATTAACCCCAAAACAAGATTGAACCAAGAGAGAGGGCTCAACCCAAGCTCAAATCCTCAAACATGACAAAACCCAGAAAGAAGATCCAACTGAGAAAAGTGAGCCAACTCAAAAACAAGCTCTAACCCAAAAACAAGACCCAAGTCAGACGAAGGACCCAATACTGAAACAGGACCCAAGAGAGAAACAAAACCCAATCCACAAACAAGATCAAACCGAAAAACAAGATTCGGCTCCAAAACCTGATTCATTCCAAAAATAAGACCCAACCCAAAAAACAGAACAAACCAAGGAACAAGTCTCGACCAAGAAACAAGATTCCAGCCAAAAACAAGAACCAACAGAGATAAAACACTGAAGCACAAGAAGCACAAACTTAGAAAGAAGCAACAAACAAAAAACAATGTTCAGTTCTTCTGCAAGATCAGACCCAAAAAACAAGACCCAACCGAGAAACAAGAACCTATCCAAAAACAAGATCCAGCTCAGAAACAAGGACAAATCGAGAAGAAAGACCCAAACCAGAAATAACACTTTATAAGGAAGGAAGACTCCACTCAGCCAACCAAAAGCATAATTCAGCTCATGAGCCTGACCCTCAAACTGGCTCCAACCCAAAAGAAGATCCAACCAAACAAGACTCAACTCATCTAACTGAAAACATGATTCAGCTGTTCAGCCGAATGTGAAAATCAAGCATGGCCTGACCCTAAAACTGGGCCAAACCCAAAAAGAAGAGAAGTCACAAAAAGAAAATCTACCTGAGAAACAGGAACAAGAATCCAATCAAATTGACCAAAAAAGAGAACCTAACCCAGAAAAACCCAACCAAAATGGAAAATCCATCTAAGATAAAAGACTCAAAAAAGGAGACCCAATTCAAAAGCAAGACCCCATCATAAAGATCCTGACTCTAAATAGGACTAAAAAAAGAGGTCGGCGCTCTGAGTGAAGACCTAAGCAAGAAAGAAGACACAGCTCAGAACCAATGCTCTGTACAAAAAGATCCAAAGCAGAAACCTGATCCAACAAAGAAGCAATGTTCAGCCCTCATGCAAGATATGACCCAGAAGCATGACTGGACATTAAAGCAGGATCCAATCCAAAAAGATGACCCAAACAAAACAGAAGATTAAGCTCAGAAAAATGAACCAACCAAAATAGAAAACCCAACTCAAAAGCAAAAAAACAACCAAAACAGAAAATTAAGATCAGAAAAAAGACCCATCAAGACCCAACCCAAAAACTGAACCAATGAACAAGTCTCCACCAAGAAATAAGATTCCAGCCAAAAACAAGAACCAACAGAAAAAACAAAAACAACACTTAGCACAAGAAGCACAAACAAAAAAACAAAAACAAGCTCAGAAGCTAGAAACAACCGAAACAGAAGATCAAACTCAGAAAAGAGACCAAACCAAAAATAAGACCCAACTCAAAAGCAAAAAACAACCAAAACAGAAGATGTAGTTCAGAAAAAAGACCTAACCAAAGTGGAAATCCCAACTCAGAAACAACACCCTACCAAACCAGAAGACTCAGCAACAAGACCCAATAAAAAAAAAGACCTGATGATTCAGAAAAATAGACTAATGAAAGTGGACCCAGCTCTGAAAGAGGACCGAAGCAAAGAGAAGACCCGGGTCAGAAACAAGTGGACACTGAAGCAGGATCCAAAAAGATGACCCAAACCAAGAGGAAGACCCAACTCAGAAAAAAGACCCAACTAAAAAGAAGACTCAACCTCAGTCTAATAAAATCACTGTCACCAGTCAGTCCTTGGTGCTTGTATAATCACTGTCATCAGTCAGTCCTCAGTCTAGTATAATAACTGTTACCAGTCAGTCCTCAGTCTAGTATAATCATTGTCACCAGTCAGTCCTTGGTGTTTGTATAATCGCTGTCATCAGTCAGTCCTCAGTCTAGTATAATAACTGTTACCAGTCAGTCCTCAGTCTAGTATAATCACTGGCACCAGTCAGTCCTCAGTCTAGTATAATCACTGCCACCAGTCAGTCCTCAGTCTATTATAATCACTGTTACCAGTCAGTCCTCAGACTAGTATAATCACTACCACCAGTCAGTTCTCAGTCTAGTATAATCACTACCACCAGTCAGTCATCAGTCTAGTATAATCATTGTCACCAGTCAGTTCTCAGTCTAGTATAATCACTGGCACCAGTCAGTCCTCAGTCTAGTATAATCACTGGCACCAGTCAGTCCTCTGTCTAGTATAATCACTACCACCAGTCAGTCATCAGTCTAGTATAATCATTGTCACCAGTCAGTTCTCAGTCTAGTATAATCACTGCCACCAGTCAGTCTTCAGTCTAGTATAATCACTGGCAACAGTCAGTTCTCAGTCTAGTATAATCACTGGCACCAGTCAGTCCTCTGTCTAGTATAATCACTACCACCAGTCAGTCATCAGTCTAGTATAATCATTGTCACCAGTCAGTCCGCAGTCTAGTATAATCACTGGCAACAGTCAGTCCTCAGTCTAGTATAATCACTGCCACCAGTCGGTCCTCTGTCTAGTATAATCACTACCACCAGTCAGTCCTCAGTCTAGTATAATCACTACCACCACCAGTCAGTCCTCAGTCTAGTATAATCACTGCCACCAGTCAGTTCTCAGTCTAGTATAATCACTGGCACCAGTCAGTCCTCAGTCTAGTATAATCACTGGCAACAGTCAGTCCTCTGTCTAGTATAATCACTACCACCAGTCAGTCATCAGTCTAGTATAATCATTGTCACCAGTCAGTTCTCAGTCTAGTATAATCACTGGCACCAGTCAGTCCTCAGTCTAGTATAATCACTGGCACCAGTCAGTCCTCTGTCTATTATAATCACTACCACCAGTCAGTCATCAGTCTAGTATAATCATTGTCACCAGTCAGTCCTTGGTGTTTGTATAATCGCTGTCATCAGTCAGTCCTCAGTCTAGTATAATAACTGTTACCAGTCAGTCCTCAGTCTAGTATAATCACTGGCACCAGTCAGTCCTCAGTCTAGTATAATCACTGCCACCAGTCAGTCCTCAGTCTAGTATAATCACTGCCACCAGTCAGTCCTCAGTCTATTATAATCACTGTTACCAGTCAGTCCTCAGACTAGTATAATCACTACCACCAGTCAGTTCTCAGTCTAGTATAATCACTGCCACCAGTCAGTCCTCAGTCTAGTATAATCACTGTCACCAGTCAGTCCTCAGTCTAGTATAATCACTGTTACCAGTCAGTCCTCAGTCTAGTATAATCACTGGCACCAGTCAGTCCTCAGTCTAGTATAATCACTGCCACCAGTCAGTCCTCAGTCTAGTATAATCACTGCCACCAGTCAGTCCTCAGTCTATTATAATCACTGTTACCAGTCAGTCCTCAGACTAGTATAATCACTACCACCAGTCAGTCCTCAGTCTAGTATAATCACTACCACCAGTCAGTTCTCAGTCTAGTATAATCACTGTCACCAGTCAGTCCTCAGTCTAGTATAATCACTGTCACCAGTCAGTCCTTAGCCTAGTATAATCACTGTCACCAGTCAGACCTCAGACTAGTATAATCATTGTCACCAGTCAGTCCTCAGTCTAGTATCATCACTACCACCAGTCGGTCCTCAGTGATATATAATCACTACCATCAATTGGTCCTCAGTTTAGTATCACCACCAGTCACTCCTTGGTGTAGTGTGATCTCTACCACCAGTCAGTCCTCATTGTGAAATAATCACTGTCACCAGTCAGTCCTCAGTCTAGTATAATCACTGTCACCAGTCAGTCCTCAGTCTAGTATAATCACTGTTACCAGTCAGTCCTCAGTCTAGTATAATCACTGCCACCAGTCAGTCCTCAGTCTAGTATAATCACTCCCACCAGTCAGTCCTCAGTCTAGTATCATCGCTACCATCAGTCAGTCCTCAGTCTAGTATAATCACTACCACCAGTCAGTCCTCAGTCTAGTATCATCGCTACCACCAGTCAGTCTTCAGTCTAGTTTAATCACTTCCACCAGTCAGTCCACAGTCTAGTTTAATCACTACCACCAGTCAGTCCTCAGTCTAGTTTAATCACAGTCACCAGTCAGTCCTCAGACTAGTATAATCACTGTCACCAGTCAGTCCTCAGTCTAGTATAATCACAGTCACCAGTCAGTCCTCAGACTAGTATAATCACTGTCACCAGTCAGTCCTCAGTCTAGTTTAATCACAGTCACCAGTCAGTCCTCAGACTAGTATAATCACTGTCACCAGTCAGTCCTCAGTCTAGTATAATCACAGTCACCAGTCAGTCCTCAGTCTAGTATCATCGCTACCACCAGTCAGTCCTCAGTCTAGTATCATCACTACCACCAGTCAGTCCTTAGTGTTATATAATCACTGCCACCAATTGGTCTTCAGTTAAGTATCACCACCAGTCACTCCTCATTGTAGTGTGAACACTACCACCAGTCAGTCCTCAGTCTAGTATCATCGCTACCATCAGTTAGTCCTCAGTCTAGTATCATCACTACCACCAGTCGGTCCTCAGTGTCATATAATCACTACCACCAATTGTTCCTCAGTTTAGTATCACCACCAGTCTGTCCTCAGTGTAGTATAATCTCTACCACTAAAATGTACACAGTAGCTGCCCGCTCTGTTTTTGCTTCATTAGGGACTGATGTAGCCTCTGAACCCAGGGTGGTGCAGGCTGATATGTTCAATCTTGCACCTCTTCTTGAGACCCCATTCCCATTGTAGTGGCAACGTCCCAAGGCGCATGCCCTGAGTGCCATCTGCAACATCCCCCACCGGGGCCTTTTCTTGGGGCCTGGAGGCAGCCGGGGCCCAGAATACTGGAGTGACTGGCGGTTCCGGCCTGGGGCACGCTGTGGTCACGGTGCTTGGTATGGGGACCGGAGGCCTGTCCTACAGCCTGGCAGCTCTCCAGCAGGTGGTGTGTGCAAGAAATATGGAGGGAGAGGCTGAGGTACTGAATCTCCCTGGGGCAACCCCTGAGTGTCTGTAGGATGAATCCCTGGGTAATGGATGGGGAGCCCGTGGTGGTAACAGCCGTATCAAGGGCCTCAGATGGAGGTAACGTTGTGCAAATCAACTTATGGATCTTTATTGAACAGGTAGGTATAATACATACGGTATACCTGCCATCTGACTGTCTTACCCTCCTGTATGACGTCTAGGTTTTAGGCGCAAGCCTGTGGAGTTTGACATAAAGACGTTCTGACACAGTCTTGGCTACATCCCTGCTAAGTCTAAAGAAAGAGGTTATATGCAAAAACAGCAATCACAGTGGCTTTACCAGCCCAATGGGTGCACTTCCATATGTGTTATTAACTGCTGTATCAGGGTTTTAACACTTTTTAAACTTTAGAGCAGAAAAGGCTTCGGCGCTGCGTGGCACGCCTACATAGGAAATGCTGGAGATATTGCACGCGCACGGTCACGCCCAGCGCCGAAGCCTCTTCTGCTCTAAAGTTTAAAAAGTGTTAAAACCGCGATACAGCAGTTAATAACACAAATGAAAGTAAGTACCGGCACCAGCTCACCCTGAGCTCACCCTGAGCTGGTGCTCGGTACTTACTGCTTACCCCTACCATTCTAACTGGTAGGTTTCCTTTAAAACGTTACCATGACGTTACTGGAAGCAGCACGGCTACCTCGGGTTGCAAGGCACACCATGTATTGTCTACACTGGGAAAGAAGCCTTTGCTTCATCGTTTAAGTGCTAATAAAGCTGGGTGAACACTGAACTGCTGGTTTTCTTTGTTGAAACTGTTCTGTACGTTATCTGAAAGAGGTTTTACATTTTTAGTGGCTCAGGGGTAGTTGTGCTGAGCTCCGGGGGAATCAGCCTCATCAGCCGGTGAATCTGTAGAGCCCATCCTCATGGACGGATCTAAGAACAAGTAGATGGGCCCTCGAGCTAGCGCCATTGCTCCATCTGTAGCCTCCAACTCTTCTGGAGCCGGGTCATCACCCCACTGAGAAGGAATCGCTGGAAGGTCAACCCTCACCGGAACTTCTGGATCTGCTTCATCCTCAGCGGCTTCTTTGGCCATGGAAGACCCTTGAGAGCCGCACATACTTGCAACTGGAGAGTGTTTTCCTGGACCAGTCCTGGTCCATGGATGGCATTGGGGCCTGTGCTCATGATGGCGGTAGACGGGGCACTCACAGGGGTCACTATTTGGGGCACTGCAGATTGGGGAACAGATGAAAGATGCAGCCAGGAATCCTCATTGTACAGATCCTTGTAGGCGTTTCTCTTGGGATCTGGAATCCAGAGGAGGCCGCCGGGGCCCAGAATACCGGAGTGGCTGGCGGCCAAGGGTGCGCTGTGGTCATGGTGCTTAGTATGGGGACTGGAGGGCTGTCCTACAGCCTGGCAGGTCTCCAGCAGGTGGTGTCTGTAAGATATGTCCCTGGGTGATGGATGGGGAGCCTGTGGTGGTAACAGCCGTATCCAGGGATCAGACGGAGGCAACGTTGTGCAAATCAACTCACGGTTCTTTATTGAACAGGTAGCAGCCAACTGGCCAGAACGGTGAAACAGAAGATCTAGATTCAGATACTGGAGTGGTCGTGGAGAGTGGTCCGCAGAAATAGTGCTCCAGCCTGGCAGTAGGTGCTGGGATAATTGAGATGGAGCTGTGTCCAAACTGTGGAAGCTGCAGCTCTGGATTAGAGTCTCCTGACTTTGTTCCCGAAATTGGTTTCTGTATTAGCACTGAAGGTGTGCTCCCCACTATCTCTTCACTCTCAGACTCCTGTAGTCTGGACTGCTGACAGACTTTGAAGGACAGACTCCTGAGAAGGAGCATGAGGTCTGGACTGCCTGTATGCTGGCAGGGGTATTGTTATCCCTTAAATCTGGTCTTTGATGTTGCTAAGGTAGACTGGGCATCAGTGGAGGGCAGAATGGTGGAAATGTTATGTTCTCCTGGAGGTTGTATGTTCTCCTGGAGGTTATATGTTCTCCTGGAGGTTGTATGTTCTCCTGGAGGTTATAGGTTCTCCTGGAGGTTGTATGTTCTCCTGGAAGTTATATGTTCTCCTGGAGGTTGTATGTTCTCCTGGAAGTTATATGTTCTCCTGGAGGTTATATGTTCTCCTAGAGGTTATATGTTCTCCTGGAGGTTGTATGTTCTCCTGGAGGTTGTATGTTCTCCTGGAGGTTGTATGTTCTCCTGGAGGTTATATGTTCTCCTGGAGGTTATATGTTCTCCTAGAGGTTATATGTTCTCCTGGAGGTTGTATGTTCTCCTAGAGGTTGTATGTTATTCAGGAGGTTATATGTTCTCGTGGAGGTTGTATGTTATTCGGGAGGTTATATGTTCTCGTGGAGGTTGTATGTTATTCGGGAGGTTATATGTTCTCCTAGAGGTTGTGTGTTCTCCTGGAGGTTGTATGTTATTCCATAGGTAAAAAGTTCTCCTGGAGGTTATATGTTCTCCTGGAGGTTATATGTTCTCCTGGAGGTTATATGTTATACGGGAGGTTGTATGTTCTCCTGGAGGTTATATGTTATACGGGAGGTTGTATGTTCTCCTGGAGGTTATATGTTCTCCTGGAGGTTATAGGTTCTCCTTTAGGTTATATGTTCTCCTGGAGGTTGTATGTTATTCGGCAGGTTATATGTTCTCCTAGAGGTTTTCTGTTCTCCTGTAGGTTGTATGTTATTCAAGAGGTAAAAAGTTCTCCTGGAGGTTATATGTTATTGGGGAGGTTGTATGTTCTTCTGGAGGTTGTGTGTTCTCCTAGAGGTTGTGTGTTCTCCGGGAGGTTGTATGTTATTCGGCAGGTTACTTTTCTCCTGGAGGTTGTATGTTATTCGAGAAGTAAAAAGTTCTCCTGGAGGTTGTATGTTATTTTGGAGGTTATATGTTCTCCTGGAGGATATGTTCTCCTGGAGGTTGTATGTTATTCGGGAGGTTATATGTTATTCGGGAGGTTGTATGTTCTCCTGGAGGTTGTATGTTATTTGGGAGGTTGTATGTTCTCCTGGAGGTTATATGTTCTCCTGGAGGTTATATGTTCTCCTGGAGGTTATATGTTATTCGGGAGGTTATATGTTCTCCTGGAGGTTGTATGTTCTCCTGGAGGTTGTATGTTCTCCTGGAGGTTATATGTTATTCGGGAGGTTATATGTTCTCCTGGAGGTTATATGTTCTCCTGGAGGTTGTATGTTATTCGGGAGGTTGTATGTTCTCCTGGAGGTTATTTGTTATTCGGGAGGTTATATGTTCTCCTGGAGGTTGTATGTTCTCCTGGAGGTTGTATGTTCTCCTGGAGGTTATATGTTATTCGGGAGGTTATATGTTCTCCTGGAGGTTATATGTTCTCCTGGAGGTTGTATGTTATTCGGGAGGTTATATGTTCTCCTGGAGGTTATATGTTCTCCTGGAGGTTGTATGTTCTCCTTGAATTTATATGTTCTCCTAGAGGTTGTATGTTCTCCTGGAGGTTGTATGTTCTCCTAGAGGTTGTATGTTATTGGGGAGGTTGTATGTTCTTCTGGAGATTGTGTGTTCTCCTAGAGGTTGTGTGTTCTCCGGGAGGTTGTATGTTATTCGGCAGGTTATATGTTCTCCTGGAGGTTGTATGTTATTCGAGAAGTAAAAAGTTCTCCTGGAGGTTGTATGTTCTCCTGGAGGTTATATGTTCTCCTGGAGGTTATATGTTCTCCTGGAGGTTGTATGTAATTTTGGAGGTTATATGTTCTCCTGGAGGTTGTATGTTCTCCTGGAGGTTGTATGTTCTCCTCGAGGTTATATTTTCTCCTGGAGGTTATATGTTCTCCTGGTGGTTGTATGTTCTCCTGGAGGTCGTATGTTATTGGGGAGGTTGTATGTTCTCCTGGAGGTTGTATGTTATTCGGGAGGTTATATGTTATTCGGGAGGTTGTATGTTCTCCTGGAGGTTATTTGTTATTCGGGAGATTATATGTTCTCCTTGAATTTATATGTTCTCCTAGAGGTTGTATGTTCTCCTGGAGGTTGTATGTTCTCCTGGAGGTTGTATGTTCTCGTGGAGATTGTATGTTCTCCTGGAGGTTGTATGTTCTCCTGGAGGTTGTATGTTATTCGGGAGGTTGTGTGTTATTCGGGAGGTTGTATGTTCTTCTAGAGGTTGTGTGTTCTCCGGGAGGTTGTATGTTATTCTGCAGGTTATATGTTCTCCTGGAGGTTGTATGTTATTCTGCAGGTTATATGTTCTCCTGGAGGTTGTATGTTATTCGAGAGGTAAATAGTTCTCCTGGAAGTTATATGTTCTCCTGGAGGTTGTATGTCGTTCAGGAGGTTGTATGTTATTCGGGAGGTTGTATGTCGTTCAGGAGGTTGTATGTTATTCGGGAGGTTGTATGTTCTCCTGGAGGTTGTATGTTATCCTGAAGGTTGTATGTTCTCCTGGAGGTTGTATGTTCTCCTGGAGGTTGTATGTTCTCCCGGAGGTTGTATGTTCTCCTGGAGGTTGTATGTTCTCCTGGAGGTTGTATTTTATTCGGGAGGTTATATGTTCTTCTGGAGGTTGTATGTTCTCCTGGAGGTTATATGTTCTCCTGGAGGTTATATGTTCTCCTGGAGGTTGTATGTTATTCGGGAGGTTATATGTTCTCCTGGAGGTTATATGTTCTCCTGGAGTTTGTATGTTATTCGGGAGGTTGTGTGTTATTCGGGAGGTTGTATGTCGTTCAGGAGGTTGTATGTTATTCGGGAGGTTGTATGTTCTTCGGAAGGTTATATGTTCTCCTGGAGGTTGTATGTTATTCGGGAGGTTGTGTGTTATTCGGGAGGTTGTATGTTATTTGGGAAGTTGTATGGTATTCGGGAGGTTGTATGTTCTCCTGGAGGTTGTGTGTTCTCCTGGAGGTTGTATGTTCTCTGGGAGGTTATATGTTCTCCTGGAGGTTGTATGTTCTCCGGGAGGTTATATGTTCTCCTGGAGGTTGTATGTTCTCCGGGAGGTTATATGTTCTCCTGGAGGTTGTATGTTCTCCTGGAGGTTATATGTTCTCCTGGAGGTTGTGTGTTCTCCTGGAGGTTATATGTTCTCCTGGAGGTTGTGTGTTCTCCTGGAAGTTGTATGTTCTCTGGGAGGTTATATGTTCTCCTGGAGGTTGTGTGTTCTCCTGGAGGTTATATGTTCTCCTGGAGGTTGTGTGTTCTCCTGGAAGTTGTATGTTCTCTGGGAGGTTATATGTTCTCCTGGAGGTTGTGTGTTCTCCTGGAGGTTGTATGTTCTCCTGGAGATTGTATGTTATCCGGGAGGTTATATGTTCTCCTGGAGGTTATATGTTCTCCTGGAGGTTATATGTTCTCCTGGAGGTTGTATGTTCTCCTGGAGGTTGTATGTTGTCCTAGAGGTTATATGTTCTCTTGGAGGTTGTATGTTCTCCTGGAGGTTGTATGTTCTCCTGGAGGTTATATGTTCTCCTGGAGGTTGTATGTTCTCCTAGAGGTTATATGTTCTCTTGGAGGTTGTATGTTCTCCTGGAGGTTGTATGTTCTCCTGGAGGTTGTATGTTCTCCTGGAGGTTATATGTTCTCCTGGAGGTTATATGTTCTCCTGGAGGTTGTATGTTCTCTGGGAGGTTGTATGTTCTCCTGGAGGTTATATGTTCTCTTGGAGGTTGTATGTTCTCCTGGAGGTTGTATGTTCTCCTGGAGGTTGTATGTTCTCCGGGAGGTTGTATGTTCTCCTGGAGGTTGTATGTTCTCCTGGAGGTTGTGTGTTCTCCTGGAGGTTGTATGTTCTCCTGGCGGTTGTATGTTCTCCTGGAGGTTATATCTTCTCCTACAGGATGTGTGGGTGTGTGATTTTAGGAATATCTCATAGCTGCAGCGGTTCCCTCTGGTGGATGAGCCTCACAATTACATCACAACATTAGGAAATCCTTGATGCCCCCTGCTGGACTTTGTGCAGCCTCTTCCCATCTCCAGGTCTGCGTCCACTTTCAGTAATGTAAGTGGCAGCACATACTTGGATTCCCTGTGATCTGCAGTGACACAAGGTCTGGGCGCTCAATGGATGATGCACAAGAACAACAAGTCACAGAAAATCACTTACCTTTAACCTCTCTTGGAATCTCCTCCCTCCCAGCAGAGATGATGGCAGAGAAACCCCCATTTCCAATCCTTGGGGTCCCTTTCTAGATCACATTGTGCTGGTGGAGTCTTATCTCCTTTTTCTCCAAGGTAAATGCTCTGCTAAGAAGTTTCCCATGGAGATCCCCGATACAATGTGTGAGTGGTGTGAACCTTCCATGAAGATCATCATTAATGGGGATTGTCCATACCTCCCAACATTTGTGAAAGGGAAAGAGGGACAAAATGGCGGCACGCGTAGTGATCCCCCTAGGCCCCCCCCCCAATCACTCCCTGGCACGCCCCAAATTTTAACCATATAACAATAATAAAATTTATCTCAATAATAAATTTTTTTTTTTTATCCTTATTGGGATTTGAACCTAGAACCTGCAGTGTCCATGGATGATAATGACACAGCACCTCTAGCAACTGAGCTAAGAGCCCAGAAAAGATCTAGACGAGGAATTTTGGTAACTAAGAACTGAAGCCAACGTTTCGATTCCAGTTGAATCTTACTCAAGCATGCTTGAGAAAGATTCAACTGGAATCGAAACGTTGCAATTTTTATGCTTGGATGATGTTATAATAAAGACTATTTGGAACTGAACCGTACCGGGTGCTGTGGCTTCCTCCATCTATTATGGTAACTAAGAACTGTTACTGCTACTGTTACACTGTGACACAGATTTAATGCCTTGGTATATAGAGAGGGATCTTCTCAGAGATTATTATTGTAATTATTGAGACAATTATAACTATAAATATAATTATAGCGATGATTATTATTATTTTTACTATTATTAATAATTGTCTCCATAATAATAAAATAATACAATTCAGAATAATAATAGTCTCCATAATTACAATAATAATCTCTGAGAAGATCCCTCTCTATATATCAGGGCATTAAGTCTGTGTCACAGTGTAACCGTAGCAGATAACATTTCCTAGTTAAAAAAAATCCTTAGTTATGTAATCACTGGGCTCATAGCTCAGTGGGTAGAGGCTCCTATCTCTAATGCAGAGGGCCTGGGGTCTGAATCCCAGACTGGGCAAAAATGTATTTAATTTAACTAAAAAAAGAGCTTGTGTCTGGGGAAGACCTGGAGACCATATATGGACAGATGCTGATCTGAACCTGATGACGTGGTCCCTGCTCTCCGCTAACCCGACACATCTCTCAAAAGGATTCCCTGCCCAATGTCTGTAGAAACCATTCAGTAATATTAATTCAGGCTTTGAAAGTATTTACAGAGCCGGGAGGGAAAATCCATGACAATCTGACAGTTGCCCGTGACGCGGGGCAGAGGTAAGAAAAACGGGACTGTCCCGGCAAAATCGGGACGATTGGGAGCTATGATTCTGATGATGAGTCTGATTCTGGCCCTGGCAGCTAATCCTGATGGCTCAGAGATAGATGCAAGGATGGAGCAGACCCCAATCGTCTCTCCATGTTACTCTTCTATCCCCTAAGAACTCGGTCCCTTCTCCTGCTGTCAAGGACCGCGGCCATTGTGTTCTGTAAAGCCGGAGGAGAACATCGTCTACAGGTTGTCTCTATGTCTCTACTGCAGTGACTGAAGTAAATTGTCCCACCAGACCCCCGGCAGAGTCACCCGGACAATCAGGTCTCTTCTGAGTCGGTTACTGAGATTCTATTCTCGCTTTCTCTGTGTGTTGGGGATAAGTCTGTGTCTGGACCTGATAGATTGCGAGTCCGTAACTAATCTCAGTGATTAAATGGAGAGGGGGTAGAATTCCCCCAGATTTCTAGGCAGGTCGGATCAATACAGTAAAAGTATTTGGTGTTGAATAACCTTCCCTCTGGTGTCATTTTGGGTCTCCCATGATCAGCGTCACATCACCCGGTCTTTGATTGGAGAGCTGGATACCTAAGTGCTCATCTCTTTGCACTTCATTACTTGTGTCTGAGTGTGGAGGATAAGACCCTGAGAACAGCTTGGATTTTGCTTCTGCATTTTGATAAAATATCTGTCAGGATTGATCTCCGTCCAGGATCGGAGTATCCCAGGGGAGGATATTCGAGTTGTCTCCCCCAGAAGATGACACCAGGTATAGATCCAGGAGAGTCTACAGAAGGGACACATCCGCCCCTCTAATAATTAAAGTAATAATGTGATAATGTGATTTTAAAAAACTGTCTTAAAACCTTAAGGAACATTGTTATACATTGTGCTGTAGTCGGGATCTGGTATAGATTTGGTATTGAGCCTGAAGTCAGAGGATTGGATGAGAATTATATCATGAAGAAGACACAAGTAGCCATAACATCCGGCAGGACGGGGTATAGGAGGCCCATACCAGAGCGTGGTACTAGCATGAAGGTGTGTGGGGTGAGCCACAGAAGAGAACAGTGGCCTCTGCTATCAGTGTATGAGCCGTTAGACCTGTGGGGATACTGCACAAGGCTGGGTCCGAGACCACCACCGAGAGAGGCAGAGGGGCTGATGGAGGGTAAGAGATGAGGATGCTGCCCCGGATCCCCCCAGGATGCTCAGACTTGCACTTGTTGTAGTCAGTGGATAGGACACAAGTTACAACAAAGTAGTGAGAAAGTTCTGATCCGGAGGCGTCGATCCTGGAGGAGATTACAGTGTGACAGCAGCCATTGTCCTGAGTGTAAGCTCCGGTCATTACTCATATAATACTGCTGAGTAACAAGGTGCGTGTCACACACAAGTATCTCATTGTCCTCAACATCCAGAGGCCTACACATCATGTGCGATACTGTCTGCTGTGTATCTAATCCTACCTCGTGTGATACTGTCTGCTGTGTATCTAATCCTACCTCGTGTGATACTGTCTGCTGTGTATCTAATCCTACCTCGTGTGATACTGTCTGCTGTGTATCTAATCCTACCTCGTGTGATACTGTCTGCTGTGTATCTAATCCTACCACGTGTGTCTGTGTGGTACAGTCTGTACATAATCCTATACTGTATACCTAATACTATATTGTCCTCTATTTGGACACTTCCAGACATCGCAGTGCAGAACTCCGGAGCCGTGTAGAGATCCAGGACAATGGATAACATTCTGTCTGGACATGTCATGTAATACTCTTACAGCCTCACATACACGATAGATCATCCTCCACTGCCAGATCCTCACATCCACCCACAATTATACATCAACCACACGACACGGAGGAGAACGTAGAGCGATATACCATCCTCCATACACCCCACAGGCAGCAGCGTAGTACAAGCACCAGGACCACATCTGGGGGTAACACATGGGACATCGGGGCAGAGGGGAGGATAGGGACCGGATTATGGAAACGTTTTGTCAACAGAAGGGAACCAGTTACAAGTTTAGGGGTCTCTAAAAATGTAGGAATTTAGGGGCACGGTGGCCCTGGTCTGTCGATCTCCTGCTTCTTACCGGAGGCAGATTACATGAAGTTGATGTCAGGGAGGCAAAGTTCTTGGAGGACGTTTCCTCAGGTCTCTTTGTAACGTTCCTGGTGGACCTGCACGGAGGACAGATACAAGAAGTCAGACCTTTTATGCCTCATTGTTTTCTGCTGCGTTTCTTTGGAAAATTCTGTGACTATTGATGACCTCTACCTAGGAAAAGTATTGATGGTGTCTGACTAGAAGCATCACACACATCAGTAGTTTTCTGGATTCCACAATAATTGGGGTCTAATGGATCACAGTCAGGGCCGGCGCTATGGGTAGGCAAAGGTGGCAATTGCCCAGGGCCCCCAGGGAGAAAGGGGAGAATCTCTTCTTTCAAATGAATCTTGAATTTTGTCTCTAGGTGCTATGGATCCAGAGATATTCAGGTTTAAAGTGAGAATATCAGGTGCCATTTTTATATATAAATATCACTTCTGACGGCAGTTTAACAGTTTATATCTCCGTTTTTCTGCATTCTAGAAACACAAATTTAGATTCATATAAAAGAGGAGACTCTCTTCTTTCATAGGAAATAAGTGAGGTTCTATGTGTTACAGAGCCAGAGATACAGCCCCCTGAAGTGCACCCCCCCCCTCCAGATTCTTAGCCATCAGGCTGCGGGAGCATTTGCTGCACACAGGAGCTGCTGCACCTCACAGATAATGGAAATAGTCACTTTATATCTTACTACATTCTGATAAGGAATAATATCAACTAATATTCATGTTTTTAACCCTTCTCTATGCAAATCTAAGAACACACTTTGGGCCACATGTATCAATCGTTTTTTTCTGTTGTTTTTGCGCCTTTTCATTCAGGCGCACCGTTTTTTGTGCCATATTTGCAACTAAATGTGACTAAATGCTAGCTGCGCAGCAAAAAATAACCAGCTTTCCCTCATTTATCCTAGCAATCCAGATGTTTTGATGCGCCTAATGATATTCATCACTTGCGACTTTTCATTTAGGCGCAAAAATGGGCGCAAAAACACTCCAGCCCGGAGCTGGCGTTAACTGAGAAGAAAGCACTGAGCCCCTTTGCAGAAGAGCTCATTTCTAGCAGAAAAGCTCAACCAGACACTGCAGACACTAGAACATATAATACAGACATGAGATACTCTGCAGACACTAGAACAGATCATACAGACATGAGATACTCTGCAGACACTAGAACAGATCATACAGACATGAGATACTCTGCAGACACTAGAACAGATCATACAGACATGAGATACTCTGCAGACACTAGAACAGACCATACAGACATGAGATACTCTGCAGACACTAGTACATATAATAGATACATTAGATACATTACAGACAGGAGCTGCAGACTCTATTTACACTTCATCACCTTCTATTTACAAAACATTCTGCAAAACGCTGAGCTCACAGCAAGAGAGAAGAGAACGTAACAGAATGTTGCACATAGTACTGACAAGTGTCCCCCATGTCATTCTGCACAGTATCACCAGTGTGTCTGAGGGGGATACTGTGCAGGATTACAGGGGTGCAGCAGGAGACCAGCACTGGGGGATCCCCTCCAGGAGAAGCCCCTGCTGAGGAGGTCACTGGGTGCAGGGTGTCACACACCTGGGTGCTGCTGAGGAGGTCACTGGGTGCTGGGTGTCACACACCTGGGTGCTGCTGAGGAGGTCACTGGGTGCAGGGTGTCACACACCTGGGTGCTGCTGAGGAGGTCACTGGGTGCTGGGTGTCACACACCTGGGTGCTGCTGTGAGTGTTATCTTCATTCTGGGCTGTGGGAGAAGCAGAGAGGAGGAACATTACGCCAAAACTGCGCCAAAATTGCGCCTAAACTGAGTTAAAGTAAAGTGATTAATAAGAGGCAGGAAATTACCTTATCACAGATGGTTGTAGCTTGTGATAATTCGGGAAAACAGTGCGCCAGAATTTAGGCGCAACTACTACACTTAGGCGCACAAAAGTGATAAATGTGGCCCTTTCTCTCTTATTCCCTTTTATTTTGTGATAGTTATTTTTTGTTGGGAAAATTGACTGATACGATGAACATTCAATCCTCTTCGCCTAATGTGACTACACCGCGACCAGGACATGTCCATAAAGTTATATGTAACACCAAACACACAGACATGTCCTGGAATAAAGTGTTTATTTCCCATCATCCTCCATTACTTACACCGATGTTATGACGTTCTCACTCTCATTCTTATGAAGCGCGGAGGGTTCTGTTATTGTGCGGCTAATACAATGGCGACATCTAATAGTGACTTTTATTATCTCATTAGAGGGGTTTATGGACATATAATTATTTATTTGGGTGACCATTGTGTAAGGAACAGACAATGATAGATCTGTGTGAATTTTCTGCAGTTCCCTTTGCTGCATATTTTGGTGAATATACACATGTGGGGTATGTATGATCTCCTCACATCTTACTGGTTTAGGAAAGTAGATTTTCTTTATATAAGTATCTGGATTTGTACATATTTTAGAGGAAATTTTGAATGTTAATTGCCAAATGCATCGCCTGGTTGTCTGCTTTCAAAATTCTATAGGTTTTATGGCGCCTTTACTTTTTATTCTGTTTTATTGATATATTTTGCAGTTTGTGACTGTCTAAAAATGTCTAGCTGAAAAGCAGATATCTAGTTATTACAGTTTTAGTGCTATTATGTGGATTTATTCATGTGAACATATCAATAGGGCACATTTGTGAACTCTACAAATGTCCATGTATTACATTTAGGAGATGTGAAGGTAAATATTTTCTGTTTGGATCAAATTTTTTGCCATCAAAGTCAAATTTTAAGTATTTTTAATAAAATGTTTCAATTTGAATCAAAATTGCATGAAGGCGCCTATGTCTATAAAATTTTTCATGCAATTTTGAAAATGGGGCAAGTGTCTGCTTTCAGAAAATATCGGTCCCCCTCCCCAAATTTTTTGGAGTGTGGGAGGAAACCGGAGGACCCGGATGAAACCCACGCAGAAACATACAAAATCTTTGCAGATGTTGACCAGCGCTGCAAGGCTGTAGTGCTTATCACGGAGCCACCATGCTTCCCATAAATCTCCCTATCATCTATCTATCTCCTATAAAATTCTCCCATATTACAGTTTGTTTTACCAGACTAAAGGAGCCTCTTGCTGACTGTGACTGGTCATAAAATAGTTTTATTTTGGGGCCCCACTTTTAGTTTTGCCCAGGGCCCCACTTTGTCTAGAACCGGCCCTGATCACAGTGTAACTGCTCTGTCCGTGCAATGCATCTGAGGAGGCGCCGATTGTGTCCTTATGTCTCTCTTGTACATTGTCAGTGTGAACACGGGCTTGGGATTGCTGATTTTGTATTGAATTGCACCACACACTAATCTCCTTATGCAGCTCTGCTCCGGCTCATTAACAGTTAACCCGCTGTGACAGACAGAGCTTTGCTCCAATCATTCCTGGGGCCAGGACTCTGGTATCACATAAATCATCTGCTCATAGTTCAGCGCTGACTATAGATTTGTTGTGACATTAGCTCGTCCTGTTCTGTCTTCTTCTCTGTGTTTTGCACTTTTTGGACAGGGAGGTGCAGTGTGTCACACGAGGACACCCTCCCTGCTCCGCACTCTGCCGCCTCTGCCTCACCTGAGTATCTGACTATCCCAAGGGGAGGATAAATCAAGTTGTCTCCCCCAGAAGATGACACCATGTATAGATCCAGGGGAGACCACAGAAGGGGACACATCCGCCCCTCTAACTCTCCTATAGAGGCAGGTTTCCACCTTGTAGAAGAAGGATGAGGAGCCAGACCATGTGTAGATGATCATGAACTTCCACATCCACTTTCTCTGGATTCCAGATCAGGTAGTGGCTGAGAACTGGTTCTGTAAGAGTAAACTCTGCGGGGCCTACAGTCCGGATCAGAGAAAGGGAGGAGGGACAGATGACATTTATCACCCCAGAAGGACATGTTGAAGACCTGGTGACGCCCTTTGGGTTGTGTCATGCTCCTACACTCTTCCAACAATTTCTTAATGACTAGAGATGAGCGAAAATCAGCAATCCCAAGCCCGTGTTCACACTGACAATGTACAAGAGAGACGTAAGGACACAATCGGCGCCTCCTCAGATGCATTGCACGGACAGAGCAGTTACACTGTGATTAGAGATGAGCGAACATGCTCGTCCGAGCTTGATGCTCGGTCGAGCATTAGGGTACTCGAAACTGCTCGTTGCTCGGACGAATACTTCGCCCGCTCGAGAAAATGGCAGCTCCCGCCGTTTTGCTTTTTGGCGGCCAGAAACAGAGCCAATCACAAGCCAGGAGACTCTGCACTCCACCCAGCATGACGTGGTACCCTTACACGTCGATAGCAGTGGTTGGCTGGCCAGATCAGGTGACCCTGGGATAGACTAGCCGCTGCCCGCGCTGCTCGGATCATTCTGTGTCTGGATGCCGCTAGGGAGAGAGCTGCTGCTGGTCAGGGAAAGCGTTAGGGTGTTCTATTAGCTTACTGTTAGGCAGGAGTGATTCTCCAAGAACCCAACAGCCCTTCTTAGGGCTACAATAACGTTCTACTTTTTTTATTTTAATTTGCATCTAGTACCATTTTGTGAGGAATTAGCAGGGGGACTTGCTACCGTTGTGTTCTGCGCTTAGTGGCACACATATCCATAGCAAAGACCGAAGTGGGAAAATTTAGTAGGGGTTGGATTTCAATTAGGCACTAACTCAGTGTCATCTCATCTGGCATAGTAGTGTGCTTTGATACTTGGCTAGAAAATAGCCATAGCAATAGGATAGCATTGTTTGGTTTTAAAAACTCAAAAAAAAACAAAAAACACAAAAAAAAAAAAACACACAAAAAAAAACAAAAAAAAGTAAAAAAAAAAATAAAGTTATAACTCTCATTTTAAAAATGTTTAACCCGAGGGCTAGGGGTAGAGGACGAGGGCGGGGACGTGGGCGTCCAACTACTGCAGGGGTCAGAGGCCGTGGTCCTGGGCGGGGTGAGACACCACCTGCTGATGAGGGAGCAGGGGAACGCCGCAGAGCTACACTCCCTAGGTTCATGTCTGAAGTTACTGGGACTCGTGGTAGAGCACTGTTGAGGCCAGAACAGTGCGAACAGGTGATGTCGTGGATTGCTGACAATGCTTCGAGCAATTTGTCCACCACCAGTCAGTCTTCCACGCAGTCCACCCATGTCACCGAAATCGCCACTCCTCCAGCTCCTGCACCTCAGCCTCCTCCCCCCCAGTCTGCCCCCTCCCAGGAAAATTTGGCATTTGAACCGGCATACTCTGAGGAACTGTTTTCTGGACCCTTCCCACAGTCACAAACCACTTGTCCGGTTGCTGCTGAGCAATTTTCCGATGCCCAGGTTTTCCACCAGTCACAGTCTGTGGGTGATGATGACCTTCTTGACGTAGTGGAAGTGTGTAAAGAGGTGTCCGACGATGAGGAGACACGGTTGTCAGACAGTGGGGAAGTTGTTGTCAGGGCAGGAAGTCCGAGGGGGGAGCAGACTGAGGGATCGGAGGATGATGAGGTGACAGACCCAAGCTGGGTTGAGAGGCCGGGTGAACACAGTGCTTCTGAGACGGAGGAGAGTCCTCGACCAGAACAGGTTGGAAGAGGCAGTGGTGGGGCCAGACGGAGAGGCAGGGCCAGAGCTGGTGCATCAGCGCCAAATGTGTCAACTAGTGAAGCTCCCGTGGCGAGGGCTCCTGCGGCGAGGGCTAGATCTTCAGAAGTCTGGAGGTTCTTTAAGGAAACACCGGATGACCGACGGACTGTGGTGTGCAACATTTGCCAAACCAGGCTCAGCAGGGGTTCCACCACTACTAGCTTAACTACCACCAGTATGCGCAGGCATATGAATGCTAAACACCCCACTCAGTGGCAACAAGCCCGTTCACCTCCGGCCGTGCACACCACTGCTCCTTCCCCTGTGTCAGCTGCTAGTCAGCCCCCTGCCCAGGACCCTGCCACAAAAACCCCATCGTCGCCTCCACGATCCTCCACAGCATCCACCAGCGTTCAGCTCTCCATACCCCAGACGCTGGAGCGGAAACGCAAATATAGTGCAACCCACCCGCACGCCCAAGCCCTTAATGTGCACATCTCCAGATTGCTTAGCCTGGAGATGCTGCCCTATAGGCTAGTAGAGACCGAGGCCTTTCGCAACCTCATGGCGGCGGCCGCCCCTCGGTATTCGGTCCCCAGCCGCCACTACTTTTCCCGATGTGCCGTCCCAGCCCTGCACCAGCACGTGTCAGACAACATCATCCGTGCCCTGACCAACGCCGTTTCTGACAAGGTCCACCTGACCACGGACACGTGGACGAGTGCTGCCGGGCAGGGCCACTATATATCGCTGACGGCACATTGGGTTAACTTGGTGGAGGCTGGGACCGAGTCTGACACTGGGGCTGCTCATATACTGCCGACGCCGAGGATTGCGGGGCCTACCTCGGTCCAGGTGTTTCAGGCCTACTATGCCTCCTCCTCCTCCCACCCCTCCTCCACCTCCTCCTCCGAACTACCATCCGTGGGCACGGCGCCATCAGTCGGTAGCTCTAGGCACAGCAGCAGTGCCGTCGCTAAGCGACAGCAGGCGGTGCTCAAACTGCTGAGCCTAGGCGACAAAAGGCACACCGCCCAAGAGCTATTACAGGGCATCACGGCGCAGACTGATCTGTGGCTGGCACCGCTGAACCTCAAGCCGGGAATGGTTGTGTGTGACAACGGCCGTAACCTGGTGGCGGCTCTGCAACTCGGCAGACTGACACATGTGCCATGCCTGGCCCATGTGTTAAATCTGATAGTGCAGCGTTTCCTCAAGACATACCCCAATCTGTCTGATTTGCTCACGAAGGTGCGCCGCATCTGTGCGCATTTCAGGAAGTCCAGCCCAGATGCTGCCACTCTCAGGGCAGCGCAGCGCCGCCTCCAACTGCCCGCTCACCGACTGTTGTGCGACGTGCCCACGAGGTGGAATTCAACACTGACCATGTTATCCAGAGTTTACCAGCAGCGCAGAGCGATTGTAGACTGCCAGATGTCAACTTCCACCAGAACTGGTAGTCAGGTCAGTCAGCTTCCTCAAGTCTACAATGAGGAGTGGACGTGGATGTCTGATATCTGTCAGGTGCTGAGTAACTTTGAGGAGTCAACACAGATGGTCAGTGGCGATGCCGCCATCATCAGCCTCACCATCCCGCTGCTTGGCCTGTTGAAAAACTCTCTGGTCAGCATGAAGTCGGAAGCTTTGCGCTCGTCACAAGAGACGGGGGAAGAATATTCCCTTGTTGATAGCCAAAGCACCCTGAGGTCTGTTTCTCAGCGCATATCGGAGGAGGTGGAGGTGGAGGAGGATGAGGAGGAAGAGGAGGAGAATGTTGGCGAGACACAAGAGGGGACCATTGTTGAGTCCTTCACTGTTCAGCGTGTATGGGCAGAAGAAGAGGAGTTGGAGGAGTTGGAGGAGGAGGAAATGGACAGTCAGGCCAGTGAGGGGAGTGAATTCTTACGCGTTGGTACTCTGGCGCATATGGCAGATTTCATGCTAGGCTGCCTATCCCGTGACCCTCGCGTTCAAAGAATTTATTCCAGCACCGATTACTGGGTGTTCACTCTCCTGGACCCACGGTACAAGCAAAATCTTCCCACTCTCATCCCTGGAGAGGAAAGGAGTGTGAGAATGCATGAATACCAGCAGGCCCTGGTGCACAAGCTGAAACAGTATTTCCCTTCTGACAGCGCTAGCGGCAGAGTGCGTAGTTCTGCGGGACAAGTAGCGAGGGAGAGTAGGCGAGCAGGCAGCTTGTCCAGCACTGGCAAGGGTACGCTTTACAAGGCTTTTGCCAGCTTTATGTCACCCCAGCAAGACACTGTCACCTGTCCCCAGTCTCGGCAGAGTAGGGCTGATCTTTACAGAAAGATGGTGAGGGAGTACGTAGCTGACCATACCATCGTCCTAAATGATCACACAGCTCCCTACAACTACTGGGTTTCAAAGCTGGACATGTGGCACGAACTGGCGCTCTACGCCTTGGAGGTTCTTGCCTGCCCTGCCGCTAGCGTCTTGTCCGAGCGGGTTTTCAGTGCAGCTGGTGGCATCATCACCGATAAGCGTACACGCCTGTCGACTGACAGCGCTGACAGGCTGACGCTTATTAAAATGAATAAAGGCTGGATTTCTCAGAATTTCCAATCTCCACCAGGTGAAGGAAGCTCAACCTGAATAATTGATCCACTCCTCCTCCTCCTCATTTTCCTCCTTCTCCTCCTCTTTGTACAGTAAAGCAGAGGAAAATGGCTATTTTTTGACAGGGCCCACTGGCTCTTGCTATAGTACTTCATGCATTTAATTTTTCTGCAGGGCCACCTACCCGGTCCTCTGTTTGAAACAATTTTTGTGAGTGCCACATACAGGCACTCAATCTATTCCATTTTACTGCAGGGCCACCTACCTGCTCCAAACAGAAAGCTAGTGTTTAGCATAGATCCACCTTTAGGGTATGGCATGTTATCACGTCTGGCTAAGATAGCACTATAAAACACTGCGCACACATAGCAAGTGACTGCAGCCTGGGAAATTATATGGAAATACCCCCCGGAGTGAGAGGGTAGTCTGAGAGCGTGGATTACACTCCTAATAGTCCATATTCCCCCTGATACAGATGTGGCCAGGACTTGCTATCTAATCTATCACTGTGTAGCCTCTAACCATACTAAAAAGAGCGCACGCAGCACAGCGAACCTTTCTATACCTACCTGTGTGCAACATAGCGAACCCCTCAATACCTACCTGTGTGCAACATAGCGAACCCCTCAATACCTACCTGTGTGCAACATAGCGAACCCTACAATACCTACCTGTGTGCAACATAGCGAAACCCCTCAATACCTACCTGTGGGTTCCTAACTCCCTATTCCACACTTAAAACGTTAACTCATCTCAAACTCCTCACGTTCCTCTCCTTGCTCCGAAGGAAAAATCTACTTCTTTTCCCACCGTTCCAACTTTTAGTTTTTCTTTTGTTTCTACACACTGGGAAAATATTCCTTATGGTTGAAATAAATGATTAATAAAAGTTACATTTTATCAGAATCCTCATTGACATAGGTCGGAGGACGTCCTTGTTGCAGAAATGCAAAGTTTGTAAATCGACTAGAAGCATCACACACATCAGTAGTTTTCTGGATTCCACCATAATTGGGGTCTAATGGATCACAGTGTAACCGCTCTGTCCGTGCAATGCATCTGAGGAGGCGCCGATTGTGTCCTTATGTCTCTCTTGTACATTGTCAGTGTGAACACGGCTTGGCATTGCTGATTTTGTATTGAATTGCACCACACACTAATCTCCTTATGCAGCTCTGCTCCGGCTCATTAACAGTTAACCCGCTGTGGCAGACAGAGCTTTGCTCCAATCATTCCTGGGGCCAGGACTCTGGTATCACATAAATCATCTGCTCATAGTTCAGCGCTGACTATAGATTTGTTGTGACATTAGCTCGTCCTGTCCTGTCTTCTTCTCTGCGTTTTGCACTTCAGCGCATGAAGGGAATGTCACCTAGTTGTCCTCTTACTGTTTAGGGTATGTGAGGCAAACAGGTAGGGAAAGCTGGGCTCTGGGTTTAGCATCAGGACCCACAAGCTGTGTCATTACTCCGTTCCCAGACCCTGCGTTACAGTAACAACTGATAATTGACAACAACGGATCCACAACAGGTTCTCTGGTGACCCGAGAGTCTCAGCTGTCAGGACATGGTGGTCCTACATGTTGGAGTAGTGTCCTCCATCCTGCAGCAGGTGGGCTCCATGGAGGAGAGGGTCAGAGGGTCTTCTTGTAGGGATCACAGGTAGAAGCTGATGACTCTGTGTCATGATTCACTGCTGCGGGGATTAGAGTGCAGCAGGGGATGGAGGTTCTTCATTGTGATCAGAGGGCAGTGACTTACAGATCTGATATTGAGTTATTCAGGCAGGGCGTGACCCCATGGCCCGGCTGATAGTTAGGTCCCTACAGGACGGGGAGGTGCAGGGTGTCACCTGGGTCCTCCGGTGTTTATAACATGAGGACACCCTCCCTGCTCAGCACTCTGCTGCCTCTGCCTCACCTGCTCCACATAGACCTGCAGATACCTGCACAGGTAAGTCGCTCATGTCCCGGTCCTGGGGTGGGGGGTGCTGCAGTCACATCACCTATAGACGCTGAGGGATCTGCACCAGACTGCTGCAGCAGACGGGGAGACAACTGGTTATTCTTTTCCATAGTAAAATCTCGATAATAACTGATCATGAAAATCCCCTGTAATCACTGAGCAGTGCCGAGACCCTCTGCGTCCTCTGCACCCCGACCCCCAACTTACCTCCATCTTATCTCTATATCCGACCTTAACTGAGACCCTCTACATGCTCTGCCCCCCGACCCCCAACTTACCTCCATTTTATCTCTATATCCGACCTTAACTGAGACCCTCTACATGCTCTGCCCCCCGACCCCCAACTTACCTCCATTTTATCTCTATATCCGACCTTAACTGAGACCCTCTACATGCTCTGCCCCCAGACCCCCCATCTTACCTCCATCTTATCTCTTATCCGACCTTAACTGAGACCCTCTGCATCCTCTGCCCCCCGACCCCCAACTTACCTCCATCTTATCTGACCTTAAATGAGACCCTCTATGTGCTCTGCACCCCGACACCCCCCATCTTATCTCTTATCCGACCTTAACTGAGACCCTCTGCGTCCTCTGCGTTCTAGCGAAAAGGATAATTTGAACTTTTAGTTTTATATATTTTTTTACTGTATTTCTAGACTCCCTGGGGTATTTAACCCTAGGGAGTCTGATCACTTATACAATATACTGCAGCAGGATTGCAGTGTACTGTACATTGACTGGATGTGTGGACCCTGTGTTAGGGTTCAAGCTGTCATAGCAACACATCAGAGGGGGCGCCACCCAGATCCCAGATGGGGGCACCCATGTGTTACCATCACTTGAGTGCCGCCATCGCGTTTCATGTACTTACCTGAAATTTATGCAGCTTTGTGACATGTTGGAAAGGGAATAAAAAGGCATAAACCACCTGCAGCGACATCGGCCGTTATGGTGGGTAATAATGAATGACGACGCAGAACTCATGTTACTACTTACATAATGCGGGTGCAAGGGTTTCTCCCGATTGCTAATGGGTTTCGACCCAAGTTCTTGGGTTTCTATCCCCCCCTGTATCATCTCTATCTGCCATATCCTGTATCTACTATCCCCCCTGTATCATCTCTATCTGCCGTATCCTGTATCTTCTATCCCCCCCTGTATCATCTCTATCTGCCATATCCTGTATCTTCTATCCCCCCCTGTATCATCTCTATCTGCCGTATCCTGTATCTTCTATCCCCCCCTGTATCATCTCTATCTGCCGTATCCTGTATCTTCTATCCTCCCCCTGTATCATCTCTATCTGCCGTATCCTGTATCTTCTATCCGCCCCCTGTATCATCTCTATCTGCCGTATCCTGTATCTTCTATCCCCCCTGTATCATCTCTATCTGCCGTATCCTGTATCTTCTATCCCCCCTGTATCATCTCTATCTGCTGTATCCTGTATCTTCTATCCCCCCCTGTATCATCTCTATCTGCCGTATCCTGTATCTTCTATCCCCCCCCCTGTATCATCTCTATCTGCTGTATCCTGTATCTTCTATCCCCCCCTGTATCATCCCTATCTGCCGTATCCTGTATCTTCTATCCCTCCCTGTATTATCTCTATCTGCCGTATCCTGTATCTTCTATCCCCCCCTGTATCATCTCTATCTGCTGTATCCTGTATCTTCTATCCCCCCCTGTATCATCTCTATCTGCCGTATCCTGTATCTTCTATCCCCCCCTGTATCATCTCTATCTGCCGTATCCTGTATCTTCTATCCTCCCCCTGTATCATCTCTATCTGCCGTATCCTGTATCTTCTATCCCCCCCTGTATCATCTCTATCTGCCGTATCCTGTATCTTCTATCCCCCCCTGTATCATCTCTATCTGCCGTATCCTGTATCTTCTATCCTCCCCTGTATCATCTCTATCTGCCATATCCTGTATCTTCTATCCCCCCCTGTATCATCTCTATCTGCCGTATCCTGTATCTTCTACCCCCCCCTGTATCATCTCTATCTGCCTTATCCTGTATCTTCTATCCTCCCCCTGTATCATCTCTATCTGCCGTATCCTGTATCTTCTATCCCCCCCTGTATCATCTCTATCTGCTGTATCCTGTATCTTCTATCCCCCCCTGTATCATCTCTATCTGCCGTATCCTGTATCTTCTATCCGCCCCCTGTATCATCTCTATCTGTCGTATCCTGTATCTTCTATCCCCCCCTGTATCATCTCTATCTGCCGTATCCTGTATCTTCTATCCCCCCCTGTATCATCTCTATCTGCCGTATCCTGTATCTTCTATCCCCCCCCTGTATCATCTCTATCTGCTGTATCCTGTATCTTCTATCCCCCCTGTATCATCTCTATCTGCTGTATCCTGTATCTTCTATCCCCCCCCCCTGTATCATCTCTATCTGCCGTATCCTGTATCTTCTATCCCCCCCTGTATCATCTCTATCTGCCGTATACTGTATCTTCTATCCCCCCTGTATCATCTCTATCTGCCGTATCCTGTATCTTCTATCCCCCCCTGTATCATCTCTATCTGTCGTATCCTGTATCTTCTATCCCCCCCTGTATCATCTCTATCTGCCGTATCCTGTATCTTCTATCCCCCCCTGTATCATCTCTATCTGCCGTATCCTGTATCTTCTATCCCCCCCTGTATCATCTCTATCTGTCGTATCCTGTATCTTCTGTCCCCCCCTGTATCATCTCTATCTGCCGTATCCTGTATCTTCTATCCCCCCCTGTATCATCTCTATCTGCCGTATCCAGTATCTTCTATCCCCCCTGTATCATCTCTATCTGCCGTATCCTGTATCTTCTATCCCCCCCTGAATCATCTCTATCTGCCGTATCCTGTATCTTCTATCCCCCCCTGTATCATCTCTATCTGCTGTATCCTGTATCTTCTATCCCCCCCAGTATCATCTCTATCTGCCGTATCCTGTATCTTCTATCCCCCCCTGTATCATCTCTATCTGCCGTATCCAGTATCTTCTATCCCCCCCTGTATCATCTCTATCTGCCGTATCCTGTATCTTCTATCCCCCCCTGTATCATCTCTATCTGCCGTATCCTGTATCTTCTATCCCCCCCTGTATCATCTCTATCTGCCGTATCCTGTATCTTCTATCCCCCCCAGTATCATCTCTATCTGCCGTATCCTGTATCTTCTCTCCCCCCCCTGTATCATCTCTATCTGCTGTATCCTGTATCTTCTATCCCCCCCTGTATCATCTCTATCTGCTGTATCCTGTATCTTCTATCCCCCCCTGTATCATCTCTATCTGCTGTATCCTGTATCTTCTATCCCCCCCTGTATCATCTCTATCTGCCGTATCCTGTATCTTCTATCCCCCCCCTGTATCATCTCTATCTGCTGTATCCTGTATCTTCTATCCCCCCCTGTATAATCTCTATCTGCTGTATCCTGTATCTTCTATCCCCCCCAGTATTATCTCTATCTGCCGTATCCTGTATCTTCTATCCCCCCTGTATCATCTCTATCTGCCGTATCCTGTATCTTCTATCCCCCCCTGTATCATCTCTATCTGCCGTATCCTGTATCTTCTATCCCCCACCTATATCATCTCTATCTGCCGTATCCTGTATCTTCTATCCCCTCCTGTATCATCTCTATCTGCCGTATCCTGTATCTTCTATCCCCCCCTGTATCATCTCTATCTGCCATATCCTGTATCTTCTATCCCCCCCCCTGTATCATCTCTATCTGCCGTATCCTGTATCTTCTATCCCCCCCCCTGTATCATCTCTATCTGCTGTATCCTGTATCTTCTATCCCCCCCTGTATCATCTCTATCTGCCGTATCCTGTATCTTCTATCCCCCCCTGTATCATCTCTATCTGCCGTATCCTGTATCGTCTATCCCCCCTGTATCATCTCTATCTGCTGTATCCTGTATCTTCTATCCCCCCCTGTATCATCTCTATCTGCCGTATCCAGTATCTTCTATCCCCCCCTGTATCATCTCTATCTGCTGTATCCTGTATCGTCTATCCCCCCCTGTATCATCTCTATCTGCCGTATCCTGTATCTTCTATCCCCCCCTGTATCATCTCTATCTGCCGTATCCTGTATCTTCTATCCCCCCCTGTATCATCTCTATCTGCTGTATCCTGTATCTTCTATCCCCCCCTGTATCATCTCTATCTGCCGTATCCTGTATCTTCTATCCCCCCCTGTATCATCTCTATCTGCCGTATCCTGTATCTTCTATCCCCCCCTGTATCATCTCTATCTGCCGTATCCTGTATCTTCTATCCCCCCCTGTATCATCTCTATCTGCCGTATTCTGTATCTTCTATCCCCCCCTGTATCATCTCTATCTGCCGTATCCTGTATCTTCTATCCCCCCCTGTATCATCTCTATCTGCCGTATCCTGTATCTTCTATCCCCCCCAGTATCATCTCTATCTGCTGTATCCTGTATCTTCTATCCCCCCTGTATCATCTCCATCTGCCGTATCCTGTATCTTCTATCCCCCCCTGTATCATCTCTATCTGCCGTATCCTGTATCTTCTATCCCCCCCCTGTATCATCTCTATCTGCCGTATCCTGTATCTTCTATCCCCCCCTGTATCATCTCTATCTGCCGTATCCTGTATCTTCTATCCCCCCCCTGTATCATCTCTATCTGCTGTATCCTGTATCTTCTATCCCCCCCTGTATCATCTCTATCTGCCGTATCCTGTATCTTCTATCCCCCCCTGTATCATCTCTATCTGCCGTATCCTGTATCTTCTATCCCCCCCTGTATCATCTCTATCTGCCGTATCCTGTATCTTCTATCCCCCCCTGTATCATCTCTATCTGCCGTATCCTGTATCTTCTATCCCCCCCAGTATCATCTCTATCTGCCGTATCCTGTATCTTCTATCCCCCCCCCTGTATCATCTCTATCTGCTGTATCCTGTATCTTCTATCCCCCCCTGTATCATCTCTATCTGCAGTATCCTGTATCTTCTATCCCCCCCTGTATCATCTCTATCTGCCGTATCCTGTATCTTCTATCCCCCCCCCGTATCATCTCTATCTGCCGTATCCTGTATCTTCTATCCCCCCCTATATCATCTCTATCTGCAGTATCCTGTATCTTCTATCCCCCCTGTATCATCTCTATCTGCTGTATCCTGTATCTTCTATCCCCCACAGTATCATCTCTATCTGCTGTATCCTGTATCTTCTATCCCCCCCTGTATCATCTCTATCTGCTGTATCCTGTATCGTCTCTCCCCCCCTGTATTATCTCTATCTGCCGTATCCTGTATCTTCTATCCCCCCCTGTATCATCTCTATCTGCCGTATCCTGTATCTACTATCCCCTCTGTATCATCTCTATCTGCCGTATCCTGTATCTTCTATCCCCCCCCCCCTGTATCATCTCTATCTGCCGTATCCTGTATCTTCTATCCCCCCCTGTATCATCTCTATCTGCCGTATCCTGTGTCTTCTATCCCCCCCCTGTATCATCTCTATCTGCCGTATCCTGTATCTTCTATCCCCCCCTGTATCATCTCTATCTGCCGTATCCTGTATCTTCTATCCCCCCCTGTATCATCTCTATCTGCCATATCCTGTATCTTCTATCCCCCCCTGTATCATCTCTATCTGCCGTATCCTGTATCTTCTATCCCTCCCTGTATCATCTCTATCTGCCGTATCCTGTATCTTCTATCCCCCCCACCTGTATTATCTCTATCTGCCGTATCCTGTATCTTCTATCCCCCCCTGTATCATCTCTATCTGCCGTATCCTGCATCTTCTATCCCCCCCTGTATCATCTCTTGCTGCCGTATCCTGTATCTTCTATCCCCCCCTGTATCATCTCTATCTGCCGTATTCTGTATCTTCTATCCCCCCTGTATCATCTCTATCTGCTGTATCCTGTATCTTCTATCCCCCCCTGTATCATCTCTATCTGCCGTATTCTGTATCTTCTATCCCCCCCTGTATCATCTCTATCTGCTGTATCCTGTATCTTCTATCCCCCCCTGTATCATCTCTATCTGCTGTATCCTGTATCTTCTATCCCCCCCTGTATCATCTCTATCTGCCGTATCCTGTATCTTCTATCCCCCCCTGTATCATCTCTATCTGCCGTATCCTGTATCTTCTATCCCCCCCTGTATCATCTCTATCTGCCGTATCCTGTATCTTCTATCCCCCGCTGTATCATCTCTATCTGCTGTATCCTGTATCTTCTATCCCCCCCTGTATCATCTCCATCTGCCGTATCCTGTATCTTCTATCCCCCCCTGTATCATCTCTATCTGCCGTATCCTGTATCTTCTATCCCCCCCCTGTATCATCTCTATCTGCTGTATCCTGTATCTTCTATCCCCCCCTGTATCATCTTTATCTGCTGTATCCTGTATTTTCTATCCCCCCCTGTATCATCTCTATCTGCCGTATCCTGTATCTTCTATCCCCCCTGTATCATCTCTATCTGCCGTATCCAGTATCTTCTATCCCCCCCTGTATCATCTCTATCTGCTGTATCCTGTATCTTCTATCCCCCCCTGTATCATCTCTATCTGCCGTATCCTGTGTCTTCTATCCCCCCCCTGTATCATCTCTATCTGCCGTATCCTGTATCTTCTATCCCCCCCTGTATCATCTCTATCTGCTGTATCCTATATCTTCTATACCCCCCTGTATCATCTCTATCTGCCGTATCCTGTATCTTCTATCCCCCCCTGTATCATCTCTATCTGCCGTATCCTGTATCTTCTATCCCCCCCTGTATCATCTCTATCTGCCGTATCCTGTATCTTCTATCCCCCCCTGTATCATCTCTATCTGCCGTATCCTGTATCTTCTATCCTCCCCCTGTATCATCTCTATCTGCCGTATCCTGTATCTTCTATCCCCCCCCTGTATCATCTCTATCTGCCGTATCCTGTATCTTCTCTCCCCCCCCTGTATCATCTCTATCTGCCGTATCCTGTATCTTCTATCCTCCCTGTATCATCTCTATCTGCTGTATCCTGTATCTTCTATCCTCCCCCTGTATCATCTCTATCTGCTGTATCCTGTATCTTCTATCCTCCCCCTGTATCATCTCTATCTGCTGTATCCTGTATCTTCTATCCCCCCCTGTATCATCTCTATCTGCCGTATCCTGTATCTTCTATCCCCCCCTGTATCATCTCTATCTGCTGTATCCTGTATCTTCTATCCCCCCTGTATCATCTCTATCTGCTGTATCCTGTATCTTCTATCCCCCCTGTATCATCTCTATCTGCCGTATCCTGTATCTTCTATCCCCCCTGTATCATCTCTATCTGCCGTATCCTGTATCTTCTATCCCCCCCTGTATCATCTCTATCTGCCGTATCCTGTATCTTCTATCCCCCCCTGTATCATCTCTATCTGCTGTATCCTGTATCTTCTATCCCCCCCTGTATCATCTCTATCTGCCGTATCCTGTATCTTCTATCCCCCCCTGTATCATCTCTATCTGCCGTATCCTGTATCTTCTATCCTCCCCCTGTATCATCTCTATCTGCTGTATCCTATATCTTCTATTCCCCCTTGTATCATCTCTATCTGCCGTATCCTGTATCTTCTATCCCCCCTGTATCATCTCTATCTGCTGTATCCTATATCTTCTATTCCCCCTTGTATCATCTCTATCTGCCGTATCCTGTATCTTCTATCCCCCCCTGTATCATCTCTATCTGCTGCATCCTGTATCTTCTATCCTCCCCCTGTATCATCTCTATCTGCTGTATCCTATATCTTCTATTCCCCCTTGTATCATCTCTATCTGCCGTATCCTGTATCTTCTATCCCCCCCCTGTATCATCTCTATCTGCCGTATCCTGTATCTTCTATCCCCCCCTGTATCATCTCTATCTGCCGTATCCTGTATCTTCTATCCCCCCCTGTATCATCTCTATCTGCTGTATCCTGTATCTTCTATCCCCCCCTGTATCATCTCCATCTGCCGTATCCTGTATCTTCTATCCCCCCCTGTATCATCTCTATCTGCCGTATCCTGTATCTTCTATCCCCCCCTGTATCATCTCTATCTGCTGTATCCTGTATCTTCTATCCCCCCCTGTATCATCTCTATCTGCCGTATCCTGTATCTTCTATCCACCCCTGTATCATCTTTATCTGCTGTATCCTGTATCTTCTATCCTCCCCCTGTATCATCTCTATCTGCTGTATCCTGTATCTTCTATCCCCCCCTGTATCATCTCTATCTGCCGTATCCTGTGTCTTCTACCCCCCCCCTGTATCATCTCTATCTGCCGTATCCTGTATCTTCTATCCCCCCCTGTATCATCTCTATCTGCTGTATCCTATATCTTCTATCCCCCCCTGTATCATCTCTATCTGCCGTATCCTGTATCTTCTATCCCCCCCTGTATCATCTCTATCTGCCGTATCCTGTATCTTCTATCCCCCCCTGTATCATCTCTATCTTCCGTATCCTGTATCTTCTATCCCCCCCTGTATCATCTCTATCTGCCGTATCCTGTATCTTCTATCCTCCCCCTGTATCATCTCTATCTGCCGTATCCTGTATCTTCTATCCCCCCCCTGTATCATCTCTATCTGCCGTATCCTGTATCTTCTCTCCCCCCCCTGTATCATCTCTATCTGCTGTATCCTGTATCTTCTATCCTCCCCCTGTATCATCTCTATCTGCTGTATCCTGTATCTTCTATCCCCCCTGTATCATCTCTATCTGCCGTATCCTGTATCTTCTATCCCCCCCTGTATCATCTCTATCTGCCGTATCCTGTATCTTCTCTCCCCCCGGTATCATCTCTATCTGCTGTATCCTGTATCTTCTATCCCCCCCTGTATCATCTCTATCTGCAGTATCCTGTATCTTCTATCCCCCCCTGTATCATCTCTATCTGCTGTATCCTGTATCTTCTATCCCCCCTGTATCATCTCTATCTGCTGTATCCTGTATCTTCTATCCCCCCTGTATCATCTCTATCTGCCGTATCCTGTATCTTCTATCCCCCCCTGTATCATCTCTATCTGCCGTATCCTGTATCTTCTATCCCCCCCTGTATCATCTCTATCTGCTGTATCCTGTATCTTCTATCCCCCCCTGTATCATCTCTATCTGCCGTATCCTGTATCTTCTATCCCCCCCTGTATCATCTCTATCTGCCGTATCCTGTATCTTCTATCCTCCCCCTGTATCATCTCTATCTGCTGTATCCTATATCTTCTATTCCCCCTTGTATCATCTCTATCTGCCGTATCCTGTATCTTCTATCCCCCCTGTATCATCTCTATCTGCTGTATCCTATATCTTTTATTCCCCCTTGTATCATCTCTATCTGCTGTATCCTGTATCTTCTATCCTCCCCCTGTATCATCTCTATCTGCTGTATCCTGTATCTTCTATCCCCCCCTGTAACATCTCTATCTGCCGTATCCTGTATCTTCTATCCCCCCCTGTAACATCTCTATCTGCCGTATCCTGTATCTTCTATCCCCCCCTGTATCATCTCTATCTGCTGTATCCTATATCTTCTATTCCCCCTTGTATCATCTCTATCTGCCGTATCCTGTATCTTCTATCCCCCCTGTATCATCTCTATCTGCTGTATCCTGTATCTTCTATCCCCCCTGTATCATCTCTATCTGCCGTATCCTGTATCTTCTATCCCCCCTGTATCATCTCTATCTGCCGTATCCTGTATCTTCTATCCCCCCTGTATCATCTCTATCTGCCGTATCCTGTATCTTCTATCCCCCCTGTATCATCTCTATCTGCCGTATCCTGTATCTTCTATCCCCCCCTGTATCATCTCTATCTGCCGTATCCTGTATCTTCTATCCCCCCCTGTATCATCTCTATCTGCCGTATCCTGTATCTTCTATCCCCCCCCTGTATCATCTCTATCTGCTGTATCCTGTATCTTCTATCCCCCCCTGTATCATCTCTATCTGCCGTATCCTGTATCTTCTATCCCCCCCTGTATCATATCTATCTGCCGTATCCAGTATCTTCTATCCCCCCCTGTATCATCTCTATCTGCCGTATCCTATATCTTCTATTCCCCCTTGTATCATCTCTATCTGCCGTATCCTGTATCTTCTATCCTCCCCCTGTATCATCTCTATCTGCTGTATCCTATATCTTCTATTCCCCCCCTGTATCATCTCTATCTGCTGTATCCTATATCTTCTATCCCCCCCTGTATCATCTCTATCTGCCGTATCCTGTATCTTCTATCCCCCCCTGTATCATCTCTATCTGCAGTATCCTGTATCTTCTATCCCCCCTGTATCATCTCTATCTGCCGTATCCTATATCTTCTATTCCCCCTTGTATCATCTCTATCTGCCGTATCCTGTATCTTCTATCCTCCCCCTGTATCATCTCTATCTGCTGTATCCTATATCTTCTATTCCCCCCCTGTATCATCTCTATCTGCTGTATCCTATATCTTCTATCCCCCCCTGTATCATCTCTATCTGCCGTATCCTGTATCTTCTATCCCCCCCTGTATCATCTCTATCTGCCGTATCCTGCATCTTCTATCCCCCCTGTATCATCTCTATCTGCCGTATCCTGTATCTTCTATCCCCCCCTGTATCATCTCTATCTGCTGTATCCTGTATCTTATATCCCCCCCCCTGTATCATCTCTATCTGCCGTATCCTGTATCTTCTATCCCCCCCTGTATCATCTCTATCTGCTGTATCCTGTATCTACTATCCCCCCCTGTATCATCTCTATCTGCCGTATCCTGTATCTTCTATCCCACCCTGTATCATCTCTATCTGCCGTATCCTGTATCTTCTATCCCCCCCCTTATCATCTCTATCTGCTGTATCCTGTATCTTCTATCCCCCCTGTATCATCTCTATCTGCCGTATCCTGTATCTTCTATCCCCCCTGTATCATCTCTATCTGCTGTATCCTGTATCTTCTATCCCCCCCTGTATCATCTCTATCTGCCGTATCCTGTATCTTCTATCCCCCCCAGTATCATCTCTATCTGCCGTATCCTGTATCTTCTATCCCCCCCTGTATCATCTCTATCTGCCGTATCCTGTATCTTCTATCCCCCCTGTATCATCTCTATCTGCCGTATCCTGTATCTTCTATCCCCCCCTGTATCATCTCTATCTGCTGTATC
This sequence comes from Engystomops pustulosus, assembly GCF_040894005.1. Taxonomy (NCBI): domain Eukaryota; kingdom Metazoa; phylum Chordata; class Amphibia; order Anura; family Leptodactylidae; genus Engystomops; species Engystomops pustulosus. Next base: position 3,459,582 of record NC_092417.1, read on the forward strand.
CTGTATCTTCTATCCTCCCCCTGTATCATCTCTATCTGCTGTATCCTGTATCTTCTATCCTCCCCCTGTATCATCTCTATCTGCTGTATCCTGTATCTTCTATCCCCCCTGTATCATCTCTATCTGCCGTATCCTGTATCTTCTATCCCCCCCCCCCTGTATCATCTCTATCTGCTGTATCCTGTATCTTCTATCCCCCCCTGTATCATCTCTATCTGCCGTATCCTGTATCTTCTATCCCCCCCCTGTATCATCTCTATCTGCTGTATCCTGTATCTTCTATCCCCCCCAGTATCATCTCTATCTGCCGTATCCTGTATCTTCTATCCCCCCCTGTATCATCTCTATCTGCCGTATCCTGTATCTTCTATCCCCCCCTGTATCATCTCTATCTGCCGTATCCTGTATCTTCTATCCCCCCCTGTAAATCTTTTATTTTATATAAAAGTGAAAAACATAACAATAATAAACATAAATAAAGCCATAACTTCTGGCAAAAGAATTACAAAAGAACAAATATAAACGAAAATAAACTTACAAAACCTCCTGGCCCAGCCACACACACACCACACACTCAGCATGAAAACAGACAAAACCTTCACCCAGTCCCACCACCTAAATTTTATTTATTTATTTTTTTATATCAAAATACACAGCAAAATACACATAAATAAATAAACACAGAAATAACAATGAATATAACGGAAATAACATTAATAACATTAAATAACATAAAATAACATAAAATATAACTAACTAAATCCCACGCCCATCACCCTCCCCCCCAGACATCGTATAGTCCAAGTCCCGTCCACCCCCTCCCAACCTAACACCCTAACACCAACACCCCAAAACCAACCAACCTATATACACACAAGAACTATAACTACATATAACTATATCACACTGTACACAAGATACAAACACATTAAACATATCAACATATATCAAAACCACATAAAGCCCAGGTTCGGTGCCTGCAAGCCCCTACATCACTATAACCTCAGGACACAAAACAAAAATCTACAGTGTCAGCATCAGCCCAACACCGGGAGCGGAGATGACAGACTAAGGGACACTAAAGGAGAACCCCCTCCAAAGGAGAGAGGCCCTCCCCGTGCCCAGCCTCTCATACTCCAGAGAGCGCACCTTCACCAGGAGGGAGAGGACAGACTAAGGGACACTAAGGAGAGAGGCCCTCCCCGTGCCGAGCCTCTCATACTCCAGAGATCGCACCTTCAACAGGAGGGAGAGGACAGACTAAGGGGCACTAAGGAGAGAGGTCCTCCCCGTGCCCAGCCTCTCATACTCCAGAGAGCGCACCTTCACCAGGGGGGAGAGGACAGACTAAGGGACACTAAGGAGAGAGGTCCTCCCCGTGCCCAGCCTCTCATACTCCAGAGAGCGCACCTTCACCAGGAGGGGAGAGGACAGACTAAGGGACACTAATGAGAGCGGTCCTCCCCGTGCCCAGCCTCTCATACTCCATAGAGCGCACCTTCACCAGGAGGGGAGAGGACAGACTAAGGGACACTAATGAGAGAGGTCCTCCCCGTGCCCAGCCTCTCATACTCCAGAGAGCGCACCTTCACCAGGGGAAAGAGGACAGACTAAGGGACACTAAGGAGAGAGGCCCTCCCCGTGCCCAGCCTCTAATACTCCAGAGAGCGCACCTTCACCAGGAGGGGAGAGGACAGACTAAGGGACACTAAGGAGAGAGGCCCTCCCCGTGCCCAGCCTCTCATACTCCAGAGAGCGCGCCTTCACCAGGAGGGGAGAGGACAGACTAAGGGACACTAAGGAGAGAGGCCCTCCCCGTGCCCAGCCTCTCATACTCCAGAGAGGGCACCTTCACCAGGAGGGGAGAGGACAGACTAAGGGACACTAAGGAGATAGGCCCTCCCCGTGCCCAGCCTATCATACTCCAGAGAGCGCACCTTCACCAGGGGAGAGGACAGACTAAGGGACACTAAGGAGAGAGGCCCTCCCCGTGCCCAGCCTCTCATACTCCAGAGAGCGCACCTTCACCAGGGGGGAGAGGACAGACTAAGGGACACTAAGGAGAGAGGCCCTCCCCGTGCCCAGCCTCTCATACTCCAGAGAGCGCACCTTCACCAGGAGGGGAGAGGACAGACTAAGGGACACTAAGGAGAGAGGCCCTCCCCGTGCTCAGCCTCTCATACTCCAGAGAGCGCACCTTCACCAGGAGGGGAGAGGACAGACTAAGGGACACTAAGGAGAGAGGCCCTCCCCGTGCCCAGCCTCTCATACTCCAGAGAGCGCACCTTCACCAGGAGGGGAGAGGACAGACTAAGGGACACTAAGGAGAGAGGCCCTCCCCGTGCCCAGCCTCTCATACTCCAGAGAGCGCACCTTTACCAGGTCACCCATAATGTTCCTAACCACCTCATCCACCGGGAGGATTTTACGCTGCGTCGATACTAAACACCGTGCGTTCCACATGTGGTACCTGACCACTAGACTAACTAGGAATAACGTGCAGCGGTCCCGGCCACCCAGGCCTCTGAATGCTCCATAGGCCCACTCCGCATAGGAGAGACCGGCCAACCCGGGCCAATGGATGGAAGCGCCCACCCGGTTGTACACCTCTGTGTTAAAGGGGCACTGAAGCAGGAAGTGGTCCATGCTCTCCAGCAGGCCACCGCACTCCTCCCGGGGACAACCCCTTTCCTCAGAGCTCCTACACTTCAGATTGTCCCTCACACACAGCTTTCCATGGAAGCAGCGCCAAGTCACGTCCCAAAACTTCAAGGGGATCCTGATGGAATTCAAAAGACCTAAACCCACCCCAAGATCCCGACTTGGGCAATCCCTGAGGGCCAGAGGCTTCTGGAAATGGGTCAACAGAACCCTCTTGTCAAGGAGTTTCCTCGACATGGTCCTGATCTCCCACATTCCCAGACCCCACCGGCGAATCACCTTCAGAACCGGGGTAGCGTAAGCCGGAAGATGCCCATGCGGTGTACGAAGATCCTTCACTTGCCCTCCTGTCTCCCATTCCTGGGCCAATCCAACCGTTCACAAGCGGGAAACTCTCTGCCCCTGCGTACAAAACTTTCAGCCAATTGACAAACCCACCCGGCAGGCCATACCTCACAAGGACAGACCAGAGGTACTCGTGGTTAACCCGATCAAACGCTTTTGCCTGATCCAAGGACAGCAAGTACCCCTTCCAGTTACCAGCCCTGCCCTGTTCCACTGCCTCCCGGACACAAAGCACAGCACTAAATGTACTGCGGCCTGGAACAGAGCAGTGCTGGGTCCCCGAAAGGAGCCGGGGTGCAAACTGCACCAGCCGATTAAACAGCACCTTTGCCGAAACCTTTCTGTCCATACTGAGAAGCGCTATGGGACGCCAGTTCTCAATACGAGATCGGTCCTTACCCTTTGACAGGATGATCAGGGCAGACCTCCTCATTGACTTCGGCAGAGCGCCCGAGGAAAGACACTCATTGAATACCTCAGTCAAGAGGGGAACCAAGGCGTCCTTAAAGGTCTTATAAAACTCGGATGTTAAGCCATCCGGACCCGGCGATTTTTTGAGGGCGAGCCCTCCAATCGCCCGGCTGACTTCCTCCTCCCTAATCCTTTAGTGATGAGTCTACTCCTGGCTCAGAGACAGTTTCAGCCAGGAAAGCCAACATCACATCCCGATCTAGATCCTTCCTGCCCAAGAGGTGCGAGTAGAAGGATCTGACGACCTCCAGGATTAGAATAGTTACATAATCTCTTTTATTACATCTGTGGGGCTGCTCTGAAGGGGCTGGAGAGGGCTGTTACACCCTTTATGTACAGGTATATGCTGCGTTACACCCCGACAGGTAACATGTGATCAGATTCTGTTCTGAGGAGCTCACAATTTTTACTTGTTCCATTGTAATACCTATACTATGACATTGGGGGCGCCATACACAGGACATGGTGCACCCCATAGAAGAGGTCATCTCTGGGTTGTGACCTTCCATGGTCCTGACAATTTTGCTTTCCTCTTCCAGTTCCCATCCAGCAGCCATGGCCAATCTCCTGTGCGCCATCCGGAGGATCATCGACACCTTCCACAGCTACAGCATCCGCAGCGGTCCTTGCGATAAACTGGACAAGGCGCAATTCCAGAGCCTCATCCAGACGCAGTTTGCAGAAGTGATTGAGGTAAGATCCTACATGGATGTTCCCAGCACTTTGTGGTTTGGAGCTGCTCATGAAGCTGAGGCGTCTTTTTTGGATTTCCATGAATTACAATGGAGGATAGACCCGGGAGGGAGTGGATATTACTAGACAGGTCCGCTCTACTGTTTAGGTCCTGTGTTTACTGCCTCCTGCCCCTCAGGGAATGATTAAAGAACAACTGTAAAGTATAAAAACTTTTGCCTGGCTCTGCATTAAGCTAAAATAAGCAATTCTCTAATTTACACTCATGAGCCACCTGCAGCCACTTGCCTGCTAGCAGGGGTTTTATCTTGTCCCCCTGGCTGCTCTCCCTGCCTTTGTTATCGTGGTCGCCATGGTAATCCATATCTGTAGCTGGAGAGGAGGGTGGAGGGTGGGATCTTGCTGAGAGGGGCCCTAGCAGAGGTGCGGCTCCCAAACTGTAGCTGCTGGGTGCAGGAGAATATCAGTCCTGATAATTACTGGCAACATGAAAAAATGATGTCACGCCCATGTGACTGAGCTCAGGCCCCACATCAGTTCTAGATCCTGCACACACAACGCATTGTATATACAGCGACCCCTCTCTGTACAGGAAAGGGTGGTCCACAGCTTCCATAAAGTATAATGGCAGGGAGGGGGAAACACCCCTGCCAATGCATTTCCAGGCTGGTAGTTGATAATAGCGCCCTCCTCAGGTCAGGAGCTGTTGATCACCTCTCTAGAAAGGTTCTGGAATCTGAATCTTATGTAATTGCAGCTGTAGATTCTGCCTGGCAAGGCAACAGTTAAATACAATGATGTGGCTGTGCAACATCCCCCACCGGGGCCTAGCCTTTTCTCGGTGCCTGGAGGCAGCCGGGGCCCGCAGTACCTGAGTGGCTGGCGGTGGCGGCCTAGGCACGCTGTTGTCACGGTGCTTGGTATGGGGAACCGGAGGGCTGTCCTACAGCCTGGCAGGTCTCCAGCAGGGTGGTGTTGACAAGAAATGAGGAGGGAGAGGCTGCTATAGCGGATCTCCCTGGGGCAACCCTTTAGTGTCCAGAGTGTGAGTCTCGGTGTGATGGACAGGGTGCCTGTGATGAGGGCAGCCGTAGTAGCAGGGACCAGACGGAGACAGAGGTTGAACAAAAACAACTTACAGTTCTTTATTGGAACCGACAGGAACTGCAGCAACGTGCCTTTAACAGGTAGATGGAGTGCTGAGATGCATTTGGAGGGAGCCTCAGGAGATAGATCACCAGCCTGGATATAGAGGGCAGGCCAGGAGGCAGCTGTGTCCTAATAGGAAGCTTCAGCTTGTCCTTTGGGACTTCAGGTATCACCTTTAGAGGTAAGATGATACCCCTTTCCTCACTATACTTACTCTAGTCTTCTTGCTCCACTCTTCAGAGGCAGGGGCTAGGCTCTTCCTGCTCTGGTATGGGCTAGACTGAGATTACGCACTAACTGAGCTGGTCTCTTCTCTATAACTCACTGAGCTGGTCCTCTGGAACTGAGCTCTAGAAGTTCTGATCTGAGCTGAGCTCAGACTAAGCTGTTCTCTGGAACTGAGCCCAGACTAAAAGCTCTGGAACATTCCTGGCCAGGGGGCTTTGTAACTTCCCCTTGGTCAGGTGGTGGCTGCTCCTCCAATCACATCTCAGCTTACATAGGACCGGATGTAATACAGATCATTGGATGATCTTACATCACACAAAAGTTAACTTCTGCCTTGCCAGGCAGGATTCACCACTGCAATATCCCCTATGTCCTATAAGGACCATGTAGTGTAATGTTGTGACATCTTGTGGGGCGTATTCGCAAACACTCCCTCGCCTTGCATCGGCGAGGGTGTTGCATACCCCGGGGGCAATTGAAAGAGCCGCCCTCGGCTCGACTACAGATGGCTTGGGGGCGCAGAGGTGGATAAGGGCACTTCTGGGAAGTGCAGGGTATGTGAGGTGTAGGGACAAACCGCCCATGGTCCTGGAGACAGGCACCTGGGTTGGTGTCGGACTAAGACAAAGACATGTAAAAGTATGACAGTTGGTCGCTAACGCCATTAAACCGAACTGTACAGTAGGAAAGGTGTTGTGTCATGTACTGTAATCCACTCCTTGCACCAAGGCCTGTATATTTGTTATATAAACACTTCTTCCCTGGCAACAATTATATAGTGTGTATAGGCATTGCATTAGCATATGCGACACAAGTACCTCCCGACTGGCATCCTTACCCTAGGATGAGTGGCATCCAGGTGCTAGCTCTGTAACACCCCTGGTCCCCGAAGGACCCGCAGTTTACGGACTACCCCCATGTGCAAACCTCGGTTTGAGGGAAAAGGTAGCAGTCAGTGTTTTACAAAAGGACGGTCCGACACAGCCACACTACAACCTGTAAAGCCTATGAAAGGTTAATGCAAACTACTGGCATAATTGACAGTGTGCATAAGGGAAACTCGCATTGGCTTGGGAGCCCAATGGGTACACATCTTATAACTTTACATAGGTAACATAGGTAAGCTACTCAGGGTAGCACGATAGCAAATGTCTCTTTTACCTGTGAAGGAAAGACATAGAAGTGCATGCATAATGTCCGTACCTAAGAAGGGAAGGCATTAAGTGCAAAAATAATAATAAATAAAGTGGCAACTTTTCCTGGTAGTATCTGGCGAAAGTCTCCCAGAAGGTCTTTAGTAGCAAAGTCCATCTTCTGGGTACAGCCCTTGAGGTGGGAAAAGTGCAATAAAGATGCAAAGGGTCTCCTCTAGTGTAGAGGGACAGAGTCCTTTGAAAGATTCTCTGCTGTTTAGGGAATATGGAGATAAATACACATATTTACACAGTACAGTACCTGAAGTAGGCTACAGCCCGTCAGGGGTTACTCAGTATCACTGGGTTCAGCAGAGACAGGATCCGCAGTCTGCGGGGAATCCTGTGCATCCTCAGCGGGATTAGGTGCCGGCTGGGGACATCCGGTGGCAGTGGTAGGTACTGCAGGTTCAGCAGGATCCTCCGGACACGCAGGGGGAGGAACGCTATCGCACGGGATGTCGGCTGCTCCAGCCGGGGGCTCAACAGAGCCAGGGACCACAGAGGGTTCCAGAAATAGGTAGATAGGAACCTGCGGCAGCTCCGCGGCTCCTTCCAGCTCCGGTTCTTCGGGGACCGGGTCGTCACCCCACTGGTAACCGGCAAGTGGAGAAGAGGGCCTAGTGGAAGCCTCCGGACAAGGCTCACCAGCCGGGGTATCTTCTCCCACGGAAGAACCGCGGGATCGGGCAACGCTCCCGGCAGGGGAGACGGTAGGGGTGGCGCCCTGGATCATGCCCGGCCCATGGATGGCAATGGGACCCGTACTTACGATCACCGTGGATGGAGCATTCACGTGGGTCACCGCCCGGGGACTCGCAGCCGAGGAAGAAGAAGTGTTCGGGGACTCCGGCCACTCGTCGTCCTCATACAGCTCATCCCACGATGGGTAGCGGTCCTCATCGGAGTCTGGGATCCGGATCACGCCAGCCGCCCATGGCCCTCGAGGTCCTTCCTGCAGGAAAAATTCGATGCACTCCCCTGGCCTCAGGTTGTGCAGTCTCTCTGGCAAGTCAGGCCTCTTGACGGACCGGCGGGAAATAAATACCTCCCGTCCGGTGTAGTCCTGTGTGGCGAAGCCATAGCCACGCTGCCTGTCGAATTATCGGACCATGCCGGTGGTGCAGTTCTGTTCCACCCAGGCTCCAGCTGAAGACCGTCCGGCCATGTACCGTTGGGCCTCCTTTTCTCGGCGTCGCTGTTCCGAGACAGCGTCTCGGAGTCGCCGGCGGGCGGCTTCACCTCGGCCTTGAGGCTGCGGAGGTGCCGGTGCTGGGGCTCGTGGCTCCGGTGCAGGCTCGGATCTCCTTGGGCGACAGGTAGGTGCCGGAACAGGAGCAGGAGCAGCCGGAGGATCAGGAACTATCACAGCGGGGCTAGCAGGCCGAACAGCAGGAACGGTAGTCCTCGGAGCAGGTGGAGCGGCAGCAATGGGCCCAGGCGTTGGCTCAACAGGAGTCTGGGTCTCCCCACGTGGCGCCTCCACGTGGGTCTGCGGTACCAGCATGGTAGCCGGGAGAGGCACTAGGAACCGCCCGGGTGGTACTTGGCACTCCATCACCGTTTGAAAGTACCTCCTGGTGATGAAGGGCCGGGTCAGTCCTCGGTGCAGCCGGTGGCCAGCGGAGGGTCTCCGGCCTGGCTGGGCAGTGACCACGACCATAGTCTCCAGTACTTCCAGGAACTCCGGTTGCTGCACGGAGGGGAATGGCGGAGGACCCCACATGGTGCTGACCTCACTCTCCAAGAACAGCACAAGTTCTCCCGTTTCTCTGAGGCCGGGCAGGAAGACCGCCTCGAGCCAGAGGGAGGAGTCCAAGTCCTTCCCGCCAAGAGCTGTGGCGGGCTCTAATTTTTCCTGTGCTACAGGAGGCGGGGTTCGCGCCATTCGCGCGTGGGCGGAGCTCGTTGTGTCATCTGGGTTTCCCGCCAGTGAAGGTTTTGGCGGGCTTGAATTACTTGCTGCGCCACAGTTTCTGAGGTAAAATCTTCAGGCGCGGCAGCGCCGGATGTAGCATAGCTGACACAGTTCTTGCAGGGATTAACCTCCTGAGTGCTGGAGCGGTGCTCGACAGCACGTGGCAGCAGTAACACAGTTCAATCCAGAAACACACAATCACTTGGGCCTAAACCCGGATGGCAGCAGGGTTAGGCAGCACAGTCTTTTTCAATAAAGGATAGTCTTTAATGCCGGAATAAGGCACAGAAGTATCAATCCTGTTCGTGACGCCACTTGCAACATCCCCCACCGGGGTCTAGCCTTTTCTATGAGGCCTGGAGTCAGCCGGGGCCCGCAGTACCTGAGTGGCTGGCGGTGGCGGCCTAGGCACGCTGTTGTCACGGTGCTTGGTATGGGGAACCGGAGGGCTGTCCTACAGCCTGGCAGGTCTCCAGCAGGGTGGTGTTGGCAAGAAATGATGAGGGAGAGGCTGCTATAGCGGATCTCCCTGGGGCAACCCTTTAGTGTCCAGAGTGTGAGTCTCGGTGTGATGGACAGGGTGCCTGTGATGAGAGCAGCCGTAGTAGCAGGGACCAGACGGAGGCAGAGGTTGAACGAAAACAACTTACAGTTCTTTATTGGAACCGACAGGAACCGCAGCAACGTGCCTTTAACAGGGTGGTAGAGTGCTGAGATGCGTTTGGAGGGAGCCTCAGGAGATAGATCACCAGCCTGGATATAAAGGGCAGGCCGGGAGGCAGCTGTGTCCTGGTAGGAAGCTTCAGCTTGTCCTGTAGGGCTTCAGGTATCACCTTTAGAGGTAAGATGATACCCCTTTCCTCACTATACTAACTCTAGTCTTCTTGCTCCACTCTTCAGAGGCAGGGGCTAGGCTCTTCCTGCTCTGGTATGGGCTAGACTGAGATTACGCACTAACTGAGCTGGTCTCTTCTCTATAACTCACTGAGCTGGTCCTCTGGAACTGAGCTCCAGAAGTTCTGATCTGAGCTGAGCTCAGACTAAGCTTTTCTCTGGAACTGAGCCCAGACTAAAAGCTCTGGAACATTCCTGGCCAGGGGGTTTTGTAACTTCCCCTTGGTCAGGTGGTGGCTGCTCCTCCAATCACATCTCAGCTTACATAGGACCGGATTTAATCCAGATCATTGGATGATAGAATTTACATCACACAAAAGTTAACTTCTGCCTTGCCAGGCAGGATTCACCACTGCAATATCCCCTATGTCCTATAAGGACCATGTAGTGTAATGTTGTGACATCTTGTGGGGCGTATTAGCAAACACTCCCTCGCCTTGCATCGGCGAGGGTGTTGCAGCTGTATTGTTAGCTGGAAGGTGATTGGAGAGGAGCCACCACCTGACCAGGGGGGGGGGTATATAACCCCTGCTGGGTGAGAGGACATGGTCTTCTGGTGAGCGCACGGCAGTCCCAGAACTGATGGTTCTCAGACAAATAGCAGACTGGTGATATCTGTGATATTCCAAATCACAGAAAACCACAAAAATTGTGTAATCAGATATAGTTACCTTGCAGAAGTATACAATCTGAAATTGTCTCAAAGGGCATAATCGTCTGCTGTCCATTTGCCAATTCGTAACTCAGACATATTTCGCTTACGGGCTGGGGTGGGAGGTGGCAGGTAAATATGTTGTCCTATGGGACCTATGGGACCTATGGGGTCCCCTTTAACCCCCGCCCTGACAAGAGCAGTCCACAGCTTTCCCTGTAAAAAAAATAGCCTGCCCCCTATACACGCCAATTACCCTGGCGCATTTCGTCCTCTGGCTCCTCAAAGGGAATAAAGTGCATCGATGCTGGTACTGGCCGTCCATCGGGGTGGCTTAGCATGGGCCAGACATCCAGTGGCTTGCAGGTCAAATCGGGCTTATCGTAGGCTACACCCTGGTGAAAAAACTGCTCATCTCCAGTTCTGGGGGTGGACTAGGAGATACAATATGCGGCTGGCGTTCCGTTTGTGCCAGATAGATGGTACTTCTGCCTCTTCAAGTCTAAAGCCCCACCCCCTTATGTATCTGATTGGGCGGACCCCCCTATACAGTTGCTCCTATAGGCCCAGCACGTCCACATCGGGACGCAACTGCCCCGAGTAAATATCTTTAGATCCAGAGATAATATGATAACAAGGTCCGACCATATCTCTAAATTCTACCCATTGTGCATGTTATCCGTGCGATGTGTCTATATAAAGAGACCCCCTTCCAGTAGAGGAGACCTAGAATTACATTACACATAAAGTTAGAGAGAAATCGAGCGTTTACGAGGTCACACATCCAATTGCCACCAACAGCCGGATGACAATCCTGGCATATACATCTGTGTCTTTATAGGGGGTGACATAACTGGGAGGCTTTTGTAGGGGGCTGTGCTGGCCTCAAGATCAGTAAATTTAAAGGAATGGTGTAAAAACCAATTGGTCATTGAGGCCTTTGGGAGAGATGGTATCCAATGTAACGATCCAACCTGCCTCCTTCTGGAGGATCATCTTGTGCCACTTGCCGCTGTGCTCAGGGTATGAAACCGCATCGCTGCCGCATCACCGTTATGGTACGTCCAGACATGGTTTGATATTGGTTTGTCTTTTTTGTGGGTCTCCAAGATGTTCCCCCACTCTTCTACGCAGCTCCCTGTAGGTCTTACCCACATACTCAGGACCACACCTACATGTAACTTTGTACATGACACCAGTCCTCGTGCAGTCTATGTAGTCTCTAATGGTCTAACGTTTCCTGTAACGCTACTTGTGAATGTAAGGGCAGGCAATAACTCCCAGTCACCCGCCTGTCCAACCATGTGCCTTTCGGTTTAGGGGCTACATAATGGCTATTCACTAGATGATCTCGAGTGGAACCTCTTTTGTGAGAAGTGATTGAGGGGCTTAGGCCTACCAGATTTTTTTAAATCTTTGTTCATCAACAGAATGGGCCAATGTCTCTCCAGGATCTTCCTGGCATCCTCCGACCCATTGTCAAAAGTGGCTATGACCTTCAGTTTATCGTCTGATTCCTTCTTTTCTTTTGGTGGACCATGTAGAAGATCAGTATGACTTTTACTTAAACTGTCCTGATAAGCCTCTGAGGAACCTATCAGGAGACCCACGCTCAAGGAATCTGTCGTTTGCCGCCGGAACTCGTTTTCTGAACGGTAGTTTCAGTGTAGCCGCAGGTATCACCCCTTGGACATTCCTTTACGTAGGGGAAATGGGTGATGACTGTCCCATCTTAATAGTGAATTGGTTGCTGTTGGTTTGCGATAAATGGACGAGTGTAGTGTACCATCCGGTAATTTCGTGATCAGCGCGTCTAGGAACGGAAGGTTTGTTTTATAAATCTCTGATGTAAAATGCCTATATGATTCTGGTTGAGTGAATTTACAAAGTTGCCAAACTCATCCGGTCCCCCACGTTTCTGTTCCTCTGGGGGTATGTGTTCTCTAAAAATACGGGCCCCTGAGTCCCTTCCTGTCCCCCTCCCACCTCTTTTGATACTATGTCCTTTTTTTTATCTTTATAGGACCCTTCACTATCTGATACTCCCGCCTCTGTTGAAGAGACCTCCGTATCAGTGGCACAGGGTTGATGTCTTTGGCTCAATATGCAATAAACCCTATTCTCTTTGAAGTCCTGAAGGTTTCTTATGAATTGTTGATGCTTTCTATCTTTTTAGAAATATTGGTATTTATTCACTGTCTGATCCCTGGATATGGCTGTTACCACCACGGGCTCCCCATCCATCACCCAGGGACTCATCCTATAGACACCTCAGGGGTTGCCCCATGGAGAACAAGTACATCAGCCTCTCCCTCCATCTTTCTTGCATACACCACCTGCTGGAGACCTGCCAGGCTGTAGGACAGTCCTCCGGTCCCCATACTAAGCACCGTGACACTAGCGTGCCTAGGCTGCAACCACCAGCCACTCCGGTATTCTGGGTCCCGGCTGCCTCCAGGCCTCAAGAAAAGGCCCGGTGGGGGGTGTTGCACATTTATATATATGTGCACATCCTGTGATGCCGCCATGTGTTCATCTTGTTATTCCTGTGTAGGTGTTGTATAGTGTAGTTGGACATGTTTTTATATATTGTCCTCTTTGTGATGTAGTAGATTCCTGTATGATGCAGAGATCCAGTGCTCTGTGCTCTCAGCTCTATGTCTCCCCTGCCTTGTTGTGCACTAGATCTCTGTACAAGCAGTTACCCGGATTCTGTGACATCATGCAAAAGATGAGAAAAAAGTCTGCTCACCGATTCACAGCAAGATGGGTCAAGGTCCGTGCTGTAGATCCCTCCTGGACTGGAGAAAGTAACACAATCACTTCTGGTTTGTTGATCCAGCAAACAGGACAATGACGCTGTCCGGCTAGCGGGTGTGGATCCTCTGGACCACTGCAGACGATGACACAAGCCACTACCTGGGACCGGAGTCTATGGGGTGCCCGGTCTACACCAGAGCCCGCCGCAAGGCGAGTTAGACAAGCTGCGAAGTGGTACCACCAGGTCATTCCTCAGGCGTGACATGTCTGCAGTGGCGGCCAAGGTTGAAGTACAGAGACGGCTGGAGCCGGGGAAGGTGAGTGAAGCCGGCCACCGGACCCTGGAGAGGCATGGGTGCACCCGCGATCCGAGACAGGGATCGCGGGAGCACCCGTGACAGTAACCCCCCCCTCCCCTTTGGCCTCCCCCTCTTCTTCTTGGTCCCAAGAAATCTCTGGAGGAGAGTCCGATCCAAAATGTTCTCTTCGGGCTCCCAAGATCTATCCTCCGGCCCGAACCCCTTCCAGTCTACAAGATAGAACCGCTTACCCCTCATGATCTTCATGTCCAGAACTTCCTTAACTTCATAGACATCTGGGGAAACTGCTACAGGAGCAGGAGGGGATTGCTGGGAGAAGTAGTTAAAGATGACTGGCTTCAGGAGGGAGACATGGAAGGTGTTTGGGATGCGCATAGATGGAGGAAGGTGGAGCTTGTAGGCCACGGGGTTGATACGCTTCAGCACCTCAAATGGACCCAGATAGCGAGGGCCAAGCTTGTAGCTGGGAATCTTCAGCTGGACATATTTTGAAGACAGCCACACTTTATCACCTGGAGAGAAGATGGGAGGAGGCCTGCGTTTCTTGTCAGCCTGGAGCTTGGTACGGGCGGAAGCCTGCCGCAATGAAAGGCGAGTCTGCTCCCAGATGGTCTTCAGATCGTGTATCAACTCATCAACAGCAGGAACATCCGTCGGCACAGGCAGAGGAAGAGGAGGAAGTGGATATTGTCCATAAACGATGAAGAAGGGAGAAGCACCAGAAGTTTCAGAGTTCGGGGAATAGTATAAGAACTCCGCCCATGGCAATAAAGCGGACCAGTCATCTTGGCGAGCCGAGACGAAATGGCGAAGGTAGAAGCCTAGAGTTTGGTTGACTCTCTCTACCTGTCCATTAGACTGCGGATGGTACGCAGAAGAGAAGTCCAGTTTCACCTGTAGCTGATTACACCGAGATCGCCAGAAGCAAGAGACAAACTGAACCGCTCGATCCGAAATAATGTGCAACGGAAGTCCATGTAGCCGAAAGATGTGGATGAAGAATAGACTGGCAAGGCGCGGAGCAGACGGCAGACCAGGCAGTGGAATGAAATGGGACATTTTTGAGAACCGGTTGGTTACCACCCAGATGACAGTATTCCCAGAGGACAGTGGAAGGTCTGTAATAAAGTCCGTGGCCACATGAGTCCACGGGCTACTGGGTATCGGCAACGGCATCAGGAGACCAGCAGGTTTTAGGCGTGATGGCTTGTTATGAGCACAGGAAATACACGAACCCACGAAATCTCACACATCTTTGGCCAGGTCTGGCCACCAATAGTAATGGGAAATGAGGGCAATAGAACGCTGTACCCCTGGAGCAGCAAGAACCAGCCGTTCCGGAGGAACAATATGACTAGGAGTAGGATCTTCTCCAACCACATCTGAAGCACGAGAAAGAGCATCGGCTTTAATGTTCTTCTCTGCAGGGCGGAAATGTATGAGAAAATCAAATCGGGGGAAGAAAAGAGACCAACGAACCTGACGAGGATTAAGACGCTGAGCAGTCTGTAGATACAGGAGATTCTTGTGGTCAGTATAAATATGGACCGGATGACGAGCTCCTTCCAGAAGATAGCACCATTCCTCCAAAGCTAGCTTTATGGCCAAGAGTTCCCGATCTCCAATGGAATAATTCCTTTCGGCAGGTGTGAACGTCTTTGAGAAGAAACCGCAGGTGAAGGTACAACCTTTGGGCCCCTTCAGGGTAAGGACAGCCCCAGCACCAACGGATGAGGCATCAACCTCTAACTGGAAAGGCTTTTCCGTGTCAGGCCTTGTGAGTACAGGCGCAGAGGCAAAAGCAGACTTCAACCTAGTGAAGGCATCTTCAGCAGCCGGAGGCCATTGTCTTGCATTAGCATTCTTCTTAGTCAATGTCACGATGGGAGCCACAAGGAACCACTGAAGTACAGCTCCCAACTTGGAAGGATCCATTTGAAGGCCTTTATCAGAAATGACATATCCCAGAAATGGAAGACTACTCTGGTGAAATAAGCATTTCTAGAGTTCGGTTTATAAACGGTTGGACCTTAAGCGCCTGAGGACATGGATCTGGTGAGACTGAAGATCTGGGGAAAACACCAAAATGTCAATCAGGTAGACTATGAATCTGAAGTCTCTGATGATGTCATTAACAAATTATTGGAAAACAGCTGGAGCATTGCAGAGTCCAAAGGGCATTACCAGATACTCAAAATGTCCGTTACGGGTATTGAAAGCTGTCTTCCACTCGTCGCCTTCCCGAATACGGATGAGGTTGTATGCCCCTCGCAGATCCAGCTTGGTGAAAACCTTGGCACCCCATAGTCGGTCAAAGAGTTCAGTGATGAGAGGTAACGGGTAGCGGTTTTTCACCATGACTTTATTGAGACCGCGGTAATCTATGCACGGACGAAGGGAACCATCCTTCTTGGATACAAAGAAGCCAGCACCAGCGGGAGAAGAAGACTTCCACATGAAACCCTTTTGAAAATTCTCCTTAATATAGGCAGACATAGCATCGGTCTCAGGCACCGACGACGGGTATACTCGTCCTCATGGAGGAGACATACCCGGCAGCAGGGCAATGGGACAGTCATAGGGGCAGTGTGGAGGCAGGACCTCCGCTTGTTTCTGAGAAAAAACATCGGCGTAGTCTCGGTAGCACGCTGGAAGATTCTTCAGAGGCTTGTCAACCCGGGTAGTTGGCAAGACAGATACTAGGTGAGGAACTTCTAGGCCAGTGATGGCAAACCTTTTAGACATAGAGTGCCCAAACTACAACCAAAACCCATGTATTTTTTTTCGCAAAGTGCCAATGCGACAATTTAAGCCGTAACTTATTGCTCCCTGCTTTTTCGCAGGTTTGAATTGTATAGGCATCTGAGGACACCAATACAGTAGAAATAAGGAGAAAAAGTTTGGATTATCTTTGTAGCTTCCTTCTAGGGTCCTGGGCTGCAAGAGGATGACGAACACTGCCCTTGGGTGATAGTAAGGGTGCCCATAGAGAAGGCTCTGAGTGCCACCTCTGGCACCTGTGCCATAGGTTCGCCACCACTGTTCTAGGCAATGAGACTGACAGTCCGGACCCCAACGGAGAACTTCTCCCATCTTCCAATTAAGGACGGGTGCGTGACAATCTCGTGGTCGAAGTCCAGGCACAAGGTCAGGGTAGGCGGCAGAGATTCAAAGTCAGAGTCTGGTCCGGGGTCAGCAACAGGAGGTCCAAGCAGAAGGTTATGGGAACACAGCACACAGGACAGCATCACGGAGGAACACTGGTACCAGGGAACACGGAGGGACTCAGGTAACACTGGAACACAGAGGGACTCAGGAACGCAGGAGACACAGGAACGCAGGAGACACAGGAATCTCAAGCAAATCGCAGAATAGCTTTCTCTCAGGCTGTGAGGCACAAAGATCCGGCAAGGGCTTGCAGGAAGAGACAGGCTTATATAGAGTTAGTGAAATGGCCAGTGCCAATTAATGGCGCGCTGGAACTTTAAATCTTTGCTGGATCAACAAACCAGAAGTGATTGTGATGATCTGATTCTGTGTCCTGATTGGCTGGGCTGTTTGTGCACATTCATGTGGATGCCCTCATTGCCTCAGTGCCCTTAGCTGATGTCACAACCATGAAGTCCTGCCCACTGCAGGAGAAGCGGAGAGGATTTTACAGATAGGGCTGATAGATATATGAGACTGTATCTCAGAATAGGCAGAAGTCAGCAGCAGGATACAGGTATCACTGCAGAGGAGAACAGGCTACTGCACCGCCCTCCACCCCCGGTTTGCATCCATATAATAAGGTTAGATTATCATATGGATACGTATGGGAATGAGGGCAGTGCAGGAGCCTGTATACAGGGATCACAGCCCGGCACAGCATGGAGGGAGAGACCGGCCCATCAGCTGTTTGAGGGCTACGGCCCACAGAGAATCCTCCTGCTGAACTCTATGGCCAATCAGCGCACAGAGGCAGCGGCACATGAAGGGTTAATCATTATGGTAATGGATCTTCCTCTTCACATGAGAAATCTTAGTGTTTTCAGGAGCTGGTTGGGTGTCTCCCGGTGGTGTTGGGTGTAGCTGACATTGGGTCTAACTGTTCAAACCGGGAACGTGGCTCATTATGAAGGGACAGTCATGACAAGACTATTTTTTAGGGGAAAAATATGAACATTGTAGAATGTTGTTTACATATTCATGGCCGTATATATAAGTATGTAGGGATTACCCGCAACAGTCCTGGTTTCTGAGGAACAGTCCAAATCCTTAGGGTCCATTCCACCGTTCTGTGTGGAGAAGGGAGCCTCAGCTTCCTGCTTCACCATTGAGCAGGAGTGATGACACCAATATATCACTGCCCTCCGAGCCACACACCAAAGTGGCAGGGGGATACCGGGCCTAGGTGGGTATTAGTTTTTGGTTATGAAGGAGGTATATGAAATTGGGGCACAAAAGTTGTACATTATCCGAGGGGGGGGGCACAATAGTGAGCATTTTAAGTGGGGGGCACAATATGGTGTTGTTTAGGGTGGTGACAAATAAGAATTGGGCATTTTACAGTTTAGGGGCATTCTATAACATGCAAGTTACAATAATTGGGGCATTATATTGTGTGGGAGTAGAAGAAGGGGCATTATACTGTGTGGATAGGCCACAAGTAGACATTATACCAAGTGGAAGTCCCTAGGGGTGGCCAAAGATAGTTTGTAGGTTGTAAGGGGAGGAAGGTATTATTGTGTGGGGACATTAGGATATGGGTTCAGGGTGGATTAAAAGACATGTTCTGAAAACTTTTAAAAAGTTCTGACTTGGAGCTAAGACTCTCAGAAATAATCCATCATCACAGCTGCCAAGTAAATGTAAATGTAAGCTACCGGTGACATCATACATGTAGAGACTCGTCTTCTAGACCAAAATAACATGTTACATATATCCATGATATGGGTAATTGACTTGGAACACAAATATCATTAATATATCCAAAAATCAGGCACTTGGGAAAGTATCGCACATTTTTGAGCCCTGGAAGCTGTACACCCAGCTGCACTCCCAGCTAGTAAGTCGGCCAACCGAGTGAACACCTCAAATCTCAAATCTTCCACCATTCTGCCTGCTGTGACTTGAAATTAAATATAAAATACAAAGAAAAAACATAACATTCAGTTAGGTGTATCCACCAACACTTTACTCCTGAAGAGCTTTTCATAATTTGGTTGTTGTTTCTGTCTCCTTAGGATTCCGGAGATCCCCACACTATTGAAGCCATACTGCGAGCACCTGCTGAAAACAATGATGGAGAGATTGACTTTAAGGAATTTTTAGAACTTGTATCAAAAGTTGCTGTTGCTTATTTTGAAGCTCCGAGGTCCAAGAAAGGTCAGATCTCTGCATCCCAAAAAGGTTCATTGCTGCACCCATCAACATCCTCAAAAACATGTGAATTAACCCCAAAACAAGATTGAACCAAGAGAGAGGGCTCAACCCAAGATCAAATCCTCAAACATGACAAAACCCAGAAAGAAGATCCAACTGAGAAAAGTGAGCCAACTCAAAGACAAGCTCTAACCCAAAAACAAGACCCAAACCAGATGAAGGACCCAATACTGAAACAGGACCCAACAGAGAAACAAAACCCAATCCACAAACAAGATCAAACCAAAACACAAGATGCAGCCCCAAAATTTGATTCATTCCAAAAATTAGACCCAACCCAGAATCAAGACACAACCCAAAAAAACAGAACAAACCAAGGAACAAGATTCCAGACAAAAACAAGAACCAACAGAGATAAAACACTGAAGCACAAGAAGAACAAACTAAGAAAGAAGCAACAAACAAAAAACAATGTTCAGTTCTTCTGCGAGATCAGACCCAAAAACAAGACCAAACCGAGAAACAAGAACCTATCCAAAAACAAGATCCAGCTCAGAAACAAGAACAAATCGAGAAGAAAGACCCAAACCAGAAATAACACTTTATAAGGAAGGAAGACTCCACTCAGCCAACCAAAAGCATAATTCAGCTCATGAGCCTGACCCTCAAACTGGCTCCAACCCAAAAGAAGATCCAACCAAACAAGACTCAACTCATCTAACTGAAAACACAAAAAGTAGAGAAGTCACAAAAAGAAAATCTACCTGAGAAACAGGAACAAGAATCCAATCAAATAGACCAAACTTTGAAGCAAGACCCAAGCAAAAAAGAGAACCTAACCCAGAAAAAACCCAACCAAAATGGAAGATCCATCTAAGAAAAAAGACTCAACTAAAAAAGGAGACCCAATTCAAAAGCAAGACCCCATCATAAAGATCCTGAAACAAGATGTGACTGTAAATAGGACTAAAAAAGAGGACGCCGCTCTGAGTGAGGGTCTAAGCAAGAAAGAAGACACAGCTCAGAACCAATGCTCTGTACAAAAAGATCCAAAGCAGAAACCAGATCCAACAAAGAAACAATGTTCAGCCCTCATGCAAGATATGACCCAGAAGCAGGACTGGACATTAAAGCAGGATCCAATCCAAAAAGATGACCCAAACAAAGAGGAAGATCAAGGTCAGAATAAAGACCCAACCAAACCAGAAGCCCCGACTCAGCAACAAGACCCAACCAAAAAAAAGACCTGATGATTCAGAAAAATAGACTAATGAAAGTGGACCCAGCTCTGAAAGAGGACCAAGGCAAAGAGAAGACCCGGGTCAGAAACAAGTGGACACTGAAGAAGGATCCAAAAAGATGACCCAAACCAAAAGGAAGACCCATCTCAGAAAAAAGACCCAACCAGAAAGAAGACTCAACCTCAGTCTAATAAAATCACTGTCACCAGTCAGTCCTTGGTGTTTGTATAATTACTGTCATCAGTCAGTCCACAATCTTTAATAATCATTGTCCCTGCTTCTCAGTCTAGTATAATTACTATCACCAGTCAGTTCCCAATCAAGTATAATCACTGCCACCAGTCAATCCTAAGTCTAGTATAATCACTGCCACCAGTCAGTCCTCAGTCTAGTATAATCACTACCACCAGTCAGTCATCAGTCTAGTATAATCACTACCACCAGTCAGTCCTCAGTCTAGTATAATCACTGCCACCAGTCAGTCCTCAGTCTAGTATAATCACTGCCACCAGTCAGTCCACAGTCTAGTATAATCACTACCACCAGTCAGTCCTTGGTGTTTGTATAATCACTACCACCAGTCAGTGCTCAGTCTAGTATAATCACTGTCACCAGTCAGTCCTCTGTCTAGTATTATCATTGTCACCAGTCAGTCCTCAGTCTAGTATAAACACTGCCACCAGTCAGTCCTCAGTCTAGTATTATCATTGTCACCAGTCAGTCCTCAGTCTAGTATAATCACTGCCACCAGTCAGTCCTTGGTGTCTGTATAATCACTGTCACCAGTCAGTCCTCAGTCTAATATAATCACTGTCACCAGTCAGTCCTCAGTCTAGTATAATCACTGGCACCAGTCAGTCCTCTGTCTAGTATAATCACTGTCACCAGTCAGTCCTCAGTCTAGTATAATCACTGTCACCAGTCAGTCCCCAGTCTAGTATAATCACTGGCACCAGTCAGTCCTCTGTCTAGTATAATCACTGTCACCAGTCAGTCCTCAGTCTAGTATAATCACTGTCACCAGTCAGTCCTCAGTCTAGTATAATCACTACCACCAGTCAGTCCTTGGTGTTTGTATAATCACTGCCACCAGTCAGTCCTCAGTCTAGTATTATCATTGTCACCAGTCAGTCCTCAGTCTAGTATAATCACTGCCACCAGTCAGTCCTCAGTCTAGTATAATCACTGCCACCAGTCAGTCCTCAGTCTAGTATTATCATTGTCACCAGTCAGTCCTCAGTCTAGTATAATCACTGTCACCAGTCAGTCCTCAGACTAGTATAATCACTGTCACCAGTCAGTCCTCAGTCTACTATCATCGCTACCACCAGTCACTCCTCAGTCTAGTATCATCACTACCACCAATTGGTCCTCAGTTTAGTATCACCACCAGTCACTCCTCGGTGTAGTGTGATCTCTACCACCAGTCAGTCCTCATTGTGAAATAATCACTGTCACCAGTCAGTCCTCAGTCTAGTATAATCACTGTTACCAGTCAGTCCTCAGTCTAGTATAATCACTGCCACCAGTCAGTCCTCAGTCTAGTATAATCACTGCCACCAGTCAGTCCTCATTGTGAAATAATCACTGTCACCAGTCAGTCCTCAGTCTAGTATAATCACTGTTACCAGTCAGTCCTCAGTCTAGTATAATCACTGCCACCAGTCAGTCCTCAGTCTAGTATAATCACTGCCACCAGTCAGTCCTCAGTCTATTATAATCACTGTTACCAGTCAGTCCTCAGTCTAGTATAATCACTGCCACCAGTCAGTCCTCAGTCTACTATACACACTTCCACCAGTCAGTCCTCTGTCTAATATATTTACTTCCACCAGTCAGTCCACAGTCTAGTATAATCACTACCACCAGTCAGTTCTCAGTCTAGTATAATCACTACCACCAGTCAGTCCTCAGTCTAGTATAATCACTGTTATCAGTCAGTCCTCAGTCTAGTATCATCGCTACCATCAGTCAGTCCTCAGTCTAGTATAATCACTACCATCAGTCAGTCCTCAGTCTAGTATAATCACTACCATCAGTCAGTTCTCAGTCTAGTATAATCACTGTCACCAGTCAGTCCTCAGTCTAGTATCATCGCTACCACCAGTCAGTCCTCAGTCTAGTATAATCCCTTCCACCAGTCAGTCCACAGTCTAGTTTAATCACTACCACCAGTCAGTCCTCAGTCTAGTATAATCACTGTCACCAGTCAGTCCTCAGACTAGTATAACCACTGGCACCAGTCAGTCCTCAGTCTAGTATCATCGCTACCACCAGTCAGTCCTCAGTCTAGTATAATCACTGCCACCAGTCAGTCCTCAGTCTAGTATCATCGCTACCACCAGTCAGTCCTCAGTCTAGTATCATCGCTACCACCAGTCAGTCCTCAGTCTAGTATCATCGCTACCACCAGTCAGTCCTCAGTCTAGTATCATCACTGCCACCAGTCAGTCCTCAGTCTAGTATAATCACTACCACCAGTCAGTCCTCAGTCTAGTATCATCACTGCCACCAGTCAGTCCTCAGTGTTATATAATCACTACCACCAATTGGTCTTCAGTTTAGTATCACCACCAGTCGGTGCGCAGTGTAGTATAATCTCTACCACTAAACTGTACACAGTAGCTGCCCGCTCTGTTTTTGCTTCATTAGGGCCTGATGTAGCCTCTGAAACCAGGCTGGGGCAGGCTGATATGTTCAATCCTGCACCTCTGTTTTGAGACCCCATTCCCATTGTAGTGGCGAACGTCACAAGGTGCATGCCCTGAGCGCCATCTGCAACATCCCCCACCGGGGCCTTTTCTTGGGGCCTGGAGGCAGCCGGGGCCCAGAATACTGGAGTGACTGGCGGTTCCGGCCTAGGCACGCTGTGGTCACGGTGCTTGGTATGGGGACCGGAGGCCTGTCCTACAGTCTGGCAGCGCTCCAGCAGGTGGTGTGTGCAAGAAATATGGAGGGAGAGGCTGATGTACTGGGTCTCCCTGGGGCAACCCCTGACTGTCTGTAAGATAAGTCCCTGGGTAATGGATGGGGAGCCCGTGGTGGTAACAGTCATATCCAGGGATCAGGCTGAGGCAACGTTGTGCAAATCAACTTATGGTTCTTTATTGAACAGTTCTCAGGACATGGGCCTAAATGGTCAAACAGCAGATGCTGGTGCTGGAGTGTTCGTGGAGGGTGGTCCTCAGGAATACTACAAGCCTGGTAGTAGGTGATGGGATAATGGAGATGGAGCTGTCTCCAAACTGTGGAAGCTGCAGCTCTGGATTAGAGTCTCCTGACTCCTGGGATTGGTTTCTGGTTCAGCACTGAAGGTTTGCTCCACACTTTATGGGGCTCATGTACTAAGGGCCCCACGGACCGCACTTTCGTCAGACATCCCGGCGATTTCCGATGTGCGCCGCTGGGACAGGTATTTAAAAGTGTTTTTTGGTGCACTGATTGGATTTTGGAGCCGGCTTTCATGCAACAAAAATCTGGGGGCGGGGCTGTCGGACGATCCGTAAAAATTCATAAAAATTGTGTCGCAAGCCAAGCACTTACTTGCAGAAGAAGAAGGTGAACTCCGGGGACCTGAGCGGGGAAGCGACACATGCAGGATATCGGGCGCAGGATCTTAGTGAATCGCGGCACACTCCGGATCGGGGATCGCGATGTGGACAGGTAAGTACATGTGCCCCTATCTCTTCCCTCTCAGACTCCTGTAGTCTGGACTGCTGACAGACTCTGAAGGACAGACTCCTGAGGAGGAGCATGAGGTCTGGACTGGACCAGGTGCTCCCCCTGCACTGGGGTTTTATACTCCCCTGGTCAGGTGGTAGCACCTCTCCAATCACACTCCAGTTTACAATACAGCCATATAAGTGGGTAACATCTTACACCAATTTAACTATTGCCTTTCCAGGCAGAGGCTACAGCTGCTGTTACCTGAGATCTCCCTGCATTAACCCTTGGGTGAGTTGCACAGGCTCACCAGATGGATCCTGACAGGTAGAGGCCTCATTTGCAACTACTCTGTTGCCTATACGTTGGCAGGGGTGTTGCATACCCCCTAGGTAATCGAAAGAGCCGCCCACAGCTCGGGTATGGACCGGATGGGAAGGAAAACCAAAGATGGCCAGCAGCGTATAGCTTCCAGATAGTACATGCACACTACAGCATGTGCACTTTTTGGGAAGTGCTGAGCTATCTGCAGTGCATGGGAGACAAACCGCCCACGGTCCTAGCTACAAGCACCGGGGTTGGTGTCGGACTGGTACATAAAAATGAGGACTGTACAGTTGGTAGCTAATGCCCATAAAGCAACTGCTTGCTAAGTGTCATGTGCTGTAATCCACTCCTTGCACCAAGGCCTGAAAATTTGTCCGAAGACACGTCACCCAGGTGGCATCATCATAAACATAACTGATAGGTATAATACATACGGTATACCTGCCATCTGACTGTCTTACCCTCCTGTATGACGTCTAGGTTTTAGGCGTAAGCCTGTGGTCAGAATTTTGACATAAAGACGTTCTGACACAGTCTTGGCTACATCCCTGCAAAGTCTAAAGAAAGAGGTTATATGTAGAGATGAGCGAGCACTAAAATGCTCGAGTGCTCGTTATTCGAGACAAACTTTTCCCGATGCTCGAGTGCTCGTTTCGAGTAACGAGCCCCATTGAAGTCAATGGGAGACTCGAGCATTTTTCAAGGGGACCAAGGCTCTGCACAGGGAAGCTCGGCCAAACACCTGGGAACCTCAGAAAAGGATGGAAACACCATGGAAATGGACAGGAAACAGCAGGGGCAGCATGCATGGATGCCTCTGAGGCTGCTTAATCGCACCATTATGCCAAAATTATGGGCAACAGCATGGCCATGACAGAGTGACCGAATGAGGCTAGATAGCATCTAAAACATGCAATAATTGACCCTGACACTATAGGGGACGGCATGCAGAGGCAGCGGCAGCAGCGGCAGGCTAGAGAGTGGCATGGCGACATACCCTAAATGGACTCAGGCTTCAAACCAATGGGTGGCAGAGAGGAACCAAAGGAGGTGAGCAAGAAGCGCTCAAATAATATCAGTACATGATAAAAGTTTGCCAGTATATTTTGTGGATTACACAGCAGGGTGGCGACAAAGTTAACATGGAAGCCATGAAAACAATCCAAAATTCTGCCTGACACAGCTCGTTTGATAAGGGGACGATGTATGGAGGCAGTGAACTAGTAGTAGATTAAAGGTGCTGCAGTTAAAACTTTGTTAGTTGGATCTTGGCATGGAGCTGGCGCTCCGCTGCCAGGCGAGCTTTCGCCAATCCAAGCCCCTGTCTCTAGGCTACTCCCCAAACAGCACTTCTAAGAACCTTTTGTATAAGATCAAGTGTAGTAGCGTTCTTATAAGTTTGGGATATGGCGGGTGAGGGGAATGTAAACATCTGCGCAAGAAGCGCTGAAATAATATCCGTAAATGAAAAAAGTTTTCCAGTATATTTTGTGGATTACAAAGCAGGGTGGCGACAAAGTTAACAAGCTTGATGCGGAATGCCCTGTAATAGCTCTTGGGCGGTGTGCCTTTTATCACCTAGGCTCAGCAGTTTGAGCACCGCCTGCTGTCGCTTAGCGACGGCACTGCTGCTGTGCCTAGAGCTACCGACTGATGGCGCCATGCCCACGGATGGTAATTCGGAGGAGGAGGTGGAGGAGGGGTGGGAGGAGGAGGAGGCATAGTAGGCCTGAAACACCTGGACCGAGGTAGGCCCCGCAATCCTCTGCGTCGGCAGTATATGACCAGCCGCAGGGTCAGACTCGGTCCCAGCCTCCACCAAGTTAACCCAATGTGCCGTCAGCGATATATAGTGGCCCTGCCAGGCAGCACTCGTCCACATGTCCGTGGTCAGGTGGACCTTGTCAGAAACGGCGTTGGTCAGGGCACGGATTATGTTGTCTGACACGTGCTGGTGCAGGGCTGGGACGGCACATCGGGAAAAGTAGTGGCGGCTGGGGACCGAATACCGAGGGGCGGCCGCCGCCATGAGGCTGCGAAAGGCCTCGGTCTCTACTAGCCTATAGGGCAGCATCTCCAGGCTTAGCAATCTGGAGATGTGCACATTAAGGGCTTGGGCGTGCGGGTGGGTTGCACTATATTTGCGTTTCCGCTCCAGCGTCTGGGGTATGGAGAGCTGAACGCTGGTGGATGCTGTGGAGGATCGTGGAGGCGACGATGGGGTTTTTGTGCCAGAGTGGGGTGTTTAGCATTCATATGCCTGCGCATACTGGTGGTAGTTAAGCTAGTAGTGGTGGAACCCCTGCTGATCCTGGTTTGGCAAATGTGGCACACCACAGTCCGTCGGTCATCCGGTGTTTCCTTAAAGAACCTCCAGACTTCTGAAAATCTAGCCCTCGCAGCAGGAGCCCTCGCCACGGGAGCTTCACTAGTTGACACATTTGGCGCTGATGCACCTGCTCTGGCCCTGCCTCTCCGTCTGGCCCCACCACTGCCTCTTCCAACCTGTTCTGGTCGAGGACTCTCCTCCGTCTCAGAAGCACTGTGTTCACCCGGCCTCTCAACCCAGCTTGGGTCTGTCACCTCATCATCCTCCGATCCCTCAGTCTGCTCCCCCCTCGGACTTCCTGCCCTGACAACAACTTCACCACTGTCTGACAACCGTGTCTCCTCATCGCCGGACACCTCTTTACACACTTCTTCCACTACGTCAACAAGGTCATCATCACCCACAGACTGCGACTGGTGGAAAACC
The DNA here is from genome assembly GCF_040894005.1 of Engystomops pustulosus. Lineage (NCBI taxonomy): Eukaryota > Metazoa > Chordata > Amphibia > Anura > Leptodactylidae > Engystomops > Engystomops pustulosus. Next base: position 3,486,216 of record NC_092417.1, read on the forward strand.
TGGGCATCGGAAAATTGCTCATCAGCAACCGGACAAGTGGTTAGTGACTGTGGGAAGGGTCCAGAAAACAGTTCCTCAGAGTATGCCGGTTCAAATGGCAAATTTTGCTGGGAGGGGGCAGACTGGGGGGGAGGAGGCTGAGGTGCAGGAGCTGGAGGAGTGCCGATTTCGGTGACATGGGTGGACTGCGTGGAAGACTGACTGGTGGACAAATTCCTCGAAGCATTGTCGGCAATCCACGACATCACCTGTTCGCACTGTTCTGGCCTCAACAGTGCTCTACCACGAGTCCCAGTAACTTCAGACATGAACCTAGGGAGTGTAGCTCTGCGGCGTTCCCCTGCTCCCTCATCAGCAGGTGGTGTCTCACCCCGCCCAGGACCACGGCCTCTGACCCCTGCAGTAGTTGGACGCCCACGTCCCCGCCCTCGGCCTCTACCCCTAGCCCTCGGGTTAAACATTTTGAAAATGAGAGTTATAACTTTTTTTTTTTTTTTAAACTTTTTTTTGTTTTTTTTTGTTTTTTTGTGTTTTTTAGTTTTTAAAACCAAACGATGCTATCCTATTGCTATGGCTATTTTCTAGCCAAGTATTACAGCACACTACTATGCCAGATGAGATGACGCTGAGTTATGAAAAAAATAAACGTAAAATAAAAAAGGAAATGGCAGACTGTGCCTAATTGAAATACAACCCTGGCCCCTAATAAATTTTCCCACTTTGGTCTTTGTGATGGATATGTGCGTCACTAAGCGCAAAACACAGTGGTCGCAAGTCTCACTCCAAATTGCTCCCAATTTGATAGTAGATGCACTGCAGCAAGTACAGCCACCAGCAGATCAACCAGAAATCAAATATATATAACGCTACTGTAGGCGTAAGTAAGACGTTTGTATTCTCCTATGGCTATTTTCTAGCCAAGTATTACAGCACACTACTATGCCAGATGAGATGACGCTGAGTTATGAAAAAAATAAACGTAAAATAAAAAGAAACTGGCAGACTGTGCCTAATTCTACTCAAACCCCTAATAAATTTTCCCACTTTGGTGTTTGAGGTGGATATGTGTGTCACTAAGAGCTAAACACAACGGTAGCAAGTCCCCCTGCTAATTCCTCACAATATGGTACTAGCTGCACTACTAGTGCCAGCAAGCCCAGCCACAAGCAAACAAAAAAAAAATGTATAACGTTATTGTAGCCCTAAGAAGGGCTGTTGGGTTCTTTGAGAATCACTCCTGCCTAACAGTAAGCTAATAGAACAGCCTAACGCTTTCCCTGACCAGTAGCAGCTCTCTCCCTAGCGGCATCCAGACACAGAATGATCCGAGCAGCGCGGCCAGCGGCTAGTCTATCCCAGGGTCACCTGATCTGGCCAGCCAACCACTGCTATCCACGTGTAAGGGTACCACGTCATGCTGGGTGGAGTGCAGAGTCTCCTGGCTTGTGATTGGCTCTGTTTCTGGCCGCCAAAAAGCAAAACAGCGGGAGCTGCCATTTTCTCGAGCGGGCGAAATACTCGTCCGAGCAACGAGCAGTTACGAGTACGCTAATGCTCCAACCAGCATCAAGCTCGGACGAGTATGTTCGCTCATCTCTAGTTATATGCAAACTGACTTAAGTTGTGCAAAAACAGTAATCACACTGGCTTTACCAGCCCAATGGGTGCACAGCTTAAAGGAAACCTACCAGTTAGAATGGTAGGGGTAAGCTGTAAGTACCGAGCACCAGCTCAGGGTGAGCTAAGGGTGAGCTGGTGCCGGTACTTACTTTCATTAGTGTTATTAACTGCTGTATCGCGGTTTTAACACTTTTTAAACTTTAGAGCAGAAGAGGCTTCGGCGCTGCGTGAGCACGCCTCCATAGGAAATAGCGGAGATGTTGCACGCGCACGGTCACGCCCAGCGCCGAAGCCTCTTCTGCTCTAAAGTTTAAAAAGTGTTAAAACCGCGATACAGCAGTTAATAACACTAATGAAAGTAAGTACCGGCACCAGCTCACCCTGAGCTCACCCTGAGCTGGTGCTCGGTACTTACTGCTTACCCCTACCATTCTAACTGGTAGGTTTCCTTTAAAACATTACCATGACGTTACTGGAAGCAGCACGGCTACCTCGGGTTGCAAGGCACACCATGTATTGTCTACACTGGGAAAGAAGCCTTTGCTTCATCGTTTAAGTGCTAATAAAGCTGGGTGAACACTGAACTGCTGGTTTTCTTTGTTGAAACTGTTCTGTACGTTATCTGAAAGAGGTTTTACATTTTTAGTGGCTCAGGGGTAGTTGTGCTGAGCTCCGGGGGAATCAGCCTCATCAGCCGGTGAATCTGTAGAGCCCATCCTCATGGACGGATCTAAGAACAAGTAGATGGGCCCTCGAGCTAGCGCCATTGCTCCATCTGTAGCCTCCAACTCTTCTGGAGCCGGGTCATCACCCCACTGAGAAGGAATCGCTGGAAGGTCAACCCTCACCGGAACTTCTGGATCTGCTTCATCCTCAGCGGCTTCTTTGGCCATGGAAGACCCTTGAGAGCCGCACATACTTGCAACTGGAGAGTGTTTTCCTGGACCAGTCCTGGTCCATGGATGGCATTGGGGCCTGTGCTCATGATGGCGGTAGACGGGGCACTCACAGGGGTCACTATTTGGGGCACTGCAGATTGGGGAACAGATGAAAGATGCAGCCAGGAATCCTCATTGTACAGATCCTTGTAGGCGTTTCTCTTGGGATCTGGAATCCAGAGGAGGCCGCCGGGGCCCAGAATACCGGAGTGGCTGGCGGCCAAGGGTGCGCTGTGGTCATGGTGCTTAGTATGGGGACTGGAGGGCTGTCCTACAGCCTGGCAGGTCTCCAGCAGGTGGTGTCTGTAAGATATGTCCCTGGGTGATGGATGGGGAGCCTGTGGTGGTAACAGCCGTATCCAGGGATCAGACGGAGGCAACGTTGTGCAAATCAACTCACGGTTCTTTATTGAACAGGTAGCAGCCAACTGGCCAGAACGGTGAAACAGAAGATCTAGATTCAGATACTGGAGTGGTCGTGGAGAGTGGTCCGCAGAAATAGTGCTCCAGCCTGGCAGTAGGTGCTGGGATAATTGAGATGGAGCTGTGTCCAAACTGTGGAAGCTGCAGCTCTGGATTAGAGTCTCCTGACTTTGTTCCCGAAATTGGTTTCTGTATTAGCACTGAAGGTGTGCTCCCCACTATCTCTTCACTCTCAGACTCCTGTAGTCTGGACTGCTGACAGACTTTGAAGGACAGACTCCTGAGAAGGAGCATGAGGTCTGGACTGCCTGTATGCTGGCAGGGGTATTGTTATCCCTTAAATCTGGTCTTTGATGTTGCTAAGGTAGACTGGGCATCAGTGGAGGGCAGAATGGTGGAAATGTTATGTTCTCCTGGAGGTTGTATGTTCTCCTGGAGGTTATATGTTCTCCTGGAGGTTGTATGTTCTCCTGGAGGTTATAGGTTCTCCTGGAGGTTGTATGTTCTCCTGGAAGTTATATGTTCTCCTGGAGGTTGTATGTTCTCCTGGAAGTTATATGTTCTCCTGGAGGTTATATGTTCTCCTAGAGGTTATATGTTCTCCTGGAGGTTGTATGTTCTCCTGGAGGTTGTATGTTCTCCTGGAGGTTGTATGTTCTCCTGGAGGTTATATGTTCTCCTGGAGGTTATATGTTCTCCTAGAGGTTATATGTTCTCCTGGAGGTTGTATGTTCTCCTAGAGGTTGTATGTTATTCAGGAGGTTATATGTTCTCGTGGAGGTTGTATGTTATTCGGGAGGTTATATGTTCTCGTGGAGGTTGTATGTTATTCGGGAGGTTATATGTTCTCCTAGAGGTTGTGTGTTCTCCTGGAGGTTGTATGTTATTCCATAGGTAAAAAGTTCTCCTGGAGGTTATATGTTCTCCTGGAGGTTATATGTTCTCCTGGAGGTTATATGTTATACGGGAGGTTGTATGTTCTCCTGGAGGTTATATGTTATACGGGAGGTTGTATGTTCTCCTGGAGGTTATATGTTCTCCTGGAGGTTATAGGTTCTCCTTTAGGTTATATGTTCTCCTGGAGGTTGTATGTTATTCGGCAGGTTATATGTTCTCCTAGAGGTTTTCTGTTCTCCTGTAGGTTGTATGTTATTCAAGAGGTAAAAAGTTCTCCTGGAGGTTATATGTTATTGGGGAGGTTGTATGTTCTTCTGGAGGTTGTGTGTTCTCCTAGAGGTTGTGTGTTCTCCGGGAGGTTGTATGTTATTCGGCAGGTTACTTTTCTCCTGGAGGTTGTATGTTATTCGAGAAGTAAAAAGTTCTCCTGGAGGTTGTATGTTATTTTGGAGGTTATATGTTCTCCTGGAGGATATGTTCTCCTGGAGGTTGTATGTTATTCGGGAGGTTATATGTTATTCGGGAGGTTGTATGTTCTCCTGGAGGTTGTATGTTATTTGGGAGGTTGTATGTTCTCCTGGAGGTTATATGTTCTCCTGGAGGTTATATGTTCTCCTGGAGGTTATATGTTATTCGGGAGGTTATATGTTCTCCTGGAGGTTGTATGTTCTCCTGGAGGTTGTATGTTCTCCTGGAGGTTATATGTTATTCGGGAGGTTATATGTTCTCCTGGAGGTTATATGTTCTCCTGGAGGTTGTATGTTATTCGGGAGGTTGTATGTTCTCCTGGAGGTTATTTGTTATTCGGGAGGTTATATGTTCTCCTGGAGGTTGTATGTTCTCCTGGAGGTTATATGTTATTCGGGAGGTTATATGTTCTCCTGGAGGTTATATGTTCTCCTGGAGGTTGTATGTTATTCGGGAGGTTATATGTTCTCCTGGAGGTTATATGTTCTCCTGGAGGTTGTATGTTCTCCTTGAATTTATATGTTCTCCTAGAGGTTGTATGTTCTCCTGGAGGTTGTATGTTCTCCTAGAGGTTGTATGTTATTGGGGAGGTTGTATGTTCTTCTGGAGATTGTGTGTTCTCCTAGAGGTTGTGTGTTCTCCGGGAGGTTGTATGTTATTCGGCAGGTTATATGTTCTCCTGGAGGTTGTATGTTATTCGAGAAGTAAAAAGTTCTCCTGGAGGTTGTATGTTCTCCTGGAGGTTATATGTTCTCCTGGAGGTTATATGTTCTCCTGGAGGTTGTATGTAATTTTGGAGGTTATATGTTCTCCTGGAGGTTGTATGTTCTCCTGGAGGTTGTATGTTCTCCTCGAGGTTATATTTTCTCCTGGAGGTTATATGTTCTCCTGGTGGTTGTATGTTCTCCTGGAGGTCGTATGTTATTGGGGAGGTTGTATGTTCTCCTGGAGGTTGTATGTTATTCGGGAGGTTATATGTTATTCGGGAGGTTGTATGTTCTCCTGGAGGTTATTTGTTATTCGGGAGATTATATGTTCTCCTTGAATTTATATGTTCTCCTAGAGGTTGTATGTTCTCCTGGAGGTTGTATGTTCTCCTGGAGGTTGTATGTTCTCGTGGAGATTGTATGTTCTCCTGGAGGTTGTATGTTCTCCTGGAGGTTGTATGTTATTCGGGAGGTTGTGTGTTATTCGGGAGGTTGTATGTTCTTCTAGAGGTTGTGTGTTCTCCGGGAGGTTGTATGTTATTCTGCAGGTTATATGTTCTCCTGGAGGTTGTATGTTATTCTGCAGGTTATATGTTCTCCTGGAGGTTGTATGTTATTCGAGAGGTAAATAGTTCTCCTGGAAGTTATATGTTCTCCTGGAGGTTGTATGTCGTTCAGGAGGTTGTATGTTATTCGGGAGGTTGTATGTCGTTCAGGAGGTTGTATGTTATTCGGGAGGTTGTATGTTCTCCTGGAGGTTGTATGTTATCCTGAAGGTTGTATGTTCTCCTGGAGGTTGTATGTTCTCCTGGAGGTTGTATGTTCTCCCGGAGGTTGTATGTTCTCCTGGAGGTTGTATGTTCTCCTGGAGGTTGTATTTTATTCGGGAGGTTATATGTTCTTCTGGAGGTTGTATGTTCTCCTGGAGGTTATATGTTCTCCTGGAGGTTATATGTTCTCCTGGAGGTTGTATGTTATTCGGGAGGTTATATGTTCTCCTGGAGGTTATATGTTCTCCTGGAGTTTGTATGTTATTCGGGAGGTTGTGTGTTATTCGGGAGGTTGTATGTCGTTCAGGAGGTTGTATGTTATTCGGGAGGTTGTATGTTCTTCGGAAGGTTATATGTTCTCCTGGAGGTTGTATGTTATTCGGGAGGTTGTGTGTTATTCGGGAGGTTGTATGTTATTTGGGAAGTTGTATGGTATTCGGGAGGTTGTATGTTCTCCTGGAGGTTGTGTGTTCTCCTGGAGGTTGTATGTTCTCTGGGAGGTTATATGTTCTCCTGGAGGTTGTATGTTCTCCGGGAGGTTATATGTTCTCCTGGAGGTTGTATGTTCTCCGGGAGGTTATATGTTCTCCTGGAGGTTGTATGTTCTCCTGGAGGTTATATGTTCTCCTGGAGGTTGTGTGTTCTCCTGGAGGTTATATGTTCTCCTGGAGGTTGTGTGTTCTCCTGGAAGTTGTATGTTCTCTGGGAGGTTATATGTTCTCCTGGAGGTTGTGTGTTCTCCTGGAGGTTATATGTTCTCCTGGAGGTTGTGTGTTCTCCTGGAAGTTGTATGTTCTCTGGGAGGTTATATGTTCTCCTGGAGGTTGTGTGTTCTCCTGGAGGTTGTATGTTCTCCTGGAGATTGTATGTTATCCGGGAGGTTATATGTTCTCCTGGAGGTTATATGTTCTCCTGGAGGTTATATGTTCTCCTGGAGGTTGTATGTTCTCCTGGAGGTTGTATGTTGTCCTAGAGGTTATATGTTCTCTTGGAGGTTGTATGTTCTCCTGGAGGTTGTATGTTCTCCTGGAGGTTATATGTTCTCCTGGAGGTTGTATGTTCTCCTAGAGGTTATATGTTCTCTTGGAGGTTGTATGTTCTCCTGGAGGTTGTATGTTCTCCTGGAGGTTGTATGTTCTCCTGGAGGTTATATGTTCTCCTGGAGGTTATATGTTCTCCTGGAGGTTGTATGTTCTCTGGGAGGTTGTATGTTCTCCTGGAGGTTATATGTTCTCTTGGAGGTTGTATGTTCTCCTGGAGGTTGTATGTTCTCCTGGAGGTTGTATGTTCTCCGGGAGGTTGTATGTTCTCCTGGAGGTTGTATGTTCTCCTGGAGGTTGTGTGTTCTCCTGGAGGTTGTATGTTCTCCTGGCGGTTGTATGTTCTCCTGGAGGTTATATCTTCTCCTACAGGATGTGTGGGTGTGTGATTTTAGGAATATCTCATAGCTGCAGCGGTTCCCTCTGGTGGATGAGCCTCACAATTACATCACAACATTAGGAAATCCTTGATGCCCCCTGCTGGACTTTGTGCAGCCTCTTCCCATCTCCAGGTCTGCGTCCACTTTCAGTAATGTAAGTGGCAGCACATACTTGGATTCCCTGTGATCTGCAGTGACACAAGGTCTGGGCGCTCAATGGATGATGCACAAGAACAACAAGTCACAGAAAATCACTTACCTTTAACCTCTCTTGGAATCTCCTCCCTCCCAGCAGAGATGATGGCAGAGAAACCCCCATTTCCAATCCTTGGGGTCCCTTTCTAGATCACATTGTGCTGGTGGAGTCTTATCTCCTTTTTCTCCAAGGTAAATGCTCTGCTAAGAAGTTTCCCATGGAGATCCCCGATACAATGTGTGAGTGGTGTGAACCTTCCATGAAGATCATCATTAATGGGGATTGTCCATACCTCCCAACATTTGTGAAAGGGAAAGAGGGACAAAATGGCGGCACGCGTAGTGATCCCCCTAGGCCCCCCCCCCAATCACTCCCTGGCACGCCCCAAATTTTAACCATATAACAATAATAAAATTTATCTCAATAATAAATTTTTTTTTTTTATCCTTATTGGGATTTGAACCTAGAACCTGCAGTGTCCATGGATGATAATGACACAGCACCTCTAGCAACTGAGCTAAGAGCCCAGAAAAGATCTAGACGAGGAATTTTGGTAACTAAGAACTGAAGCCAACGTTTCGATTCCAGTTGAATCTTACTCAAGCATGCTTGAGAAAGATTCAACTGGAATCGAAACGTTGCAATTTTTATGCTTGGATGATGTTATAATAAAGACTATTTGGAACTGAACCGTACCGGGTGCTGTGGCTTCCTCCATCTATTATGGTAACTAAGAACTGTTACTGCTACTGTTACACTGTGACACAGATTTAATGCCTTGGTATATAGAGAGGGATCTTCTCAGAGATTATTATTGTAATTATTGAGACAATTATAACTATAAATATAATTATAGCGATGATTATTATTATTTTTACTATTATTAATAATTGTCTCCATAATAATAAAATAATACAATTCAGAATAATAATAGTCTCCATAATTACAATAATAATCTCTGAGAAGATCCCTCTCTATATATCAGGGCATTAAGTCTGTGTCACAGTGTAACAGTAGCAGATAACATTTCCTAGTTAAAAAAAATCCTTAGTTATGTAATCACTGGGCTCATAGCTCAGTGGGTAGAGGCTCCTATCTCTAATGCAGAGGGCCTGGGGTCTGAATCCCAGACTGGGCAAAAATGTATTTCATTTAACTAAAAAAAGAGCTTGTGTCTGGGGAAGACCTGGAGACCATATATGGACAGATGCTGATCTGAACCTGATGACGTGGTCCCTGCTCTCCGCTAACCCGACACATCTCTCAAAAGGATTCCCTGCCCAATGTCTGTAGAAACCATTCAGTAATATTAATTCAGGCTTTGAAAGTATTTACAGAGCCGGGAGGGAAAATCCATGACAATCTGACAGTTGCCCGTGACGCGGGGCAGAGGTAAGAAAAACGGGACTGTCCCGGCAAAATCGGGACGATTGGGAGCTATGATTCTGATGATGAGTCTGATTCTGGCCCTGGCAGCTAATCCTGATGGCTCAGAGATAGATGCAAGGATGGAGCAGACCCCAATCGTCTCTCCATGTTACTCTTCTATCCCCTAAGAACTCGGTCCCTTCTCCTGCTGTCAAGGACCGCGGCCATTGTGTTCTGTAAAGCCGGAGGAGAACATCGTCTACAGGTTGTCTCTATGTCTCTACTGCAGTGACTGAAGTAAATTGTCCCACCAGACCCCCGGCAGAGTCACCCGGACAATCAGGTCTCTTCTGAGTGGGTTACTGAGATTCTGTTCTCGCTTTCTCTGTGTGTTGGGGATAAGTCTGTGTCTGGACCTGATAGATTGCGAGTCCGTAACTAATCTCAGTGATTAAATGGAGAGGGGGTAGAATTCCCCCAGATTTCTAGGCAGGTCGGATCAATACAGTAAAAGTATTTGGTGTTGAATAACCTTCCCTCTGGTGTCATTTTGGGTCTCCCATGATCAGCGTCACATCACCCGGTCTTTGATTGGAGAGCTGGATACCTAAGTGCTCATCTCTTTGCACTTCATTACTTGTGTCTGAGTGTGGAGGATAAGACCCTGAGAACAGCTTGGATTTTGCTTCTGCATTTTGATAAAATATCTGTCAGGATTGATCTCCATCCAGGATCGGAGTATCCCAGGGGAGGATATTCGAGTTGTCTCCCCCAGAAGATGACACCAGGTATAGATCCAGGAGAGTCTACAGAAGGGACACATCCGCCCCTCTAATAATTAAAGTAATAATGTGATAATGTGATTTTAAAAAACTGTCTTAAAACCTTAAGGAACATTGTTATACATTGTGCTGTAGTCGGGATCTGGTACAGATTTGGTATTGAGCCTGAAGTGTGGGGTGAGCCACAGAAGAGAACAGTGGCCTCTGCTATCAGTGTATGAGCCGTTAGACCTGTGGGGATACTGCACAAGGCTGGGTCCGAGACCCCCACCGAGAGAGGCAGAGGGGCTGATGGAGGGTAAGAGATGAGGATGCTGCCCCGGACCCCCCTCAGAATGCTCAGACTTGCACTTGTTGTAGTCAGTGGATAGGACACAAGTTACAACAAAGTAGTGAGAAAGTTCTGATCCGGAGGCGTCGATCCAGGAGGAGATTACTGTGTGACAGCAGCCATTGTCCTGAGTGTAAGCTCAGGGGACTACACGTCATGTGTGATACTGTCTGCTGTGTATCTAATCCTACCTCGTGTGATACTGTCTGTGTGGTATAGTCTGTACATAATCCTATGCTGTATACCTAATACTATATTGTCCTCTATTTGGACACTTCCAGACATCGCAGTGCAGAACTCCGGAGCCGTGCAGAGATCCAGGACAATGGATAACATTCTGTCTGGACATGTCATGTAATACTCTTACAGCCTCACATACACGATAGATCATCCTCCACTGCCAGATCCTCACATCCACCCACAATTATACATCAACCACACGACACGGAGGAGAACGGAGAGCGATATACCATCCTCCATACACCCCACAGGCAGCAGCGTAGTACAAGCACCAGGACCACATATGGGGGTAACACATGGGACATCGGGGCAGAGGGGAGGATAGGGACCGGATTATGGAAAAGTTTTGTCAACAGAAGGGAACCAGTTACAAGTTTAGGGGCCTCTAAAAATGTAGGAATTTAGGGGCCCTGGTCTGTCGATCTCCTGCTTCTTACAGGAGGCAGATTGCATGAAGTTGATGTCAGGGAGGCAAAGTTCTTGGAGGACGTTTCCTCAGGTCTCTTTGTAACGTTCCTGGTGGACCTGCACGGAGGACAGATACCAGAGGTCAGACCTTTTATGCCTCATTGTTTTCTGCTGCGTTTCTTTGGAAAATTCTGTGACTATTGATGACCTCTACCTAGGAAAAGTATTGATGGTGTCTGACTAGAAGCATCACACACATCCGTAGTTTTCTGGATTCCACCATAATTGGGGTCTAATGGATCACAGTGTAACTGCTCTGTCCGTGCAATGCATCTGAGGAGGCGCCGATTGTGTCCTTATGTCTCTCTTGTACATTGTCAGTGTGAACACGGGCTTGGGATTGCCGATTTTGTATTGAATTGCACCACACACTAATCTCGTTATGCAGATCTGCTCCGGCTCATTAACAGTTAACCCGCTGTGGCAGACAGAGCTTTGCTCCAATCATTCCTGGGGCCAGGACTCTGGTATCACATAAATCATCTGCTCATAGTTCAGCGCTGACTATAGATTTGTTGTGACATTAGCTCGTCCTGTTCTGTCTTCTTCTCTGTGTTTTGCACTTTTTGGACAGGGAGGTGCAGCGTGTCACACGAGGACACCCTCCCTGCTCCGCACTCTGCCGCCTCTGCCTCACCTGAGTATCTGACTATCCCAAGGGGAGGATATTCAAGTTGTCTCCCCCAGAAGATGACAGCATGTATAGATCCAGGGGAGACCACAGAAGGGGACACATCCGCCCCTCTAACTCTCCTATGGAGGCAGGTGTCCACCTTGTAGAAGAAGGATGAGGAGCCAGACCATGTGTAGATGACCATGAACTTCCACATCCACTTTCTCTGGATTCCAGATCAGGTAGTGGCTGAGAACTGGTTCTGTAAGAGTAAACTCTGCGGGGCCTACAGTCCGGATCAGAGAAAGGGAGGAGGGACAGAAGACATTTATCACCCCAGAAGGACAGGTTGAAGACCTGGTGACGCCCTTTGGGTTGTGTCATGCTCCTACACTCTTCCAACAATTTATTAATGACATTTTTCGAGATCTCCTGGGTTGTGGTTTACTTGGATGATATCCTAATATTTCCTCCTCTTTACTAAACCGTCCAAGTGTTTGTTTGGAGTATAAAATAATAAATCACTCTCCTTGGTTACATCCTCGCCCCTGAACCTTGTTGTGTGGCTCCACCCAAAGTCACGGCTATCAAGAACTAGGACGTTGCACCGGTCTCAAAGACCTTCAAAGTTTTTTGGTCTTTTCTACTATCAGAAATTTGTTAAAAAAGCATCTGTGGCTGAGACATTGGGGCTCATTTACTAAGGGTCCGCGGAGCGCATTTTCGTCGGGTCTCACAGCGATTTCCGCTTTGCGCCGCATTTAACAGGGGATTGTGTCACATGTGATAGGATTTTGGCGCATCGGCGCCGGCTTGCACGCGACACAAATCGTGGGGCAGACCATCGGACAACGCGCGGGATTTAACATTTAGAATTGTGTCGCAATACACGCACTTACATGCACCAGGAAGGAGAAGGTGAACTCCGGGGACCCCTGCGGGGAAGCGACGGATGCAGGAACTCTAGTGCACAATCTTCATGCATCGTACCACACTTCATTCTCGTCAGACTGTCCGGATCGGGGATCGCGACAGGAGCAGGTAAGTAAATTTGCCCCATTGAATGATCTTGCAAGACAAACAAAAGTGTTGATGTGACCAACAGGACCCCAGAAGCTGAAGTAGCATTTGCACAGTATAAGAAAAGCCCCGATCCCAATTCAGAAAGGTTTAAATGGTCCATATATATTGGTTTATGCTTCTGGTGTAGGGCACTGAATCCCTGACTTCTGGGCTTCGATGTGGGTAATTGGGAACTATTAGTTCCCTTAGTTCTGGGAGGAAAAATGGAGTTTTTTTTACCAGTAATACCCCACAGAATGCTCCGGAAAAATCCTGTCCATGATGTGGTGTTGGTCGAGATTGATTATGATCGAGCCACTTTTGATAACTCTCAGGACCCAGCACCTAGTAACACTCCCAGGGATAACATGTTTGTCCCCCTTGTCTCCGCCTCCTACAAGAAGTTCATTGTTCTGGCGGGACACCATGGGATTGCCGGAACCAAATATCTGTTGGTTAAATCTTCCTGGTGACCATCATGGTCTCTCAAGACTTTGCGGTAGCTTGTGGGGTGTGTGACAGAAGTGAGGTGTCCCGAGATTACTGGAGGGATTCCTATAACTTGCAATTCAGTTTGAACTCTAAATTTTGGAGAGGATTCGGTGGGCATTTGGAAATCTCTGTCATTTACACTTATTCTGCAGCTCCTCAACTAAGGTATCGTTGTTCTTCTGTACTTACAAGTTCAATTCCAAACTCTTGTCCTTCTTTCGATCCTGGCTAAAACCCAAGATCTTGTAGTCAGGCAAATAAAAACATTTTCCCTGTCCTCAGTTTTTGGGGAGTGAGTGAGGTTTTTCTACCAAGAATCTGCGCCTCAAGGTTCCATTTGGAAAGTTTTCTCCATGTTATGTTGGTCCGTATTCTGCAATTGTGGTCATTAATCCTGTGGCCTTCAGATTATAGCTGCCTCACACACTTCTCATAGTTGTGGCTCATGGTGCATTGGAGTTTCAGGTTGAGAGGATTTGGGATTCTCATGGGGTCCAGACTTCCATCCAGTATGTGATGCATTGGAAGGGACCACTGGTGAAAGAGTCCATGCTATGTTATACTGCAGCTTTTGTCTCTTTCATTGTCCTGAATTTGGGATGTATTTTAATATGTAGCGATAACATAGACCATTTTACGACACTGGACTGTAGCACAGCTGAACCTGTAGATCCCCTCCAAGTCACTAAAATAATACCAATACCACCATCCCGGTCACAGTGATCCCTACATATCGGCATTACTAGGGGTGCACCAGGTACCCATGGCAGGACCTACTTTCTGTCTGGAATAATAAGGGAAGTAATAATGTGATAATGTGATTTTAAAAACTGTCTTAAAACCTTAAGAAACATTGTTATACATTGTGCTGTAGTCGGGATCTGGTACAGATTTGGTATTGAGCCCGAAGTCAGAGGATTGGATGAGAATTACATCATGAAGAAAACACAAGCAGCCATAACCAGACATCGCAGTGCAGAACTCCGGAGCCGTGTAGAGATCCAGGACAATGGATAACATTCTGCCTGGACATGTCATGTAATACTCTTACAGCCTCACATACACGATAGATCATCCTCCACTGCCAGATCCTCACATCCACCGACAATTATACATCAACCACACGACACGGAGGAGAACGTAGAGCGATATACCATCCTCCATACACCCCACAGGCAGCAGCGTAGTACAAGCACCAGGACCACATCTGGGGGTAACACATGGGACATCGGGGCAGAGGGGAGAACAGGGACCGGATTATGGAAAAGTTTTGTAGACAGAAGGGAACCAGTTACAAGTTTAGGGGTCTCTAAAAATGTAGGAATTTAGGGGCCCTGGTCTGTCGATCTCCTGCTTCTTACAGGAGGCAGATTGCATGAAGTTGATGTCAGGGAGGCAAAGTTCTTGGAGGACGTTTCCTCAGGTCACTTTGTAATTTTCCTGGTGGACCTGCACGGAGGACAGATACCAGAGGTCGGATCTTTTATGCCTCATAGTTTATGCTGCGTTTTTTTGGAGAATTCTGTGATTATTGATGACCTCTCCTTAGGAAAAGTATTGATGGTGTCCGACTAGAAGCATCACACACATCAGTAGTTTTCTGGATTCCACCAAAATTGGGGTCTAACGGATCACAGTGTAACCGCTCTGTCCGTGCAATGCATCTGAGGAGGCGCCGATTGTGTCCTTAAGTCTCTCTTGTACATTGTTAGTGTGAACACGGGCTTGGGTTTGCTGATTTTGCTCCAATCATTCCTGGGGCCAGAACTCTGGTATCACATAAATCATCTGCTCATAGTTCAGCGCTGACTATAGATTTGTTGTGACATTTGCTCGTCCTGTCCTGTCCTTCTCTGAGTTTTGCACTTCAGCACATGAAGGGAATGTCTTCTAGTTGTCCTCTTACTGTTTAGGGTATGTGAGGCAAACAGGTAGGGAAAGCTGGGCTCTGGGTTTAGCATCAGGACCCACAAGCTGTGTCATTACTCCGTTCCCAGACCCTGCGTTACAGTAACAACTGATAATTGACAACAACGGATCCACAACAGGTTCCCCAGAGTCTCAGCTGTCAGGACATGGTGGTCCTCCATGTTGGAGTAGTGTCCTCCATCCTGCAGCGGGTGGTCTCCATGGAGGAGAGGGTCAGAGGATCTTCTTGTAGGGATCACAGGTAGAAGCTGATGACTCTGTGTCATGATTCACTGCTGCGGGGATTAGACTGCAGCAGGGGATGGAGGTTCTTCATTGTGATCAGAGGGCAGTGACTTACAGATCTGATATTGAATTATTCAGGCAGGGCGTGACCCCATGGCCCGGCTGATAGTTAGGTCCCTACAGGACGGGGAGGTGCAGGGTGTCACCTGGGTCCTCCGGTGTTTATAACATGAGGACACCCTCCCTGCTCAGCACTCTGCTGCCTCTGCCTCACCTGCTCCACGTAGACCTGCAGATACCTGCACAGGTAAGTCGCTCATGTCCCGGTCCTGGGGTGGGGGGTGCTGCAGTCACATCACCTATAGACGCTGAGGGATCTGCACCAAACTGCAGCAGCAGACGGGGAGACAACTGGTTATTCTTTTCCATAGTAAAATCTCGATAATAACTGATCATGAAAATCCCCTGTAATCACTGAGCAGTGCCGAGACCCTCTGCATCCTCTGACCCCCGACCCCCATCTTACCTCCATCTTATCTCTTATCCGACCTTAACTAAGACCATCTATGTGCTCTGCACCCTGACACCCCCATCTTATCTCTTTTCTGACCTTAACTGAGACCCTCTGCGTCCTCTGCCCCCCGACCCCACCATCTTATCTCTTATCCGACCTTAACTGAGACCGCCAGATTCCCTGGGGTACTTTAACCCTAGGGAGTCTGATCACTTATACAATATACTGCAGCAGGATTGCAGTGTAATGTACATTGACTGGATGTGTGGACCCTGTGTTAGGGTTCAAGCTGTCATAGCAACACATCAGAGGGGGCGCCACCCAGGTCCCAGATGGGGGCACCCATGTGTTATCATCACTTGAGTGCCGCCATTGTGTTTCATGTCCTCAACTCGTGTCTCCATCTACCCTCCATATAGATTGTGTCCTCACCTCGTGTCTCCATCTATCCTCCATATAGATTGTGTCCTCCCCTCGTGTCTCCATCTATCCTCCATATAGATTGTGTCCTCCCCTCGTGTCTCCATCTATCCTCCATATAGATTGTGTCCTCCCCTCGTGAGTCCATCCATCCTCCATATAGATTGTGACCTCACCTCGTGTCTCCATCCATCCTCCATATAGATTGTGACCTCACCTCGTGTCTCCATCTACCCTCCATATAGATTGTGTCCTCACTTCGTGTCTCCATCTACCCCCCATACAGATTGTGTCCTCACCTCGTGTCTCCATCTACCCTCCATATAGATTGTGACCTCACCTCGTGTCTCCATCTACCCTCCATATAGATTGTGTCCTCACCTCGTGTCTCCATCTACCCTCCATATAGATTGTGTCCTCACCTCGTGTCTCCATCTACCCTCCATATACATTGTGCCCTCACCTCGTGTCTCCATCTACCCTCCATATAGATTGTGTCCTCACCTCGTGTCTCCATCTACCCCCCATATAGATTGTGTCCTCACCTCGTGTCTCCATCTTCCCTCCATATAGATTGTGACCTCACCTTGTGTCTCCATCTACCCTCCATATAGATTGTGTCCTTACCTCGTGTCTCCATCTACCCTCCATATAGATTGTTACCTCACCTCATGTCTCCATCTACCCTCCATATAGATTGTGTCCTCACCTCGTGTCTCCATCTACCCTCCATAAAGATTGTGTCCTCACCTCGTGTCTCCATCTACCCTCCATATAGATTGTATCCACACCTCATGTCTCCATCTACCCTCCATATAGATTGTGTCCTCACCTCGTGTTTCCATCTACCTTCCATATAGATTGTGTCCTCACCTCATGTCTCCATCTACCCTCCATATAGATTGTGTCCTCACCTCGTGTCTCCATCTACCCTCCATATAGATTGTGTCCTCACCTCATGTCTCCATCTACCCTCCATATAGATTGTGTCCTCACCTCGTGTTTCCATCTACCCTCCATATAGATTGTGCCCTCACCTCGTGTCTCCATCTACCCTCCATATAGATTGTGTCCTCACCTCATGTCTCCATCTACCCTCCATATAGATTGTGTCCTCACCTCGTGTCTCCATCTTCCCTCCATATAGATTGTGTCCTCACCTCATGTCTCCATCTACCCTCCATATAGATTGTGTCCTCACCTCGTGTCTCCATCTTCCCTCCATATAGATTGTATCCTCACCTCATGTCTCCATCTACCCTCCATATAGATTGTGACCTCACCTCATGTCTCCATCTACCCTCCATATAGATTGTGTCCTCACCTCGTGTCTCCATCTCCCCTCCATATAGATTGTGTCCTCACCTCGTGTCTCCATCTACCCTCCACGTAGATTGTGTCCTCTCCTCTTGTCTCCATCTACCCTCCATATAGATTGTGTCCTCACCTCATGTCTACATCTCCCCTCCATATAGATTGTGTCCTCACCTGGAGTCTCCATCTACCCTTCATGTAGATTGTGTCCTCACCTCGTGTCTCCATCTACCCTCCATATAGATTGTGCCCTCACCTCGTGTCTCCATCTACCTTCCATATAGATTGTGACCTCACCTCGTGTCTCCATCTACCCTCCATATAGATTGTGTCCTCACCTCGTGTCTCCATCTACCCTCCATATAGATTGTGTCCTCACCTCTCGTCTCCATCTACCCCCCATATAGATTGTGTCCTCACCTCGTGTCTCCATCTACCCTCTATATAGATTGTGTCCTCACCTCGTGTCTCCATCTACCCTCCATATAGATTGTGACCTCACCTCGTGTCTCCATGTACCCTCCATATAGATTGTGTCCTCACCTCGTGTCTCCATCTCCCCTCCATATAGATTGTGACCTCACCTCTTGTCTCCATCTACCCTCCATATAGATTGTGTCCTCACCTCGTGTCTCCATCTACCCCCCATATAGATTGTGACCTCAACTCATGCCTCCATCTACCCTCCATATAGATTGTGACCTCACCTCGTGTCTCCATCTACTCTCCAAATAGATTGTGTCCTCACCTCGCGTCTCCATCTACCCTCCATATAGATTGTGTCCTCACCTCGTGTCTCCATCTACCCTCCATATAGATTGTGTCCTCACCTCGTGTCTCCATCTACCCTCCATATAGATTGTGTCCTCACCTCGTGTCCCCATCTACCCTCCATATAGATTGTGTCCTCACCTCGTGTCTCCATCTACCCTCCATATAGATTGTGTCCTCACCTCATGTCTCCATCTACCCCCCATATAGATTGTGTCGTCACCTCGTGTCTCCATTTACCCTCCATATAGATTGTTTTCTCACTATGTGGCAGATAGAGATAATACAGTCGGGGGGGTTGGGGGGGGGGGTAAGAGAAAGAGGATAAGGCAGATAGTTTCATGTACTTACCGGACATTGGATGCAGTTTTATGACATGTCGGAAAAGGCATAAAAAGGCATAATCCATCTGCAGCGACATCGGCCGTTATGGTGGGTAATAATGAATGACGATGCAGAACTCATGTTACTACTTACATAATGCGGGTGGATTATTACACCATTGTTTCTGATGCATCAACAGCACAAGCGCACGGTGGAAGGGTTTCTCCCGATCGATAATGGGTTTCGACCCAAGTGCTTGGGTTTCTATGACCCCCCCCCTGTATCATCTCTATCTGCAGTATAGTGAGGGCACAATCTATATGGAGGGTAGATGGAGACACGAGGTGAGGACACAATCTATATGGAGGGTAGATGGAGACACAAGGTGAGGTCACAATCTATATGGAGGGTAGATGGAGATACGAGGTGAGGACACAATCTATATGGAGGTTAGATGGAGACATGAGGTGAGAACACAATCTATATGGAGGGTAGATGGAGACACGAGGTGAGGACACAATATATATGGGGGGTAGATGGAGACACCAGGTGAGGTCACAATCTATATGGAGGGTAGATGGAGACACGAGGTGAGGACACAATCTATATGGAGGGTAGATAGAAACATGAGGTGAGGATACAATATATATGGGGGGGTAGATGGAGACATGAGGTGAGGTCACAATCTATATGGGGGGGAGATGGAGACACAAGGTGAGGACACAATCTATATGGAGGGTAGATGGAGACACGAGCTGAGGACACAATCTATATGGAGGGTAGATGGAGACACGAGGTGAGGTCACAATCTATATGGAGGGGAGATGGAGACACGAGGTGAGGATACAATCTATATGGAGGGTAGATGGCGACACGAGGTGAGGACACAATCTACATGGAGGGTAGATGGAGACACGAGGTGAGGACAATCTATATGAAGGATAGATGGAGACACGAGGTGAGGACACAATCTATATGGAGGGTAGATGGAGACACGAGGTGAGGACACAATCTATATGGAGGGTATATGGAGACACGAGGTAAGGACACAATCTATATGGAGGGTAGATGGAGACACAAGGTGAGGTCACAATCTATATGGAGGGTAGATGGAGACACGAGGTGAGGACACAATCTATATGGAGGGTAGATGGAGACACGAGGTGAGGACACAATCTATATGGAGGGGAGATGGAGACACGAGGTGAGGACACAATCTATATGGAGGGTAGATGGAGACACGAGGGGAGGACACAATCTTTATGGA
Organism: Engystomops pustulosus; assembly: GCF_040894005.1. Taxonomy (NCBI): domain Eukaryota; kingdom Metazoa; phylum Chordata; class Amphibia; order Anura; family Leptodactylidae; genus Engystomops; species Engystomops pustulosus. Next base: position 3,505,775 of record NC_092417.1, read on the forward strand.
GGGTAGATGGAGACACGAGGTGAGGACACAATCTATATGGAGGGTAGATGGAGACACGAGGTGAGGTCACAATCTATAGGGAGGATGGATGGAGACACGAGGTGAGGACACAATCTATATGGAGGGTAGATGGAGACATGAGGTGAGTACACAATCTATATGGAGGGTAGATGGAGACATGAGGTGAGGACACAATCTATATGGAGGGTAGATGGAGACACGAGGTGAGGACACAATCTATATGGAGGGTAGATGGAGACACGAGGTGAGGACACAATCTATATGGAGGGTAGATGGAGACACGAGGTGAGGACACAATCTATATGGAGGGTAGATGGAGACACGAGTTGAGGACACAATCTATATGGGGGGTAGATGGAGACACGAGGTGACGACACAATCTATATGGAGGGCAGATGGAGACTCGAGAGGTCACAATCTATATGGAGGGTAGATGGAGACACGAGGTGAGGACACAATCTATATGGAGGGTAGATGGAGACACAAGGTGAGGACACAATCTATATGGAGGGGAGATGGAGACACGAGGTGAGGACACAATCTATATGGAGGGTAGATGGAGACACCAGATGAGGACACAATCTTTATGGAGGGTAGATGGAGACACGAGGTGAGGACACAATCTATATGGAGGGTAGATGGAGACACCAGATGAGGACACAATCTATATGGAAGGTAGATGGAGATACGAGGTGAGGACACAATCTATTTGGAGGGTATATGGAGACACGAGGTGAGGACACAATCTATATGGAGGGTAGATGGAGACATGAAGTGACGACACAATCTATATGGAGGGTAGATGGAGACACGAGGTGAGGACACAATCTATATGGAGGGTAGATGGAGACATGAGGTGACGACACAATCTATATGGAGGGTAGATGGAGACACGAGGTAAGGACACAATCTATATGGAGGGTAGATGGAGACAGGAGGTGAGGACACAATCTATATGGAGGGTAGATGGAGACAGGAGGTGAGGACACAATCTATATGGGGGGTAGATGGAGACGAGAGGTGAGGACACAATCTATATGGAGGGTAGATGGAGACACGAGGTGAGGACACAATCTATATGGAGGGTAGATGGAGACACGAGGTGAGGTCATAATCTATATGTGGAGTAGATGGAGACACGAGGTGAGGTCATAAACTATATGTGGAGTAGATGGAGACACGGGGTGAGGAGACAATCTATATGGAGGGTACATGGAGACACGAGGTGAGGACACAATCTATATAGAGGGAAGATGGAGACATGAGGTGAGGACACAGTCTATATGGAAAGGTAGATGGAGACACGAGGTGAGGACACAATATATATGGGGGGTAGATGGAGACACGAGGTGAGGACACAATCTTTATGGAGGAGAGATGGAGACACGAGGTGAGGACACAATCTATATGGAGGGTAAATGGAGACACGAGGTGAGGTCATAATCTATATGTGGAGTAGATGGAGACACGAGGGGAGGACACAATCTATATAGAGGGTAGATGGAGACACGAGGTGAGGACACAATCTATATGGAGGGTAGATGGAGACACGAGATGAGAACACAATCTATATGGAGGAGAGATGGAGACAGGAGATGAGGACACAATCTATATGGAGGGTGGATGGAGACACGAGGTGAGGACACAATGTATATGGGGGGTAGATGGAGACACAAGGTGAGGAAACAATCTATATGGAGGGTAGATGGAGACGAGAGGTGAGGACACAATCTATATGGAGGGTAGATGGAGACATGAGGTGACGACACAATCTATATGGAGGGTAGATGGAGACACGAGGTGAGGACACAATCTATATGGAGGGTAGATGGAGACACGAGGTGAGGACACAATCTATATGGAGGGGAGATGGAGACACGAGGTGAGGACACAATCTATATGGAGGATAGATGGAGACACGAGGTGAGGACACAATCTATATGGTGGGTAGATGGAGACACGAGGTGAGGGCACAATCTATAGGGAGGATGGATGGAGACACGAGGTGAGGACACAATCTATATGGAGGGTAGATGTAGACATGAGGTGACGACACAATCTATATGGAGGGAGATGGAGACACGAGGTGAGGACACAATCTATATGGAGGGTAGATGGAGACATGAGGTGACGACACAATCTATATGGAGGGTAGATGGAGACACGAGGTAAGGACACAATCTATATGGAGGGTAGATGGAGACAGGAGGTGAGGACACAATCTATATGGGGGTAGATGGAGACGAGAGGTGAGGACACAATCTATATGGGGGGTAGATGGAGACACGAGGTAAGGACACAATCTATATTGAGGGTAGATGGAGACAGGAGGTGAGGACACAATCTATATGGGGGTAGATGGAGACGAGAGGTGAGGACACAATCTATATGGAGGGTAGATGGAGACACGAGGTGAGGACACAATCTATATGGAGGGTAGATGGAGACACGAGGTGAGGTCATAATCTATATGTGGAGTAGATGGAGACACGAGGTGAGGTCATAAACTATATGTGGAGTAGATGGAGACACGGGGTGAGGAGACAATCTATATGGAGGGTACATGGAGACACGAGGTGAGGACACAATCTATATAGAGGGAAGATGGAGACACGAGGTGAGGACACAGTCTATATGTAGGGTAGATGGAGACACGAGGTGAGGACACAATCTATATGGGGGGTAGATGGAGACAAGAGGTGAGGACACAATCTATATGGAGGGTAGATGGAGACACGAGGTGAGGACACAATCTTTATGGAGGAGAGATGGAGACACGAGGTGAGGACACAATCTATATGGAGGGTAAATGGAGACACGAGGTGAGGTCATAATCTATATGTGGAGTAGATGGAGACACGAGGTGAGGTCACAATCTATATGGAGGGTAGATGGAGACACGAGGTGAGGACACAATCTATATGGAGGGTAGATGGAGACACGAGATGAGAACACAATCTATATGGAGGGTAGATGGAGACACAAGGTGAGGACACAATCTATATGTGGATTAGATGGAGACACGAGGTGAGGTCACAATCTATATGGAGGGTAGATGGAGACACGAGGTGAGGACACAATCTATATGGAGGGTAGATGGAGACACGAGATGAGAACACAATCTATATGGAGGGGAGATGGAGACAGGAGATGAGGACACAATCTATATGGAGGGTGGATGGAGACACGAGGTGAGGACACAATCTATATGGGGGGTAGATGGAGACACAAGGTGAGGAAACAATCTATATGGAGGGTAGATGGAGACGAGAGGTGAGGACACAATCTATATGGAGGGTAGATGGAGACACGAGGTGAGGTCACAATCTATATGGAGGGTAGATGGAGACACGAGGTGAGGACACAATCTATATAGAGGGTAGATGGAGACAGGAGGTGAGGACACAATCTATATGGAGGGGAGATGGAGACACGAGGTGAGGGCACAATCTATATGGAGGGAAGATGGAGACACGAGGTGAGGTCACAATCTATATGGAGGGGAGATGGAGACACGAGGTGAGGACACAATCTATATGGAGGGGAGATGGAGACACAAGGTGAGGACACAATCTATATGGAGGGTAGATGGAGACACAATTTGAGGACACAATCTATATGGTGGGTAGATGGAGACACGAGGTGAGGGCACAATCTATATGGAGGGTAGATGGAGACAGGAGGTGAGGACACAATCTATATGGAGGGTAGATGGAGACACGAGGTGAGGACACAATCTATATGGAGGGTAGATGGAGACAGGAGGTGACGACACAATCTATATGGAGGGTAGATGGAGACAGGAAGTGAGGACACAATCTATATGGAGAGTAGATGGAGACAGGAGGTGAGGACACAATCTATATGGAGGGTAGATGGAGACAGGAGGTGAGGTCACAATCTATATGGAGGGTAGATGGAGACAGGAAGTGAGGACACAATCTATATGGAGGGTATATGGAGACACGAGGTGAGGACACAATCTATATGGAGGGGAGATGGAGACACGAGGTGAGGACACAATCTATATGGGGGGTAGATGGAGACAGGAGGTGAGGGCACAATCTATATGGAGGGTAGATGGAGACACGAGGTGAGGACACGATCGATATGGAGGGTAGATGGAGACACGAGGTGAGGACACAATCTATATGGAGGGAAGATGGAGACATGAGGTGAGGACACAATCTATATGGAGGGTAGATGGAGACATGAGGTGAGGACACAATCTATATGGAGGGTAGATGGAGACACGAGGTGAGGGCACAATGTATATGGAGGGTAGATGGAGACACGAGGTGAGGACACAATCTATATGGAGGGGAGATGGAGACACGAGGTGAGGACACAATCTATATGGAGGGGAGATGGAGACACGAGGTGAGGAAACAATCTATATGGAGGGTAGATGGAGACACGAGGTGAGGACACAATCTATATGGAGGGGAGATGGAGACACGAGGTGAGGAAACAATCTATATGGAGGGGAGATGGAGACAGGAGGTGAGGACACAATCTATATGGAGGGGAGATGGAGACACGAGGTGAGGAAACAGTCTATATGATATAGAGGGTTCAGCAGCAGGTGGTGGGATATTGGGTTAATGGTGGATATTGAATAAACGTGGGTAATGATTGAAATTTGCAGAAGTAACATTTTGAAATGGATTAGCCGTTGCGAGGAGGTGCGGACAGAAAACTGCAGTGTGGGAGTTAGGACAGTATTCAGACAGAGGGAAAAAACAGGACGAACAACGACGAAACGGGATTCAAGACAGTAAAGAAAACTAAAAGAAGACGAGCAGACACAGATGGATGAGGAAAAGTTACTAACTGGCGAATACAATCCCAGGGAGAAGCAACAAAGCTAAGGCCCCCCTGTGTGCTAGAGTCGCTTTATGAACGCAACCCTAGCGGAACGCGTGACTGCGCCCTCAGGGTCACCCTTAGAGCGGTGAGTTAAATTATTGTTAACATTTGTGTTTACAAAATGCTACGTAAACATAGGGTTAACATTTATGTTAACAAAGTGGTAATAAAACACATATGCATTCACACGCAGCGTTTTGGATGTGTCAGAGCTCATGAGTTTTTAAATGTTACAATGTGTTTAGATACACTGGAAGCGGTTAGCATTTTTGCAGCTGCTTACACTCTCAGAAATGAAAAAAAAGTACAGTATATACAGTACATGCATACAGACTAGATACAGTAGATACACATTAGATACAGTATATACATACACACTAGATACAGTATATACATACACATTAGATACAGTATATACAGTACATACACATTAGATACACTATATATATACACATTAGATACATTATATACATACACATTAGATACAGTATATACAGTACATACACATTAGATACAGTATATACATACACACTAGATACAGTATATACATACACATTAGATACAGTATATACATACACATTAGATACAGTATATACATACACACTAGATACAGTATATACATACACATTAGATACAGTATATACAGTACATACACATTAGATACACTATATATATACACATTAGATACATTATATACATACACATTAGATACAGTATATACACTACATACAAATTAGATACAGTATATACATACACATTAGATACAGTATATACATACAAACTAGATACAGTATAACCATACACATTAGATACAGTATATACAGTACATACACATTAGATACACTATATATATACACATTAGATACAGTATATACAGTACATACACATTAGATACAGTATATACATACACACTAGATACAGTATATACATACACATTAGATACAGTATATACACTACATACACATTAGATACAGTATATACATACACATTAGATACAGTATATACATACAAACTAGATACAGTATAACCATACACATTAGATACAGTATATACAGTACATACACATTAGATACAGTATATACAGTACATGCATATGCAACATCCCCCTGAGTGGCTGGCGGGCACGCTAGTGTCACGGTGCTTGGTATGGGGGCCGGAGGGATGTCCTACAGCCTGGCAGGTCTCCAGCAGGTGGTGTTGGCAAGAAATGGTAATGGTCATCATTGGGGTCCCATGGTCTGCGGGGGCCTTCCTGTAGGGAGAATTTGATGTACTCCCCGGGCTTCAGGTTATGGAGTCGCTCCGGCAAATCAGGCCTCTTGACGGACCGGCAGGGGAATAAATACTTCTCGTCCTGGGTGGCGAAGCCATAACCCCGCTGGCGATCAAAGTAGCGGAGCATCCCGGTGGTCCGGTTCTTCTTTACCCAAGCGCCCTCCTTGGATCGGCCTGCCATGGACCGCTGGGCCTCCTTTTCTCGGCGTCGTTGTTCTTCCGAGACAGCGTCTTGGAGATGCCGGCAGAGGGCCTCACCTCGGCCTCGAGGCTGCGGGGGTGCCGGTGCTGCAGGTGGTCTCTCCAGAGCAGGCTCTGGTCTCGCAGAGGGTTGGGCAGGTGCCGGAACTGGAGCAGGAGCAGCCAGAGGATGAGGAACCCCAGCAGCAGGAGTGGGAGGCTGGTCGGCAACCATAATAGGCCTCGGTGCAGGTTTGGCAGCAGTAGTAGGCCCAGGCGCTGGCTCAGCAGGAGTCGGGGCCTCCCCACATGGCGCCTCCACGAGGGTCCGCGGTACCAGCATGGTAGCCGGGAGAGGCAGTGGGAATCGCCCGGGTGGAGCTTGGCGCTCCGTCACCGACTGGAGGTACGTCCTCAATGCAGCCGGTGCCCAGCGAAGGGCCTCCGGACCGGCTGAGCAGAGACCATGATAACGGTCTCGAGGGCTTCCATGAACTCCGGTTGTTCCACGGAGGGGAATGGCCGAGGACCAGACATGGTGCTGACCTCGATGCACAAAGTCCACACGAGTTCTGGCACTTCGATGAGGCGGGGCAGGAAGTCCGCTTTGGAGGGAGCGGAGTCCAAGCCTTTCCCACCAGGAGCTGTGGCGGGCTCTATTTTCCCCTGTGCCACAGGAGGCGGGGCTCGTGCCATCCGCCCGTGGGTGGAGCTTGATGAGTCATCTGGATTTCCCGCCAATGAAGGTTTTTTGGCGGGCTGGAAATACTTGCTGCGCCACAGCCTTGTGAGGTAAATGTTTCAGGCGCGGCAGCGCCGGATGTAGCAGAGCTGACAAAGTTCTTTGCAGGGTTTAACCTCTTGAGTGCTGGAACGGAGCTCGACAGCATGTGGAAGCAGTAACACAGTTCAATGTAGAAATGCACACAATCACTTGGGCCTAAACCCGGGTGGCAGCAGGGTTAGGCAGCACAGTCTTTGTAATAAAGGACGGTCTATAGTGCCAGAATAAGGCACAGAAGTACACTCACCGGCCACTTTATTAGGTACACCTGTCCAACTGCTCGTTAACACTTAATTTCTAATCAGCCAATCACATGGCGGCAACTCAGTGCATTTAGGCATGTAGACATGGTCAAGACAATCTCCTGCAGTTCTCCTGAGCATCAGTATGGGGAAGAAAGGTGATTTGAGGCCTTTGAACATAGCATGGTTGTTGGTGCCAGAAGGGCTGGTCTGAGAATTTCAGAAACTACTGATCTACTGGGATTTTCATGCACAACCATCTCTAGGGTTTACAGAGTATGCCACCCGTTACAACCAAGGTAGGCAGAAGAGCATCTCTGAACACACAGTACGTCCAACTTTGAGGCAGATGGGCTACAGCAGCAGAAGACCACACCGGGTGCCACTCCTTTCAGCTAAGAACAGGAAACTGAGGCTACAATTTGCACGAGCTCATCGAAATTGGACAGTAGAAGATTGGAAAAACGTTGCCTGGTCTGATGAGTCTCGATTTCTGCTGCGACATTCAGATGGTAGAGTCAGAATTTGGTGTCAACAACATGAAAGCATGGATCCATCCTGCCTTGTATCAACGGTTCTGGCTGGTGGTGGTGGTGTCATGGTGTGGGGAATATTTTCTTGGCACTCTTTGGGCCCCTTGGTACCAATTGAGCATCGTTGCAACGCCACAGCCTACCTGAGTATTGTTGCTGCCCATGTCCATCCCTTTATGAGCACAATGTCCCCTGTAACATCTGATGGCTACTTTCAGCAGGATAATGCGCCATGTCATAAAGCTAGAATCATCTCAGACTGGTTTCTTGAACATAACAATGAGTTCACTGTAGTCAAATGGCCTCCACAGTCACCAGATTTCAATCCAATAGAGCATCTTTGGGATGTGGTGGAACGGGAGATTCGCATCATGGATGTGCAGCCGACAAATCTGCGGTAACTGTGTGATGCCATCATGTCAATATGGACCAAAATCTCTGAGGAATGTTTCCAGCACCTTGTTGAATCTATGCCACGAAAAATTGAGACAGTTCTGAAGGCAAAAGGGGGTCCAACCCGTTACTAGCATGGTGTACAATCCTGTTCGTGACGCCACTTGCAACATCCCCCAGCCTAGCCGTTTCTTGGGGCCTGGAGACAGCTTGGTCCCGTAATACCTGAGTGGTTGGCGGTTGTGGCCTAGGCACGCTAGTGTCACGGTGCTCAGTATGGGGACCGGAGGACTGTCCTACAGCCTGGAAGGTCTCCAGCAGGTGGTGTTGGCAAGAAATGATGAGGGAGATGCTGATGTACTGGTTCTTCCTGGGGCAACCCTTTGGGGTCTGGAGTATGAGTCCCTGTGTGGTAGAAAGGGTGCCCGTGATGGTGACAGCCGTAGTAGCAGGGACCAGACAGAGGCAGACGTTGTACAAAAGTAACTTATAGTTCTTTATTGGAACCGACAGGAACAATGGATAACGTGCCAAACGAATCTTGAAAAATAGTAGAATGCCGGAGATGCAGTTAAAGAGGGAGCCGCAGGGATTGCTCTCCATGCAAGGGCAGGCTGGGAGGTAGCTGTGTCCTAGTAGGATGCTTCAGCTTGTCCTGGGTTACTTCAGATATCACCCTTGAAGGTAGGATGATATCCCTTTACTCTCTCTAACTCCTCAGAGCTGCTCAGGCAGTGAGCTGAGCTCTGGCTGCACACTGACTGGTCTCCTCACTATCTAACTACAACTGATCTCTAGAACTTTCCTGACCAGGGGTTTTATTACTCCCACTGGTCAGGTGGTGGTTACTCCTCCAATTGCATCCCAGCTTACAATACAATATGATAACAGGTGTGATTGGCTGATGGAATGACATTACATAAAACAATTAACTCTTGCCTTACCAGGCAGGATCTACCGCTGCAGTGTTCCCTGTGTTGTGTAGTGGCCTCCTGTGGGATTGATCAGAATCCACACAGGTTGTAAGCTACATATAGGGAGGTATTCGCAAGAACCTCTCTGCCTTGCATCGGCAGGGGTGTTGCACATACACATTAGATACAGTATATACAGTACATACACATTAGATACAGTATATACAGTACATACACATTAGATACAGTATATACATACACATTAGATACAGTATATACATACACATTAGATACACTATATACATACACATTAGATACAGTATATACATACACATTAGATACACTATATACATACACACTAGATACAGTATATACATACACATTAGATACAGTAAATACAGTACATACACATTAGATACAGTATATACATACACATTAGATACAGTATATACAGTACATACACATTAGATACAGTATATGCATACACATTAGATACAGTATATACATACAAACTAGATACACTATATACATACACATTAGATACAGTATATACAGTACATGCATACATACTAGATACAGTATATACAGTGCATACACATTAGATACAGTATATACATACACAGTATATACAGTACATGCATAAACATTAGATACAGTATATACAGTACATACACATTAGATATACTATATACTGTGAGACACTGAAGGGGTTAACTGTGGATGGGCGGTATGTTTCCCCAAGGTTTTGCTTCTATGCAAGGCCTTAGTGCTGAAGTGGGTTTGTCCAGCACCTTGGACACAGGTGATGGGAACAGCCCAATTAGCTTGCATAAAATCACTTAGCAGAGCTGGAAATGTTGTCTCTCTGTGGAAGGAGGCTGAGAGGACACAGCTCTGACCTGTGTGTCTGGAGCAGCACGTGAATTTTTGTTTAGTGTGAGTTAGTGAACTCAGTGTATAGTTAGTACCCGGACGGGTAGGTTATTATTTTGTTTTGTGCCTGAATGTAAAGGCTGTTTATTTTTCTGCTGAAATAAACACAGGCTAGACCTGTTTGGACTATACTTTGGTGTCACTGTCGTGAACTGCATCACAGCACCCCGCTACCACGGTCTCTACTGGGCCAAATCCCCACATATGGTGGAGGATGCGGGCAGTTCAAAAAGACACACACCTGAAAGGCTTGCTACATCCTGCAACATTGCATGGCCTGGGTGAAAGCAGCAGGCAAAGTGCAGGATACAGCCAAGATGGAGGACTTTATTAAATACCTGCAAGAGGAGGCCAGAGCTAATCGGCAGCAGCAGGAGGAGGCCAGAGCTACTCGGCTGCAGCAGCAGGAAGAGTCCCAGGCTAATCGACAGCTGCAGCAAGCCATGCTCCAGCAGCAGGAGGAGAGGTCCCGACAGCAGCAAGCCATGCTCCAGCAACAGCAGGAGGAGTCCCGAGCCATGTTCCAGCTGATGATGGAGAAGTTTTCTGGCATTATGGCAGTACCGCAAGCGTCGACTACTGAGGGGTCCCATACTGGTCTACAAGGGTACCCGGTTGTCCAGCGTTCCGCACGGGCTGCAGTACAAAAGGCTTTACAAAAAATGGCGGCGACCGACGACGTGGAGGCGTATCTCACAGTGTTCGAGCGAGTAGCTGAGCGAGAGGAGTTACCGGCTGAGCAGTGGGCAGATGTCCTGGCACCGTTCCTGACCGGCGAGTCGCAGAAGGCTTACTACGACCTGAGTGAAACGGAGGCCCGTGAGTACCCCCAGCTAAAGGCGGAGATTCTGGCTCGTCTTGGGGTCACCGTTCAAGTTCGCTCCAGCCGGGTCCACCAGTGGGCTTACTCAGAAAAATTACCCCCACGCTCCCAAATGCATGACCTGATCCATCTTGTCCGGAAGTGGTTACAACCAGAGGACTGCACCCCCGCACAGATGGTAGAGAGAGTGGTCCTCGACAAATTCACCCGTTCTCTGCCCTCTCGGCTCCAGCGGTGGGTTGGACAGGCCGGTCCCACAAAAGCTGAGGAGCTTGTGTCCCTAGTAGAGAGGTATCGGGCCACGGAGGACCTGCTACTTACCTCTCCGACACGAAGCAGTGCCAGTGACAGGGTCACCAAACCAGCTGGTAAGACTGCTACTGCGGAAAAGGGGAGACATGTCAGGTTGGGAGGGGGTTCATTGGGGGGCGTGGATACCCAGAAACCCAGTGAGGCTCGTGACAGAGGTCATGGCCGCATCCAGTGCTGGCGGTGTCATGAAATGGGCCATATTGCTGCCAACTGTCCACTGTCAGTGGAGCCAATGGACTGCAGCCAGGCCCGGCGAGTGTCGCTGTTTGCCCGACCGGTTCTGTCGGCGGAGTCAGTCACGGGTGCAGAACCCCAAGTATGCATGGTCACGATCGGTGGTCACACAGTGGAAGCCTTGCTAGACTCCGGGAGTCTGGTCACCCTGGTGCGGGGAACTTTGGTTGACCCAGGACTGTACAGCGGGCGGAAAGTGGGCGTGTTATGTATCCATGGGGACACTCGCGAATATCCCACTGCCGTCGTCAACCTACATACCCCTTGTGGTTCTGTTACCCATGAAGTGGGGGTGGTGGGGACCCTTTTCCATGAGGCTATTATCGGCAGAGACTTACCAGTGTTTTGGGACCTCTGGAGCCGAAGACCCACCACAGGAACTGTTGCAGATAATGGACATCAGGTATGTCCGGCCTTGGCCCCTGAACCCTTTGAGGCCGATGTACACACACCAGCAGTAGGGGTGACCCCATGTGATGAATTCTCTCCCCTAGAGGTCCTTGCTGGTGAGGTCGAGGGCCACGAGGAGGTGGCCGACATGCTGGACCTTGAGATTTCCCGGGACAATTTTGGGGCTGCACAGCTACAGGACCCTACCTTGGTTAAAGCACGGGAGAATGTCAAGGTGATAAATGGGGTACTCCAGATACCAGGGGCTGATAAAATATATCCCCGAATGGTGATTATTGGGGAACTGTTGTACAGGGTCGACCAGATACGGGGTGAGGAGGTTGAGCAACTTGTAGTACCCCAATCTTACCGTAGGCTGGTGCTAGAGTTGGCACACAAACATGTGCTGGGAGGGCACTTAGGTGCTGAGAAGACCCGAGAAAGGATCCTGCAGCGGTTTTTCTGGCCCGGGGTATGGGAGGAGGTAAACCGGTATTGTAGCTCCTGCCCTGAGTGTCAACTTACTGCCCCGGTCTCCCACTTCAGGAGTCCTTTGGTTCCCCTTCCGATCATAGAAGTGCCCTTTGAACGGATTGCAATGGATCTGGTTGGCCCCATAGTTAAGTCCTCCAGGGGGCACCAATACATCCTAGTTATCCTGGACTACGCTACGCGGTATCCCGAGGCGATTCCACTAAGGAACACCTCCTCCAAAACTATTGCTAGGGAGCTGTTCCAGGTGTTCTCACGCACAGGCCTCCCCAAGGAAATCTTGACTGACCAGGGTACCCCATTCATGTCTAGGGTGATGAAGGAGATGTGCAAGTTACTACATTTAAAACAACTCCGCACCTCTGTGTATCATCCTCAGACAGATGGCCTGGTCGAGAGGTTTAATAAGACCTTGAAGGGGATGCTTAAGAGGGTGGTCAGCAAAGATGGGAAGGACTGGGATTGTTTGTTGCCCTATTTGATGTTTGCCATACGTGAAGTTCCCCAGTCCTCCACGGGTTTCTCACCCTTTGAGCTGTTATATGGCCGTTCCCCACGTGGGCTTTTGGATGTAGCCAAGGAGACCTGGGAACAGGAGAGGACCCCCCACCGTAGTGTGATAGAACACGTCTCCCTTATGCAGGACCGCATAGCGGCGGTAATGCCCCTTGTAAAGGAACACATGACAAGGGCACAAGAGGCCCAGTCTAGGGTCTACAATAGGACAGCCAGACTCAGGACCTTTAACCCAGGTGACAGAGTGCTAGTTCTAGTGCCCACCGTGGAGAGCAAATTCTTGGCCAAATGGCAAGGGCCATATGAGGTCATGGAGAGAGTGGGGAAGGTAACCTACAGGGTATCTCAGCCGGGGAGGAGGAAACCCGAACAGATATACCACGTGAACCTCCTAAAGCCATGGAGGGAAAGAGAGTCCCTGATGGCCATGGGAGTAGAGAAGGCGTCTGTCTCCAAGAAGGGGACACCGGAGGTAGGTGTACCCGTTGCCAAGGTGCCTGAAGTACGGATCTCGGAGTCCCTCTCCAGGGCCCAGATTCAGGAAGCGAAGGAGTTTGTGCTCCGAAATACGGATGTGTTCTCTAAGTTACCGGGATGTACTTCAGTCATCAAGCATGACATCATAACCGAACCCCACGTCCGGGTACACCAAAAACCTTACCGGGTCCCTGAAGCGCGCCGGCTTGCCATAGCCGAAGAAGTCAGGCAGATGTTAGACCTGGGGGTTATCGAGGAGTCTAAAAGTGACTGGTCGAGTCCTATTGTGTTGATTCCCAAACCGGATGGTTCCCTACGGTTCTGCAATGATTTTAGGAAGTTGAACGAGGTGTCCAAATTTGATTCCTATCCCATGCCCAGGGTTGACGAGTTGATAGAACGACTTGGACAGGCTAGGTTCTTCTCCACCCTTGACCTGACGAAAGGGTATTGGCAGGTACCCCTGACTGACAGGGCTAAAGAGAAGACCGCTTTTGTTACCCCTGATGGGCTTTTTCAGTACGTGGTACTCCCCTTTGGGCTACATGGGGCTCCCGCCACATTCCAGAGGTTAATGGATCTCGTGCTAAAACCTCACCGGAGTTATGCCTCGGCCTACTTAGATGACATCATAGTCTATAGTAGCGACTGGGAGAGTCATCTAGCCAAAGTACAAGCAGTGGTAGACTCCCTGAGGGCAGCAGGGCTGACAGCGAACCCCCAAAAGTGTGCACTGGGTCTGGAAGAGGCCCGTTACCTGGGTTACCGTATTGGGCGAGGGGTCATCAAACCCCAAGTAAATAAAGTAGAGGCGATCCAGCAATGGCCACGGCCTTTGAGCAAGAAGCAAGTGAGGGCTTTTCTAGGCATAGTGGGATATTATCGCCGATTTATCCCCGATTTTGCGACAATAGCGGCACCCCTGACTGACCTGACTAAGGGTAGCAGGGCGGTGATGGTAAAGTGGAGTGAAGAGGCTGAGGGGGCGTTTCAGCGACTTAAGACGGTTTTGTGTGAGGGACCGATACTGATCACCCCTAACTTCACCAAGACCTTTATTGTGCAGACTGACGCTTCTGACGTGGGCTTGGGGGCTGTCCTGTCCCAAGTAGTGGAGGGTGAGGAACATCCTGTAACATTCCTGAGCCGCAAGCTCACACCTCCTGAAAAGAACTATAGTATAGTTGAGAGGGAGTGCTTGGCGATCAAATGGGCTCTGGAGTCCCTAAGGTATTATTTGGTAGGGCGGCAGTTTACACTGGTGACCGATCACTCTCCTCTAACCTGGATGAGTCAGGCCAAGGAGAGGAACGCCAGGGTCACAAGGTGGTTCCTAATGCTCCAAAATTTTAAGTTCACGGTGGAACATCGAGCAGGAAAATTGCATGGGAATGCCGATGCGCTATCCCGTACCCACTGTCTGATGGCCAAAAGTGTTCGTCCCCACAGGGTCAAACAGAGGGGGAGGGTATGTGAGACACTGAAGGGGTTAACTGTGGATGGGCGGTATGTTTCCCCAAGGTTTTGCTTCTATGCAAGGCCTTAGTGCTGAAGTGGGTTTGTCCAGCACCTTGGACACAGGTGATGGGAACAGCCCAATTAGCTTGCATAAAATCACTTAGCAGAGCTGGAAATGTTGTCTCTCTGTGGAAGGAGGCTGAGAGGACACAGCTCTGACCTGTGTGTCTGGAGCAGCACGTGAATTTTTGTTTAGTGTGAGTTAGTGAACTCAGTGTATAGTTAGTACCCGGACGGGTAGGTTATTATTTTGTTTTGTGCCTGAATGTAAAGGCTGTTTATTTTTCTGCTGAAATAAACACAGGCTAGACCTGTTTGGACTATACTTTGGTGTCACTGTCGTGAACTGCATCACAGCACCCCGCTACCACGGTCTCTACTGGGCCAAATCCCCACAATACATACACACTAGATACAGTATATACAGTTCATACACATTAGATACACTATATACATACACACTAGATACAGTATATACAGTACATACACATTAGATAAAGTATATACATACACATTAGATACAGTATATACAGTACATGCATACACATTAGATACAGTATATACATACACATTAGATACAGTATATACATACACATTAGATACAGTATATACAGTACATGCATACACATTAGATACAGTATATACATACACATTAGATACACTATATACATACACACTAGATACAGTATATACATACACATTAGATACAGTATATACATACACATTAGATACACTATATACATACACACTAGATACAGTATATACATACACATTAGATACAGTATATACATATACATTAGATACAGTATATACAGTACATACACATTAGATACACTATATACATACACATTAGATACAGTATATACATACACATTAGATACACTATATACAGTACATACACATTAGATACAGTATATACATACACACTAGATACAGTATATACATACACATTAGATACACTATATACATACACACTAGATACAGTATATACATACACACTAGATACAGTATATACATACACATTAGATACAGTATATACAGTACATACACATTAGATACAGTATATACATACACACTAGATACAGTATATACATACACATTATATACAGTATATACATACACATTAGATACAGTATATACAGTACATACACATTAGATACAGTATATACATACACATTAGATACAGTATATACATACACATTAGATACAGTATATACAGTACATACACATTAGATACAGTATATACATACACATTAGATACAGTATATACAGTACATACACATTAGATTCAGTATATACATACA
This sequence comes from Engystomops pustulosus, assembly GCF_040894005.1. Classification (NCBI taxonomy): domain Eukaryota; kingdom Metazoa; phylum Chordata; class Amphibia; order Anura; family Leptodactylidae; genus Engystomops; species Engystomops pustulosus. Next base: position 3,521,985 of record NC_092417.1, read on the forward strand.
CATTAGATACAGTATATACATACACATTAGATACAGTATATACAGTACATACATACTAGATACAGTAGCGGGGCCCACCGGAGGCTTCTCCGATGCTCCGCTGGGACAGTCCGACACTGCCCATATAGGGCGTTTTTTCTGAGTCTGGTTGACCTTCTGAGTTTGTGCCCTTAGTAAACACTGCTGGACCTATAACCATCGCTTGCGCAACCTAGAGGTTATGGACTCAGCACGGGGAACACCAGATAACGGGACAGAGAAAAAAGAAAACCGAGGATGAAAACCATAGTCACAATAGAAAGGAGACACATGAGTAGAGGAACGTGTGTGGTTATTAGTAGCAAATTCAGCGGAAGGAATTCCACCCACTGGGCCTGGCAGTCCGAGACGAAGAGTCGAGAGCATTCAATTAACTCTGGATTCATTCTCTCGGACTGTCTGTGAGTCTCAGGGTGAAATGTTGAGGAGAAAGACAAGTTTACCTCTAACCTGGCACAAAAAGCTCGCCAGAATTTGGATACAAATTGTAGGCAACTATCAGACACAATGGGGGTCATTTACTAAGGGCCCGATTCGCGTTTTCCCGACCTGTTACCCGAATATTTCCGATTTGCGCCGATTTCCCCTGAATTGCCCCAGGATTTTGGCGCACGCGATCAGATTGAGGCACATTGGCGCTGGCATGCACGCGACGGAAATCGGGGGGCGTGGCCGAACAAAAACCCGACGGATTCGGAAAAACAAATTTAAAATAAAAAATCTGTTGCGGAGCTTGCGCTTATCTTCACTCGGACCGGCTCGATGAACTCCAGTGCGTTCCGATGCTTTTCAGCGCAGCAGCGCCACCTGGTGCACGGCGGAGGTACTACCTTAATAAATCCCGGCCGGACCCCGAATCCACCGCAGAGAATGTGTCGCTGGATCGCGAATGGACCGGGTAAGTAAATCTGCCCCAATATCCTCGGGTATACCATGAAGTCGTACAATATTTTGGATGAATGGTTCAGCTAACTCTTCTGCCGCAGGTAACTTTTTCAACGGGAAAAAAAAAATTTATTTTAGAAAAACGGTCTACCACCACCCAAATGACAGTATTTCCCTGAGAGAGCGGTGAAGTCGTGATAAAATCCATTGAGATATTAGTACAGATATTAGTCCATGGCCTAGTTGGCACTGGGAGCGGGAGAAGAGGACCCTCAGGACGTCTCCTGGGAGTCTTTCCCCGCACACAGACCTGACAGGCCAGAACATCCGAGGCCACCAGTAACTCCTCTTAAGAAGCTCCTGGGTACCCCAAATCCCCAGATGTCCTGCCAGAACGGAGCAGTGCGTCTCCCCCAACACTCTCAAATGACAGGTAAGTGGTACAAGTAATTAGCCTTTCGGAAGGTCTTCAGGAGCGAAATTTTGACCAGCAAGAATTTGGGAGGAGAGGTGGGAGGAGACAGCTGCCAATGCAATCCTTGATGGAAGGATATTTTCAGTCCTGGGGCTCGGGGGTTCCGATACTACGGGACAAGGCATCTGCCTTCACATTTTCAGACCCCCGCTGCTAGGTGACTGCAAAATCGAAACGTAGGTCCCCCCGGAGATCTAACTTGGAAAAGACCTGAGCCCCAGAGACCTGATTGAGGAGATCAGGGGAAGGGGTCCAGAGTTTTTCACCCTTATCTTGTTCAACTCCCGGTAGTCTACACAAGGCCGTAAGTCGCCAAAAAAGAACCCGGCCCCAGCGGGTGACTCAGAGGGATGGATATGACCAATGGCTAAACTCTCGGCAATGTAGTTTTTCAAAGACTCACCTCCAGGTACAGACAGGTTATAAATTCGTCCCTTAGGCAACTTAGCATCAGGGAGAAGGTCAATCTTACAATCAAAGTCCCTGTGCGGAGGAAGAACCTGTGACAGGGGTTCGGAAAATACATCAGAGAAATCTAAGAGAAAGTCTGGGAGTTTAGGGCTCTTGGTCTCCACAGACTGTAGTGTAACTTTAGTCAAATGGTCCTCGCACCGGGGACTCCATCTGACCAACTCTAAGGTTTCCCAGTTTATTTCTGGGTCGTGAGTCTGTAACCAGGGCAAACCGAGAACCACCTTTACAGTTTCTTTCATAACTAAGAATGAACACATTTCTTCATCTCCAATTACTAGTTTAACCGGCGGAGTGTAGAATCTGACCAGTCCCGTTTGGGGGGGAGGGGGGTTGAATTATGAATTATGCCCCAGTTATGGACAGCTATGATATCTCTGTCTCTCATAGTTTTTCAAGCTGAAAAGAAACACACAGATCCGCTATTACTTTGCTCTCTTTGTCCCCAGAGATGAGCTAGCAGAGGTGTTGGCTACAACCAGCCTTCCTGCCAGTTGTATACGTAATGAGCATTTGTTCTGGAAAATGGAGGCTCATAACTCAGTCAGTAATAACATGGACAAGGCCCAATAAAGGAAAAAAATGTACAGGTGGTGAATATTACCAAATGGATGATGTGATGTTCCTCTATCTCCTGGATGATGTGATGTTCCTCTATCTCCTGGATGATATGATGTTCCTCTATCTCCTGGATGATATGATGTTCCTCCATCTCCTGGATGATATGATGTTCCTCTATCTCCTGGATGATGTGATGTTCCTCTATCTCCTGGATGATGTTCCTCTATCTCCTGGATGATATGATGTTCCTCTATCTCCTGGATGATGTTCCTCTATCTCCTGGGAGATGTGATGTTCCTCTATCTCCTGGATGATGTTCCTCTATCTCCTGGATGATATGATGTTCCTCTATCTCCTGGATGATGTTCCTCTATCTCCTGGATGATATGATGTTCCTCTATCTCCTGGATGATGTTCCTCTATCTCCTGGGAGATGTGATGTTCCTCTATCTCCTGGATGATATTCCTCTATCTCCTGGATGATATGATGTTCCTCTATCTCCTGGATGATGTTCCTCTATCTCCAGGATGATGTGATGTTCCTCTATCTCCTGGATGATGTTCCTCTATCTCCTGGATGATGTGAAGTTCCTCTATCTCCTGGATGATATGATGTTCCTCTATCTCCTGGGAGATGTGATGTTCCTCTATCTCCAGGATGATGTGATGTTCCTCTATCTCCTGGATGATGTGATGTTCCTCTATCTCCTGGATGATGTTCCTCTATCTCCTGGGAGATGTGATGTTCCTCTATCTCCTGGATGATGTTCCTCTATCTCCTGGATGATATGATGTTCTTCTATCTCCTGGATGATGTTCCTCTATCTCCTGGGAGATGTGATGTTCCCCTATCTCCTGGATGATGTTCCTCTATCTCCTGGATGATATGATGTTCCTCTATCTCCTGGATGATATGATGTTCCTCTATCTCCTGGGTGATATGATGTTCCTCTATCTCCTGGATGATGTTCCTCTATCTCCTGGATGATGTTCCTCTATCTCCTGGGAGATGTGATGTTCCTCTATCTCCTGGAGGATATGATGTTCCTCTATCTCCTGGATGATGTTCCTCAATCTCCTGGATGATGTTCCTCTATCTCCTGGATGATGTGATGTTCCTCTATCTCCTGGAGGATATGATGTTCCTCTATCTCCTGGATGATGTTCCTCTATCTCCTGGGAGATGTGATGTTCCTCTATCTCCTGGATGATATGATGTTCCTCTATCTCCTGGATGATGTGATGTTCCTCTATCTCCTGGATGCTGTGATGTTCCTCTATCTCCTGGATGATGTTCCTCTATCTCCTGGATGATATGATGTTCCTCTATCTCCTGGATGATGTTCCTCTATCTCCTGGGAGATGTGATGTTCCTCTATCTCCTGGATGATATGATGTTCCTCTATCTCCTGGATGATGTGATGTTCCTCTATCTCCTGGATGCTGTGATGTTCCTCTATCTCCTGGATGATGTTCCTCTATCTCCTGGATGATATGATGTTCCTCTATCTCCTGGATGATGTTCCTCTATCTCCTGGGAGATGTGATGTTCCTCTATCTCCTGGATGATGTTCCTCTATCTCCTGGATGATATGATGTTCCTCTATCTCCTGGATGATGTTCCTCTATCTCCTGGATGATATGATGTTTCTCTATCTCCTGGATGATGTTCCTCTATCTCCTGGGAGATGTGATGTTCCTCTATCTCCTGGATGATATTCCTCTATCTCCTGGATGATATGATGTTCCTCTATCTCCTGGATGATGTTCCTCTATCTCCAGGATGATGTGATGTTCCTCTATCTCCTGGATGATGTTCCTCTATCTCCTGGATGATGTGAAGTTCCTCTATCTCCTGGATGATATGATGTTCCTCTATCTCCTGGGAGATGTGATGTTCCTCTATCTCCAGGATGATGTGATGTTCCTCTATCTCCTGGATGATGTGATGTTCCTCTATCTCCTGGATGATGTTCCTCTATCTCCTGGGAGATGTGATGTTCCTCTATCTCCTGGATGATGTTCCTCTATCTCCTGGATGATATGATGTTCTTCTATCTCCTGGATGATGTTCCTCTATCTCCTGGGAGATGTGATGTTCCTCTATCTCCTGGATGATGTTCCTCTATCTCCTGGATGATATGATGTTCCTCTATCTCCTGGATGATATGATGTTCCTCTATCTCCTGGGTGATATGATGTTCCTCTATCTCCTGGATGATGTTCCTCTATCTCCTGGATGATGTTCCTCTATCTCCTGGGAGATGTGATGTTCCTCTATCTCCTGGAGGATATGATGTTCCTCTATCTCCTGGATGATGTTCCTCTATCTCCTGGATGATGTTCCTCTATCTCCTGGATGATATGATGTTCCTCTATCTCCTGGATGATGTTCCTCTATCTCCTGGATGATGTGATGTTCCTCTATCTCCTGGAGGATATGATGTTCCTCTATCTCCTGGATGATGTTCCTCTATCTCCTGGATGATATGATGTTCCTCTATCTCCTGGATGATATGATGTTCCTCTATCTCCTGGATGATGTTCCTCTATCTCCTGGATGATGTTCCTCTATCTCCTGGATGATGTTCCTCTATCTCCTGGATGATGTGATGTTCCTCTATCTCCTGGAGGATATGATGTTCCTCTATCTCCTGGATGATATGATGTTCCTCTATCTCCTGGATGATGTGATGTTCCTCTATTTCCTGGATGATGTGATGTTCCTCTATCTCCTGGAGGATATGATGTTCCTCTATCTCCTGGATGATATGATGTTCCTCTATCTCCTGGATGATATGATGTTCCTCTATATCCTGGATGATATGATGTTCCTCTATCTCCTGGATGATATGATGTTCCTCTATCTCCTGGATGATATGATGTTCCTCTATCTCCTGGATGATGTTCCTCCATCTCCTGGATGATATGATGTTCCTCTATCTCCTGGATGATGTGATGTTCCTCTATCTCCTGGATGATATGATGTTCCTCTATCTCCTGGATGTTATTCATCTATACCTTGGATGATGTGAGCGATCACCATGGGTGATATGATGTTCCTCTATCTCCTGGATGATGTTCCTCTATCTCCTGGATGATGTAATAAACAATGCCATATTGATGTACATCCACCTGATATATCTCTATCTCCTGGATGATGTTCCTCTATCTCCTGGATGATGTTCCTCTATCTCCTGGATGAGGTGATGTTCCTCTATCTTCTGGATGATGTTCCTCTATCTCCTGGATGATATGATGTTCCTCTATCTCCTGGATGATATGATGTTCCTCCATCTCCTGGATGATGTTCCTCTATCTCCTGGAGGATATGATGTTCCTCTATCTCCTGGATGATGTAATAAACAATGCCATATTGATGTACATCCACCTGATATATCTCTATCTCCTGGATGATGTTCCTCTATTTCCTGGATGATATGATGTTCCTCTATCTCCTGGATGATGTTCCTCTATCTCCTGGATGATGTGAAGTTCCTCTATCTCCTGGATGATGTTCCTCTATCTCCTGGGAGATGTGATGTTCCTCTATCTCCAGGATGATGTGATGTTCCTCTATCTCCTGGATGATGTGATGTTCCTCTATCTCCTGGATGATGTTCCTCTATCTCCTGGGAGATGTGATGTTCCTCTATCTCCTGGATGATGTTCCTCTATCTCCTGGATGATGTGATGTTCCTCTATCTCCTGGATGATATGATGTTCTTCTATCTCCTGGATGATGTTCCTCTATCTCCTGGGAGTTGTGATGTTCCTCTATCTCCTGGATGATATGATGTTCCTCTATCTCCTGGGTGATATGATGTTCCTCTATCTCCTGGATGATGTTCCTCTATCTCCAGGATGATGTTCCTCTATCTCCTGGGAGATGTGATGTTCCTCTATCTCCTTGATGATGTGATGTTCCTCTATCTCCTGGAGGATATGATGTTCCTCTATCTCCTGGATGATGTTCCTCTATCTCCTGGATGATGTTCCTCTATCTCCTGGATGATATGATGTTTCTCTATCTCCTGGATGATGTGATGTTCCTCTATCTCCTGGAGGATATGATGTTCCTCTATCTCCTGGATGATATGATGTTCCTCTATCTCCTGGATGATATGATGTTCCTCTATCTCCTGGATGATATGATGTTCCTCTATCTCCTGGATGATGTTCCTCTATCTCCTGGATGATGTTCCTCTATCTCCTGGATGATATGATGTTCCTCTATCTCCTGGATGATGTGATGTTCCTCTATCTCCTGGAGGATATGATGTTCCTCTATCTCCTGGATGATATGATGTTCCTCTATCTCCTGGATGATGTGATGTTCCTCTATCTCCTGGATGATGTGATGTTCCTCTATCTCCTGGATGATGTTCCTCTATCTCTTGGATGATATGATGTTCCTCTATCTCCTGGATGATGTTCCTCTATCTCCTGGATGATGTGATGTTCCTCTATCTCCTGGATGATGTGATGTTCCTCTATCTCCTGGAGGATATGATGTTCCTCTATCTCCTGGATGATGTTATGTTCCTCTATCTCCTGGAGGATATGATGTTCCTCTATCTCCTGGATGATGTTCCTCCATCTCCTGGATGATATGATGTTCCTCTATCTCCTGGATGATGTGATGTTCCTCTATCTCCTGGATGATGTTCCTCTATCTCCTGGGAGATGTGATGTTCCTCTATCTCCTGGATGATGTTCCTCTATCTCCTGGATGATATGATGTTCCTCTATCTCCTGGATGATGTTCCTCTATCTCCTGGATGATATGATGTTCCTCTATCTCCTGGATGATGTTCCTCTATCTCCTGGGAGATGTGATGTTCCTCTATCTCCTGGATGATATTCCTCTATCTCCTGGATGATATGATGTTCCTCTATCTCCTGGATGATGTTCCTCTATCTCCAGGATGATGTGATGTTCCTCTATCTCCTGGATGATGTTCCTCTATCTCCTGGATGATGTGAAGTTCCTCTATCTCCTGGATGATATGATGTTCCTCTATCTCCTGGGAGATGTGATGTTCCTCTATCTCCAGGATGATGTGATGTTCCTCTATCTCCTGGATGATGTGATGTTCCTCTATCTCCTGGATGATGTTCCTCTATCTCCTGGGAGATGTCATGTTCCTCTATCTCCTGGATGATGTTCCTCTATCTCCTGGATGATATGATGTTCTTCTATCTCCTGGATGATGTTCCTCTATCTCCTGGGAGATGTGATGTTCCTCTATCTCCTGGATGATGTTCCTCTATCTCCTGGATGATATGATGTTCCTCTATCTCCTGGATGATATGATGTTCCTCTATCTCCTGGGTGATATGATGTTCCTCTATCTCCTGGATGATGTTCCTCTATCTCCTGGATGATGTTCCTCTATCTCCTGGGAGATGTGATGTTCCTCTATCTCCTGGAGGATATGATGTTCCTCTATCTCCTGGATGATGTTCCTCTATCTCCTGGATGATGTTCCTCTATCTCCTGGATGATATGATGTTCCTCTATCTCCTGGATGATGTTCCTCTATCTCCTGGATGATGTGATGTTCCTCTATCTCCTGGAGGATATGATGTTCCTCTATCTCCTGGATGATGTTCCTCTATCTCCTGGATGATATGATGTTCCTCTATCTCCTGGATGATATGATGTTCCTCTATCTCCTGGATGATGTTCCTCTATCTCCTGGATGATGTTCCTCTATCTCCTGGATGATGTTCCTCTATCTCCTGGATGATGTGATGTTCCTCTATCTCCTGGAGGATATGATGTTCCTCTATCTCCTGGATGATATGATGTTCCTCTATCTCCTGGATGATGTGATGTTCCTCTATTTCCTGGATGATGTGATGTTCCTCTATCTCCTGGAGGATATGATGTTCCTCTATCTCCTGGATGATATGATGTTCCTCTATCTCCTGGATGATATGATGTTCCTCTATATCCTGGATGATATGATGTTCCTCTATCTCCTGGATGATATGATGTTCCTCTATCTCCTGGATGATATGATGTTCCTCTATCTCCTGGATGATGTTCCTCCATCTCCTGGATGATATGATGTTCCTCTATCTCCTGGATGATGTGATGTTCCTCTATCTCCTGGATGATATGATGTTCCTCTATCTCCTGGATGTTATTCCTCTATACCTTGGATGATGTGAGCGATCACCATGGGTGATATGATGTTCCTCTATCTCCTGGATGATGTTCCTCTATCTCCTGGATGATGTAATAAACAATGCCATATTGATGTACATCCACCTGATATATCTCTATCTCCTGGATGATGTTCCTCTATCTCCTGGATGATGTTCCTCTATCTCCTGGATGATGTTCCTCTATCTCCTGGATGATGTGATGTTCCTCTATCTCCTGGATGAGGTGATGTTCCTCTATCTTCTGGATGATGTTCCTCTATCTCCTGGATGATATGATGTTCCTCTATCTCCTGGATGATATGATGTTCCTCCATCTCCTGGATGATGTTCCTCTATCTCCTGGATGATATGATGTTCCTCTATCTCCTGGATGATGTAATAAACAATGCCATATTGATGTACATCCACCTGATATATCTCTATCTCCTGGATGATGTTCCTCTATTTCCTGGATGATATGATGTTCCTCTATCTCCTGGATGAGGTGATGTTCCTCTATCTTCTGGATGATGTTCCTCTATCTCCTTGATGATGTTCCTCTATCTCCTGGATGATGTTCCTCTATCTCCTGGATGATATGATGTTCCTCTATCTCCTGGATGATATGATGTTCCTCTATCTCCTGGATGATATGATGTTCCTCTATCTCCTGGATGATGTTCCTCTATCTCCTGGATGATATGATGTTCCTCTATCTCCTGGATGATGTGATGTTCCTCTATCTCCTGGATGATATGATGTTCCTCTATCTCCTGGATGATGTTCCCCTATCTCCTGGATGATGTTCCTCTATCTCCTGGATGATGTTCCTCTATCTCCTGGATGATGTTCCTCTATCTCCTGGATGATGTGATGTTCCTCTATCTCCTGGATGATGTTCCTCTATCTCCTGGATGATGTGCCTCTATCTCCTGGATGATGTTCCTCTATCTCCTGGATGATGTTCCTCTATCTCCTGGATGATGTTCCTCTATCTCCTGGATGATGTGATGTTCCTCTATCTCCTGGATGATGTTCCTCTATCTCCTGGATGACATGATAAACAATGCCATATTGATGTACATCCACCTAATATACCGTCATAGTCCGGGATATGTCATGCCTTGGCCACCACTGACCTTAGGTCTCTGTTCTGTTCTCAGATCACAATGACTCTAGAAGAGCAGATAATTAAGATGATCAAAATCTACAAGCAGTACGCGGCCTCTGATGGAATCCAGGGCACCCTGAGCAAGGACGAGCTGACCAAAATGGCCATGGAACAGTTCCCGGCTCTGTGTGTAAGTACTTCTGCCCCTCTAATTACTGCTGGTGGAGGTGGAGGTGGGGGGGGGGGTATCCCAGGTGCCCCTTCTGCTGCCTCACAGCTACATCACTGGCATCCAAAGGTCAGATAAGGCAGTGATTACATCGTGATTGGAGTTGTCACCCCCCCCCCCCCCAACGCCAAACATTACAAAGTGTCTGGTGGTGGTGGTGACACTTGGTAACACTCTACCTGCATTACCACAGCACAACCAGAACAAGGACAAGATCCTGCAGGGAGTGTTCGGACAGATGGACATGGACGGAGACAACCAGATCAGCTTCCGGAAATTTATGGCTTTCTTCGGTCGCCTGACCATCGCCCTAGAGGAAAGCGTCAAGGGCTCAGCGCAAGGACCAGGGGTGAGTCTGTCAATAATGTCCGTCAGTCCATCTGCATCCATGTAACACATACATACACATAAATACATATATACATACACCTAAATACATACACCTGAATACATACATATACATGTGCTTGAGATCTTCTGCATCAGTATAAACCACCATCCATACATACACATACATTGTCATGGGTGTTCCTGCAAGCCATGACCCATGTGTGCCTCCCTGTGCCCCCTTACGCCAGCAGCGGCTTCTCACACCTGTCCTCGGCTCAGCGGCGGTCTCCATGCTCCATAGGACACTGATGCTAAAGGGCTACCCCACTGATGATTGGGGCTGGCCAGCCGCCTTCTTTGTTAAATATCTGGCCCCTTCCTTTCTTTGTGCCTCGTGCCTCTGAGAAGGTTTCCCCTTTGTTATTCCTGCGATTATTGTGATTTACTGCTGTGACCTCAATATTTGTTCCTGATTCTGATTCTCTGCCGCCTGTCCTGACCTCCTGCCTCATCCCTGACTCCACTCTTCTGCCGCCTGTCCTGACCTCCTGCCTCATCCCTGACTCCGCTCTTCTGCCGCCTGTCCTAGCCTCCTGCCTCATCCCTGACTCCGCTCTTCTGCCGCCTGTCCTGACCTTCTGCCTCATCCCTGACTCCGCTCTTCTGCCGCCTGTCCTGACCTCCTGCCTCATCCCTGACTCCGCTCTTCTGCCGCCTGTCCTGACCTCCTGCCTCATCCCTGACTCTGCTCTTCTGCCGCCTGTCCTGACCTTCTGCCTCATCCCTGACTCCGCTCTTCTGCTGCCTGTCCTGACCTTCTGCCTCATCCCTGACTCCGCTCTTCTGCCGCCTGTCCTGACCTTCTGCCTCATCCCTGACTCCGCTCTTCTGCTGCCTGTCCTGACCTCCTGCCTCATCCCTGACTCCGCTCTTGTGCCGCCTGTCCTGACCTTCTGCCTCATCCCTGACTCTGCTCTTGTGCCGCCTGTCCTGACCTCCTCCCTGACCACGACTCTGCCTCAAAATTCTGTATCTTGCCTTGGCTGCCAACGCTAGCAAAGTCGTGCCTGTACAGTGACCTGGTGGTATCCCGCTGCAGCAAGTCCAACCCGATTTGCAGTGGGCTCTGGTGAGAACCAGGTACCCCTAAGACTGCTCCCAGGTGTCATCGTCCGTGGTGGTATAGTGGGTCCACTACCCCTGAATCCTGACATGCATGCACATATTTTCTGAGAAAAGTTGCAGAAATGAATTGTTGTTTCTCTTGGTATAAGGACCGGAGGTGACATCATCATCCAGGTCCTTAAACCCAGGGAGAAATAGGAAGCCATTGATCACCATTATAAGTAGGTGCCCGGATAGTGATGGTACATCTCACACTCCTACTGCCCTGGCTCCTGGCATAAAGCAGGAGAGGACCGAGGAGTGGTGAGTACTTGTCAGATGCACTGTTCTCCTGGCTCTTCTCCTGTTCCAGATGCCAGATCCCAGATACCTGGGATACAGGTAGTAGTGTGGTGATAAGACAGTACAGGTAGTAGTAGTGATCTGACAGTACAGGTAGTAGTAGCGATCTGTTAGTACAGGTAGTAGTAGTGATCTGACAAACTACATATACTAGGTCTCTATCTCTTCTCTCGTCTTCCAGGTCTTGGATGCTGCCTCTTTTCTCCTCCTCCTCCAGGTCTTGGATTCTGTCTCTTCTGTCCTCCTCCTCCAGGTCTTGGATGCTGTCTCTTTTGTCTTCTCCTTCAGGCTTTGGATGCTGTCCCTTCTCTCTTCCTCCAGGCTTTGGATGCTGTCTCTTCTCTCCTCCACCAGGTCTTGGATGCTGTCTCTTCTCTCCTCCACCAGGTCTTGGATGCTTTCTTTTCTCTCCTCTTCGAAGGTCTTGGATGCTGTCTCTTCTCTTCTCCTCCAGGTCTTGATGCTGTTTTTTCTCCTCTTCCAGGTCTTGGATGCTGTCTCTTCTAACCTTCTCCACCAGGTCTTGGATGCTGTCTCTCCTCTCCTCCTCCTCCAGGTTTTGGATGCTGTCTCTTCTCTCTTCCTCCAGGTCTTGGATGCTGTCTCTTCTCTCCTCCTCATCCAGGTCTTGAATGCTGTCTTTTCTTTCCTGTTTGAAGGTGTTGGATGCTTTGTCTTCTCTCCTCCACCAGGTCTTGGATGCTGTCTCTACTCCTCCAGGACTTGATGCTGTCTTTTCTCCTCTTCCAGGTCTTGGATGCTGTCTCTTCTATCCTTCTCCTATAGGTCTTGGATGCTGTCTCTCCTCTCCTCCTTCTCCAGGTTTTGGATGTTGTCTCTTCTCTCTTCCTCCAGGTCTTGTATGCTGTCTCTTCCCTCCTCCTCACCCAAGTATTGGATGCTGCCTTGTCACTTCTCTCCTCCTTCAGGTCATGTATGCCGTGTCTTCTCTCCTCTCCTCTTCCAGTCTTAGTTGATGTCTCTTCTCTCCTCCTCCTCCAGGTCTTGTATTCTGTCTCTTCTCTCCTCCTCCAGGTCTTGCATGCTGTCTCTTCTCTTCACTCCTCCTTCTCCGGGTCTTTGATGCTCTCCTCACCCAGGTCTTGGATGCTGTGTCTTATCTCCTCCAGGTCTTGGATGTTGTCTCTTCTCTCCTCCTGATCCTGGATGCTGTCTCTCCTCTCCTCCTTAAGGTCTTTGATGCTGTTTATCCTCTTCTTCTCATCCAGGTCTTGGATGCTGTCTCTTCTCTCTTCCTCCTCCAGGTCTTGGATGCTGCCTCTTCTCTCCTCCAGGTCATGGATGCTGTCTCTTCTCTCCTCCTTAAGGTCTTTGATGCTGTCTTTTCTCTTCTCCTCACCCAGGTCTTGGATGCTGTGTCTTATCTCCTCCAGGGCTTGGATGTTGTCTCTTCTCTCCTCCTGATCCTGGATGCTGTCTCTCCTCTCCTCCTTAAGTTCTTTGATGCTGTTTCTTCTCTTCTCCTCATCCAGGTCTTGGATGCTGCCTCTTCTCTCTTCCTCCTCCAGGTCTTGGTTGCTGTCTCTTCTCTACTCCTCCTCATCCAGGTCTTGGATGCTGCCTCTTCTCTCCTCCTCCTCCAGGTCATGGATGCTGTCTCTTCTCTCCTCCTTAAGGTCTTGGATGCTGTTTCTTCTCTTCACCTCATCCAGGTCTTGGATGCTGCCTCTTCTCTCTTCCTCCTCCAGGTCTTGGTTGCTGTCTCTTCTCTTCACTCCTCCTTCTCCGGGTCTTTGATGCTGTCTTTTCTCTTCTCCTCACCCAGGTCTTGGATGCTGTGTCTTATCTCCTCCAGGTCTTGGATGTTGTCTCTTCTCTCCTCCTGATCCTGGATGCTGTCTCTCCTCTCCTCCTTAAGGTCTTTGATGCTGCTTATCCTCTTCTTCTCATCCAGGTCTTGGATGCTGCCTCTTCTCTCCTCCAGGTCATGGATGCTGTCTCTTCTCTCCTCCTTAAGGTCTTGGATGCTGTTTCTTCTCTTCTCCTCATCCAGGTCTTGGATGCTGCCTCTTCTCTCTTCCTCCTCCAGGTCTTGGTTGCTGTCTCTTCTCTACTCTTCATCCAGGTCTTGGATGCTGCCTCCTCTCTCCTCCTCATCCAGGTCTTGGATGCTGCCTCTTCTCTCTGCCTCCTCCAGGTCTTGGTTGCTGTCTATTCTCTACTCCTCCTCATCCAGGTCTTGGATGCTGCCTCCTCTCTCCTCCTCATCCAGGTACTGGATGCAGCCTTTTCTCTACTCCAAATCTTGGATGCTGTCTCTTCTCTCCTCTTCCAGGTCTTGGTTGCTGTCTCTTCTCTCCTCCTCTAGGTCTTGGATGCTGTCTCTTCTCTCCTCCTCATCTAGGTCATAGATGCTGTTTCTTCTCTCCTCCTCATCCAGGTCTTGGTTGCTGTCTCTTTTCTCCTCCTCATCCAGGTTTTGAATGTTGTGTCTTCTCTCCTCCTCCTCCAGGTCTTGGATGCTGTCTCTTCTCTCCTCCTCCGGGTCTTGGATGCTGTCTCTTCTCTCCTCCTCCAGGTCTTGGATGCTGTCTCTTCTCTCTTCCTCCGGGTCTTGGATGCTGTCTCTTCTCTCCTCCTCCAGGTCTTGGCTGCTGTCTCTTCTCTCCTCCTCCAGGTCTTGGTTACTCTCTCTTCACTCCTCCTCCAGGTCTTGGATGCTGTCTCCTCTCCTCCAGGTCTTGGTTACTCTCTCTTCTCTCCTCCTCCAGGTCTTGGTGCTGTCTCTTCTCCCTTCCAGGTTTTGGATGCTGTTTCATCTCTCATCCAGGTCTTGGTTACCGTCTTTTCTTTCCTCCTCCAGGTCTTGGATGCTGTCACCTCTCGCCTCCTCTTCCTCCTCCAGGTCTTGGATGTTGTCTCTTCTCTCCTCCTCCAAGTCTTGGATGTTGTCTCTTCTCTCCTCCTCCTCCAGGTCTTGGATGGTGTCTCATCTCTCCTCCTCCAGGTCTTGAATGCTGTCTCTTCTCTTCTCCTCCAGGTCTTGGTTACTGTCTTTTCTCTCCTCTTCCAGGTCTTTGATGCTGTCTCTTCTCTTCTCCTCCAGGTCTTGGTTACTGTCTCTTCTCTCCTCCTCCACGTCTTGGATGCTGTCTCTTCTCTCCTCCTGATCCTGGATGCTGTCTCTCCTCTCCTCCTTAAGGTCTTTGATGCTGTTTATCCTCTTCTTCTCATCCAGGTCTTGGATGCTGCCTCTTCTCTCTTCCTCCTCCAGGTCTTGGATGCTGCCTCTTCTCTCCTCCAGGTCATGGATGCTGTCTCTTCTCTCCTCCTTAAGGTCTTTGATGCTGTCTTTTCTCTTCTCCTCACCCAGGTCTTGGATGCTGTGTCTTATCTCCTCCAGGGCTTGGATGTTGTCTCTTCTCTCCTCCTGATCCTGGATGCTGTCTCTCCTCTCCTCCTTAAGTTCTTTGATGCTGTTTCTTCTCTTCTCCTCATCCAGGTCTTGGATGCTGCCTCTTCTCTCTTCCTCCTCCAGGTCTTGGTTGCTGTCTCTTCTCTACTCCTCCTCATCCAGGTCTTGGATGCTGCCTCTTCTCTCCTCCTCCTCCAGGTCATGGATGTTGTCTCTTCTCTCCTCCTTAAGGTCTTGGATGCTGTTTCTTCTCTTCTCCTCATCCAGGTCTTGGATGCTGCCTCTTCTCTCTTCCTCCTCCAGGTCTTGGTTGCTGTCTCTTCTCTTCACTCCTCCTTCTCCGGGTCTTTGATGCTGTCTTTTCTCTTCTCCTCACCCAGGTCTTGGATGCTGTGTCTTATCTCCTCCAGGTCTTGGATGTTGTCTCTTCTCTCCTCCTGATCCTGGATGCTGTCTCTCCTCTCCTCCTTAAGGTCTTTGATGCTGTTTATCCTCTTCTTCTCATCCAGGTCTTGGATGCTGCCTCTTCTCTCCTCCTTAAGGTCTTGGATGCTGTTTCTTCTCTTCTCCTCATCCAGGTCTTGGATGCTGCCTCTTCTCTCTTCCTCCTCCAGGTCTTGGTTGCTGTCTCTTCTCTACTCTTCATCCAGGTCTTGGATGCTGCCTCCTCTCTCCTCCTCATCCAGGTCTTGGATGCTGCCTCTTCTCTCTTCCTCCTCCAGGTCTTGGTTGCTGTCTATTCTCTACTCCTCCTCATCCAGGTCTTGGATGCTGCCTCCTCTCTCCTCCTCATCCAGGTACTGGATGCAGCCTTTTCTCTACTCCAAATCTTGGATGCTGTCTCTTCTCTCCTCTTCCAGGTCTTGGTTGCTGTCTCTTCTCTCCTCCTCTAGGTCTTGGATGCTGTCTCTTCTCTCCTCCTCATCTAGGTCATAGATGCTGTTTCTTCTCTCCTCCTCATCCAGGTCTTGGTTGCTGTCTCTTTTCTCCTCCTCATCCAGGTTTTGGATGTTGTCTTCTCTCCTCCTCCTCCAGGTCTTGGATGCTGTCTCTTTTCTCCTCCTCATCCAGGTTTTAAATGTTGTGTCTTCTCTCCTCCTCCTCCAGGTCTTGGATGCTGTCTCTTCTCTCCTCCTCCGGGTCTTGGATGCTGTCTCTTCTCTCCTCCTCCAGGTCTTGGCTGCTGTCTCTTCTCTCCTCCTCCAGGTCTTGGTTACTCTCTCTTCACTCCTCCTCCAGGTCTTGGATGCTGTCTCCTCTCCTCCAGGTCTTGGTTACTCTCTCTTCTCTCCTCCTCCAGGTCTTGGTGCTGTCTCTTCTCCCTTCCAGGTTTTGGATGCTGTTTCATCTCTCATCCAGGTCTTGGTTACCGTCTTTTCTTTCCTCCTCCAGGTCTTGGATGCTGTCACCTCTCGCCTCCTCTTCCTCCTCCAGGTCTTGGATGCTGTCTCTTCTCTCCTCCTCCAAGTCTTGGATGTTGTCTCTTCTCTCCTCCTCCTCCAGGTCTTGGATGGTGTCTCATCTCTCCTCCTCCAGGTCTTGAATGCTGTCTCTTCTCTTCTCCTCCAGGTCTTGGTTACTGTCTTTTCTCTCCTCTTCCAGGTCTTTGATGCTGTCTCTTCTCTTCTCCTCCAGGTCTTGGTTACTGTCTCTTCTCTCCTCCTCCAGGTCTTGGATGCTGTCTCTTCTCTCCTCCAGGTCATGGATGCTGTCTCTTCTCTCCTCCTTAAGGTCTTGGATGCTGTTTCTTCTCTTCTCCTCATCCAGGTCTTGGATGCTGCCTCTTCTCTCTTCCTCCTCCAGGTCTTGGTTGCTGTCTCTTCTCTACTCTTCATCCAGGTCTTGGATGCTGCCTCCTCTCTCCTCCTCATCCAGGTACTGGATGCAGCCTTTTCTCTACTCCAAATCTTGGATGCTGTCTCTTCTCTCCTCTTCCAGGTCTTGGTTGCTGTCTCTTCTCTCCTCCTCTAGGTCTTGGATGCTGTCTCTTCTCTCCTCCTCATCTAGGTCATAGATGCTGTTTCTTCTCTCCTCCTCATCCAGGTCTTGGTTGCTGTCTCTTCTCTCCTCCTCCAGGTCTTGGCTGCTGTCTCTTCTCTCCTCCTCCAGGTCTTGGTTACTCTCTCTTCACTCCTCCTCCAGGTCTTGGATGCTGTCTCTTCTCTTCTCCTCCAGGTCTTGGTTACTGTCTTTTCTCTCCTCTTCCAGGTCTTTGATGCTGTCTCTTCTCTTCTCTTCTCCTCCAGGTCTTGGTTACTGTCTCTTCTCTCCTCCTCCAGGTCTTGGATGCTGTCTCTTCTCTCCTCCAGGTCTTGGTTACTGTCTTTTCTCTCCTCTTCCAGGTCTTTGATGCTGTCTCTTCTCTTCTCCTCCAGGTCTTGGTTACTGTCTCTTCTCTCCTCCTCATCCAGGTTTTGGATGTTGTCTCTTCTCTCCTCCTCATCTAGGTCATAGATGCTGTTTCTTCTCTCCTCCTCATCCAGGTCTTGGTTGCTGTCTCTTTTCTCCTCCTCATCCAGGTCTTGGATGCTGTCTCTTCTCTCCTCCTCATCTAGGTCATAGATGCTGTTTCTTCTCTCCTCCTCATCCAGGTCTTGGATGCTGTCTCTTCTCTCCTCCTCCAGGTCTTGGCTGCTGTCTCTTCTCTCCTCCTCCAGGTCTTGGTTACTCTCTCTTCACTCCTCCTCCAGGTCTTGGATGCTGTCTCTTCTCTTCTCCTCCAGGTCTTGGTTACTGTCTTTTCTCTCCTCTTCCAGGTCTTTGATGCTGTCTCTTCTCTTCTCCTCCAGGTCTTGGTTACTGTCTCTTCTCTCCTCCTCCAGGTCTTGGATGCTGTCTCTTCTCTCCTCCAGGTCTTGGTTACTGTCTTTTCTCTCCTCTTCCAGGTCTTTGATGCTGTCTCTTCTCTTCTCCTCCAGGTCTTGGTTACTGTCTCTTCTCTCCTCCTCATCCAGGTTTTGGATGTTGTCTCTTCTCTCCTCCTCATCTAGGTCATAGATGCTGTTTCTTCTCTCCTCCTCATCCAGGTCTTGGTTGCTGTCTCTTTTCTCCTCCTCATCCAGGTTTTGGATGTTGTCTTCTCTCCTCCTCCTCCAGGTCTTGGATGCTGTCTCTTTTCTCCTCCTCATCCAGGTTTTGAATGTTGTGTCTTCTCTCCTCCTCCTCCAGGTCTTGGATGCTGTCTCTTCTCTCCTCCTCCGGGTCTTGGATGCTGTCTCTTCTCTCCTCCTCCAGGTCTTGGCTGCTGTCTCTTCTCTCCTCCTCCAGGTCTTGGTTACTCTCTCTTCACTCCTCCTCCAGGTCTTGGATGCTGTCTCTTCTCTTCTCCTCCAGGTCTTGGTTACTGTCTTTTCTCTCCTCTTCCAGGTCTTTGATGCTGTCTCTTCTCTTCTCCTCCAGGTCTTGGTTACTGTCTCTTCTCTCCTCCTCCAGGTCTTGGATGCTGTCTCTTCTCTCCTCCAGGTCTTGGATGCTGCCTCTTCTCTCCTCCTCCTTCAGGTCTCTTACCTTACACCTACATCCCACTATTTGGACTGTGTATGTGACCACTGACTCTTTACACTTGCCTTTGGGACTTGGGGTCGAACTCCCCCCTGGGATTGAGTAGCGATTCCACCCCCTTTCCCTTATTTGAGGCTGAGCTGCCACTTGTGTTTAAGGCATGCCCCCCCCTCATTTTTGGAGCAGAGCTGCCCGTGTTTGAGGCAGGGCCCCTCCGTGTTTGAGGCAGGGCCCCTCCGTGATTGAGGCAGAGGTCTCCCATGTGATTGAGGCAGGACTCCCGCTGTAATTGTGGTAGTCCCACCTCCCGTAATTGAGGCGGAGATCCCCCTTGTAATTGAGGCCCCCCCTTCCCGTGTTGGAGGCAGGGATTTCCCCCCACGTGTTTGATACGGGGTACCCCATACGATTGATGTCATGGCCGACATTGTCCTTATATCTGCTCTATCCTCAGAAATCAATGACTCTGCAAGACCAGATGATAGAGATGATGAAAGTCTACCAGCACTATGCAGCCGCCGATGGCATCCAGGGCAGCCTGAGCAAGGACAAGCTGGCCACCCTGGCGAGCGCAGAGTTCCCGACTCTGTGTGTAAGTATCTGGGCTCGTCCCTTTTCACAACTATGGGAGAACCTGGTCCCAGGGCACTGAGATAGAGATGGAGATGAGCATTAGTCAGAGGTAGTCACGGCCCCGCCCCCAGCGCCGAGCATTGTGTGTAGTCATTGTGGTGACACTTGGTAACACTCTTCCTGCATTACCACAGCAAAACCAGAAGAAGGACGACATCCTCAAGGGAATATTCGGAGAGATGGACATGGACGGAGACAACAAGATCAGCTTCAAGGAGTTTGCCATCTTCCTCGGCTCTCTGACCATCGCCCTAAAGGAAAGTCTCGAGAACTGAGCGGCAGAAGCGGGGGGCTGGTTATATAAGGGCAATGTCTGTCAATTAATAGTATGGACTTGTCTGATTGGTCAGTGTCTTGTGTGCGGGATATTGGGATGGGCTAAGGGGCTGTGATGGCTTTATGAAAACGTGGCCAAACATGATGTGGTCTCCATAACCACAATCCATATTCACACATACGTGGTGACAGCAAAATCGTCTACAAACAGGCGCCATATAACTGCTGGTAACCATAGTCATAAACTTCTCCAATGCACCCGAGTAACGGGACATCTGATTGGTTGGTTTTTGTTCAGTTTCTTGCCTACCTCTGGGCCATCATCAGTCTCCATGGCCTCCATTTTTCAGCCAACTCCTTGTACTTGGACCTGTTGAGTCATTTCCGGACTCTAAAAGAACTACAGGTACATAGGGAACTGTCATTTAGGGTCCCAAATCCACTTGTATTTCATCATTGCATGCCACCAGTCAGGCCTCAGTCTAGTACAATCACTGTCACCATTCAGTCCTCATTCTAGTACAATCACTGTCACCGTTCAGTCCTTGGTGTTCGTATAATCACTGTCATCAGTTTGTCCTTAGTCTATTATATTCAATGTCACCAGTCAGTCCCCAGTCTAGTATAATCCCTGCCACCAGTCAGTCCCCAGTCTAGTATAATCACTGTCACCAGTCAGTCCTCAGTCTAGTATAATTCCTGCCACCAGTCAGTCCTCAGTCTAGTATAATCACTGTCACCAGTCAGTCCTCTGTCTAGTATAATCACTGTCACCAGTCAGTACTCAGTCTTGTATAATAAGTACAACCAGTCGTTCCTCAGTCTAGTATAATCACTACCACCAGTTAGTCCCCAGTCTAGTATAATTCCTGCCACCAGTCAGTCCTCAGTCTAGTATAATTCCTGCCACCAGTCAGTCCTCAGTATAGTATAATCACTGTCACCAAGTCTGTCCTCAGTCTAGTATAATCTCTACCACCAAACTGTACACAATTAGCTGCCCGCTCTATTTTAGCTTCTTTAGGGCCTGGGTGCTGCAGGTTGATACATTTGATCCTGCACCTCTGTCGAGAACCTACTTCCTTTACAGTGGTGGAGGTCCCAAGGCGCATGCCCTACCTTGCATCAATGTAGGGAAGAATGTTGGAAATTGTATGTTCTCCTGGTGGTTGTATGTTCTCCTGGAGGTTATATGTTCTCCTGGAGGTTGTATGTTCTCCTGGTGGTTGTATGTTCTCCTGGAGGTTATATGTTCTCCTGGAGGTTGTATGTTCTCCTAGAGGTTGTATGTTCTCCTGGAGGTTGTATGTTTTCCTGGAGGTTATATGTTCTCCTGGAGGTTGTATGTTCTCCTGGAGGTTATATGTTCTCCTGGAGGTTGTATGTTCTCCTGGTGGTTGTATGTTCTCCTGGAGGTTATATGTTCTCCTGGAGGTTGTATGTTCTCCTGGAGGTTGTATGTCCTCCTGGAGGTTGTATGTTCTCCTGGTGGTTGTATGTTCTCCTGGAGGTTATATGTTCTCCTGGAGGTTATATGTTCTCCTGGTGGTTGTATGTTCTCCTGGTGGTTGTATGTTCTCCTGGTGGTTGTATGTTCTCCTGGAGGTTGTGTGTTCTCCGGGAGGTTGTATGTTCTCCTGGAGGTTGTATGTTCTCCTGTAGGTTATATGTTCTCCTGAAGGTTGTATGTTCTCCTAGAGTTTGTATGTTCTCCTAGAGGTTGTATGTTCTCCTAGAGGTTATATGTTCTCCTGGAGGTTGTATGTTCTCCTGGAGGTTGTATGTTCTCCTGGTGGTTGTATGTTCTCCTGGAGGTTATATGTTATTCGGGAGGTTGTATGTTCTCCTGGAGGTTGTATGTTATCCAGGAGGTTACGTGTTCTACCGGAGGTAGTATGTTCTCCTAGAACAGTGATGGTGAACCTTTTAGAGACTGAGTGCCCAAGCTACAACCAAAATCCACTTATTTACCATGGCATTTCAAGCAGAAACTTATTGCTACCTGTTCTTCAACATCATTCAATTGTATTAGATCTCCTAATGCAGTTGAAAGAAGGAGGGCAAATTCAAACCATCATTGTAACTTCTCTCCAGGAAGGTTGGTCCAGCAGGATGACCTCCAAAGATAATGCAGTTCAGTCAACACCTTCTCACTTTTCCTGCAGTTTCAAACAGCCAGTGAAATGTCGCTTTAAAATAGCACTGAGAGCAGCATCCCTTAAGTTGCCTGGGACTGCAGGAAGATTTGGTGGATTTGGTCCTGTTTGGTGAAATTGGGGCGATGGCCGGAGTGCCCACAGAAGGGGCTCTGAGTGCCACCTCTGGCACCCGTGCCATAGGTTCGCCACCAGTGTCCTAGAAGATGTGTGGGCATGTGAGGTTTAGGGATATCTCTTAGCTGCAGCGGTGCCCTCTGGTGGATGAGCCTCACAATTACATCACAACAGAAGGAAACCATTGATGCCCCCTGCTGGACTTTGTCAAGCCTCTTCCTGAAGAGCAACCCGACTTCCTAAGCAGTGGTGGAGAAACTTGGCACGGATGCCAGAGGTGGCACTCGGAGTACTCTCTATGGGCACGCAGGCCATCACCCCAGCACAGAGTTTCCAGACTGGACTTTGGAAAGCTCCTCCTGCAGTCCCTGGCCAAGATGTGCTGTGATCAGTGCTATTTTAAAGCTACACATCCTCATCTGCCTGGGACTACAGGCAAGTAGGTGCAGACTAGGCTGTGTTATTATTGGAGCTCCTGCTCTGGGCCCCACAATTCTTCCTGTTCAGGGGCCACTGGAAGGAAGCTACAATGATAATCTGTATGTCTCCTCTTTCTTTAAAATGTATTGCAATTAAAATCCATGACAAAACAGGTAGCAACAGTAAAATGCCATGTCGGCACTTTGCATTTAAAGTGGGTTTGGTCGTAGTTTGGGCACTCGGTCTCTAAAAGCTTCGCCATCACTGTCCTAAGGAGTGTGCCCACAGACTGGGGGTGTGCCGGTGTCGCCTCCCCATAGCTGATCCTATATAGGGCATGCACTGCCTCTTGTCTGCGCTATCGCTTAAAGAGGACCTGTCACCCCAAAAAAACACACTAGGAGCTGCTTACTAAAGTTATCAGCTCTTAGCGCTACCACCGATAACGCTTGCAGACACTGCCGCACCAAAGTCTCAGAACACCGGACAGAGCTCACAGCGGTCCGAGGAAGCAATGACTGCCGCATGAAGCTCGGCAGTCACCGCCAGCCTGTGGCAAGGGAGGCGTGGTCTGGGGAAGAGGCAATCACCGCCAGCCTATGGCATGGGAGGGGTGGTCCGGGGAAGAGGCAGTCACCGCCAGCCTATGGCATGGGAGGGGTGGTCCGGGGAAGAGGCAATCACCGCCAGCCTATGGCATGGGAGGGGTGGTCCGGGGAAGAGGCAATCACCGCCAGCCTATGGCATGGGAGGGGTGGTCCGGGGAAGAGGCAGTCACTGGCAGCCTATGGCATGGGAGGGGTGGTCCGGGGAAGAGGCAATCACCGCCAGCCTATGGCATGGGAGGGGTGGTCCGGGGAAGAGGCAGTCACTGGCAGCCTGTGGCATGAGAGGGGTGGTCCGGGGAGGAGGCAGTCACCGCCAGCCTGTGGCATGAGAGGGGTGGTCCAGGGAAGAGCCAGTCACCGCCAGCCTATGGCATGGGAGGGGTGGTCCGGGGAAGAGGCAATCACCGCCAGCCTATGGCATGGGAGGGGTGGTCCGCGGAAGAGGCAGTCATCGCCAGCCTGTGGCCTGGGAGGGGTGGTCCAGGGAAGAGGCAGTCACCGCCAGCCTATGGCATGGGAGGGGTGGTCCGGGGAAGAGGCAGTCACCGCCAGCCTGTGGCATGGGAGGGGTGGTCCACGGAAGAGGCAGTCACTGGTAGCCTGTGGCATGGGAGGAGTGGTCCGGGGAAGAGGCAGTCACCGCCAGCCTGTGGCATGGGAGGGGTGGCCCAGGGAAGAGGCAGTCACTGGTAGCCTGTGGCATGAGAGGGGTGGTCTGGGGAAGAGGCAATCACTGGCAGCCTGTGGCATGAGAGGGGTGGTCCGGGGAAGAGGCAGTCACCGCCAGCCTGTGGCATGAGAGGGGTGATCTGGGGAAGAGGCAATCACTGGCAGCCTGTGGCATGGGAGGGGTGGTCCGGGGGAAGAGGCAGTCACCGGTAGCCTGTGGCATGAGAGGGGTGGTCTGGGGAAGAGGCAATCACTGGCAGCCTCTGGCATGAGAGGGGTGGTCTGGGGAAGAGGCAGTCACTGGCAGCCTGTGGCATGGGAGGGGTGGTCCGGGGAAGAGGCAGTCACCGGCAGCCTGTGGCATGAGAGGGGTGGTCTGGGGAAGAGGCAATCACTGGCAGCCTGTGGCATGAGAGGGGTGGTCTGGGGAAGAGGCAGTCACTGGAAGCCTGTGGCATGAGAGGGGTGATCTGGGGAAGAGGCAATCACTGGCAGCCTGTGGCATGGGAGTGGTGGTCCAGGGAAGAGGCAGTCACTGGCAGCCTGTGGCATGAGAGGGGTTGTCCGGGGAAGAGGCAATCACCGCCAGCCTATGGCATGAGAGGGGTGGTCTGGGGAAGAGGCAGTCACTGGCAGCCTGTGGCATGAGAGGGGTGGTCTGGGGAAGAGGCAGTCACCGCCAGCCTGTGGCATGGGAGGGGTGGTCCGGGGAAGAGGCAGTCACCGGCAGCCTGTGGCATGAGAGGGGTGGTCCAGGGAAGAGGCAGTCACTGGCAGCCTGTGGCATGAGAGGGGTGGTCCAGGGAAGAGACAATCACTGCCAGCCTGTGGAATGGGAGGGGTGGTCCGGGGAAGAGGCAGTCACCGCCAGCCTGTGGCATGAGAGGGGTGGTCTGGGGAAGAGGCAATCACTGGCAGCCTGTGGCATGGGAGTGGTGGTCCAGGGAAGAGGCAGTCACTGGCAGCCTGTGGCATGAGAGGGGTGGTCTGGGGAAGAGGCAATCACCGCCAGCCTATGGCATGAGAGGGGTGGTCTGGGGAAGAGGCAGTCACTGGCAGCCTGTGGCATGGGAGGGGTGGTCCAGGGAAGAGGCAATCACTGGCAGCCTGTGGCATGAGAGGGGTGGTCCAGGGAAGAGACAATCACTGCCAGCCTGTGGAATGGGAGGGGTGGTCTGGGGAAGAGGCAGTCACCGCCAGCCTATGGCATGGGAGGGGTGGTCCGGGGAAGAGGCAGTCACCGCCAGCCTGTGGCATGGGAGGGGTGGTCCGGGGAAGAGGCAGTCACCGCCAGCCTGTGGCATGGGAGGGGTGGTCCGGGGAAGAGGCAGTCACCGCCAGCCTGTGGCATGGGAGGGGTTGTCCGGGGAAGAGGCAGTCACCGCCAGCCTATGGCATGGGAGGGGTGGTCCGGGGAAGAGGCAGTCACCGCCAGCCTATGGCATGAGAGGGGTGGTCCGGGGAAGAGGCAGTCACCGCCAGCCTGTGGCATGGGAGGGGTGGTCCGGGGAAGAGGCAATCACCGCCAGCCTATGGCATGAGAGGGGTGGTCCGGGGAAGAGGCAGTCACCGGCAGCCTGTGGCATGGGAGGGGTGGTCTGGGGAAGAGGCAATCACCGCCAGCCTGTGGCATGAGAGGGGTGGTCTGGGGAAGAGGCAATCACTGTCAGCCTGTGGAATGGGAGGGGTGGTCCAGGGAAGAGGCAGTCACTGCCAGCCTGTGGCATGAGAGGGGTGGTCTGGGGAAGAGGCAATCACTGTCAGCCTGTGGAATGGGAGGGGTGGTCTGGGGAAGAGGCAGCGCATCGGAGCGACCCCTCATAAATACACCAGAGCGCTGTGAGCTCGGTCCGGTGTTCTGAGGCTACGGCGCTGCAGTGTCTGCTAGTTTTATGGGTGGAATCCAATAAAGCCGGCAGATTATCACTGCCAATAATGTGGTGGCGCCAAGAGCTGATTACTTCAGTAAGCAAATCCTAGTGCAGTTTCTGTGGGTGACCGGTCCTCTGTAAGCTGTGCATCCTTCCCTCCATCCCTCACTCCCTCTTTCCATCCCTCCCTCCTTCCCTCCATCTCTACTGTTACTTCTTTTTGTGTTTTTGATGTTATACGGGAAAAGTTTGTCTCGAATAACGAGTACCCGAGCATTTTAGTGCTCGCTCATCTCTACTGGCTATGTGCAGTTTAGGGGAGACAAACTCCCCATGGTCCTGGCTATAGGAACTGGGGTTGGTGTCAAACTAAATGAGATAAATGAGGCCCATACAGTTAGTAGCTATCGCCCTTAAACCAACTGTTTTCTTAGATAAGGCGCGGTGTCATGTCCTGTAATCCACTCCTCGCACTAAGGACTGAAATTTGTCTGAAGACACGTCACCCAGGTGGCATCATCATAGACATATATATTACATACAGTAAACATGGAATACCTGCCGTCTGACGGTCTGACATCCAGGTGTGACTGCTTAGACACCCCTGCTCCGCTAAAGAACCGCGGTTTACAGAGGCCACACAAGTACAGAGCTCCAATTTGAGGCATAAACTTGCAGTCAGGATATGACGTAAATACAAATGAAAAAAAAAAAACAGCCCGACGCAGTCTTATCCACATAGCTGCAAAGCCTATCCAAAGGTTAGTGAAAACTAATGTATAGTATTGTTACTATAATTGAGTAAACAGCTTTGGCAAATGTTACATAACGTCACAATATACAGTAGCTACTAGTAACAAATAGGAATGTCCTTTTCCTGTAAAAGAAAGGCATAATATGCATGATAGTCCTCACGACTACGACTATTAAATGAAAGTCCTTTTAACCTAAAAGGTAAATTATAAAGTGCATTGCAATCAATATCAAATGTCCATTTCCTGCAAAAGAAGGCATAATATTGAAAGCAGCACTAATAAGGGTTACCTTTTTCCTCACATTGTAGCGACTATCAGTCTCTCAGAGGGCTCAAATACATTAGAGTCTATTCTCTGGGCACAGACCTTGACAAAGGGGAAAAAGGGGAAAAAAGCGAAGGGTCTCCTCTTGATATGAGGGGCACAGTCCTTTGTGGAAGGAGTAGCTGTGCGTTCAGCAGAGAGGGGTGCTTTCAAAGCACATCTGGGGTCCATGACAGTTTCTGGCTTATGAACAAATAAAGGAGTCCAGGAGAGTCTCTGGCTCTATCAGGGATTATGGGCTCAACACAAGTGGGAGAAAGTAAAAATCATAAGTACAAACAGAAGTACCTGTTAGGGGGCTACAGACCATCAGGGGATTGCTCCTTGTCTTGATCTTCTTCTGGGTCTCAGGGTCAGAAAAATGTCTAGGGTTACGACCCTTGCGCTGGGAAAGCCGGTACTCCTGCAGATATGCAAGAGCCTTTCCTTTTGTTTCCTGCTGAGATCTACGGAGGGCCTGTTGAGAGAAGATCACCGTCTCATCATCATCATCATCGTCCTCGATGTCAGGCACTGGAATAGGGCATGCAGGTGCCTCGGGTTCAATGGGGGAAACATGCTCAGAAACAGGGTCATCCTCCAGGGCATCAGTACCATTGACTGCTGCAGGGATGGTGGATTCTCCGGACTTGATCTCACTGGTGTGCAAACAAGCACACAGAACTGAGGTGCAGTCACAAGGTCAACAAAACTGGGGTTTAGTGAACAAAGAGGGTCTCTTGGACTGGATGCTGGGGTCAGAGATCTTGGCAGAGGGGTGAAGGAGCGAAGGCATCTATTCAGCCATTTCCTGTGTACCCGAAGTATTCGACGGTCTCCTCTTGTAGACTTCAGGGGAGAGACTGTCCCTAACTAGGTATAGCTCACGTTCCCATCGCCCATCTAACTGGTGGGGTGGTTGTTCTGCAGCCATACTAGTTCCCTAAGGACAAGAGGCTCTGCACAGGCGTGATGGTCAAGTCAAAGTCTCTCTTTTGTTTATCTTGGGGCTCTTCTACCCATAGATCCACAATTTCTCTGGCATCTGCCAGGTGCCTCAGGTGTTCTTGGACCCAATCAGTCTGGGGTAGCAGAGATTGGGAATCAGGGGTTTCCATGCCCAAGCCCATCTCCGTGGGAAGATGTCCATGTCTCCCAAACATTAGATAATAGGGGGTGTATCCAGTGGATCAGTGAGTGTTGTTGTTATACAGATACAACAACTCAGGTAGGAGCTCCGGCCAGTCAGCCCTCGGCATATTGATGAGGGTCTAGTTTATTGTCCTGTGGATGGTAGGCTGTGGTCCTCAACTTCTTGCAGCCATAGAGGGAACACAACTCTTGGAACACTTGGTACCCAAATGCTGTCCCTTGGTCCGCAAGGATCTTTTCCAGTATAATGGTTGATGATAGTCAACTCATACACATGACCGGATCTGCTGGGCTCCAACTTCACTTGGTCTAGGGCCACAATCTCCATAGGGCCCTGACTCACAATGGGGTGTAGAGGAGCCCTTTGATTATGTCAATGAATACCAACTATCCAGACATGTTATGTAATACAAAGCCTGCCAAACAGCAAATAATGTATACCTACATGCAGACCAAGTAAAAAATCAAGGCAATCCAGGCATTTTGGCACTCAGAAGACCGAGGCTACCCTCCGGGAGCGGTTGTTCTGGGTGTGACCAGCCTGTGCCATCGCTCGGGGAGAGTGACATAACCAAAGGTGTATACCTACATGCAGACCAAGTAAAAAATCAAAAGGCAATTGACAATGAATTAATCATAAATGGCGATGTGGCACTTCTCCTGGTTATGATGCAGGACTTCATAGCACGGTGCACTTTATATTCTGTTCTTCTTGCTTATTTTGAGAGGCTATTGTTGTACACAGAGTACGGTGGTCAGTATTAGTAATGGAATTGTATGTTCTTATTTAATTATGCACGATACATACGATAATATGTACGGCTCAGCACGGGACACTGTGATTAATTCATTGCCTTTTGATTTTTTACTTGGTCTGCATGTAGGTATACACCTTTGATTATGTCACTCTCCCCGAGCGATGGCACAGGCTGGGCACACCCAGAACAACCGCTCCCGGAGGGTAGCCTCAGTCTTCTGAGTGCCAAAATGCCTGGATTGGTTGTGGTTAGAGATGAGCGAACACTAAAATGCTCGGGTACTCGTTATTCGAGACGAACTTTTCCCGATGCTCGAGTGCTCGTCTCGAATAACGAACCCCATTGAAGTCAATGGGAGACTCGAGCATTTTTCAAGGGGACCAAGGCTCTGCACAGGGAAGCTTGGCCAAACACCTGGGAACCTCAGAAAAGGATGGAAACACCACGGAAATGGACAGGAAACAGCAGGGGCAGCATGCATGGATGCCTCTGAGGCTGCTTAATCGCACCATTATGCCGAAATTATGGGCAACAGCATGGCCATGACAGAGTGACAGAATGAAGCTAGATAGCATGTAAAACATCCAATAATTGACCCTGACACTATAGGGGACGGCATGCAGAGGCAGCGGCAGCAGGCTAGAGAGTGTCATGGCGACATACCCTAATTGGACTCAGGCTTCAAACCAATGGGTGTCAGAGAGGAACCAAAGGAGGTGAGCAAGAAGCGCTCAAATAATATCGGTACATGATAAAAGTTTGCCAGTATATTTTGTGGATTACACAGCAGGGTGGCGACAAAGTTAACATGGAAGCCATGAAAACAACCCAAAATTCTGCCTGACACAGCTCGTTTGATAAGGGGACGATGTATGGAGGCAGTGAACTAGTAGTAGATTAAAGGTGCTGCAGTTAAAACTATGTTAGTTGGATCTTGGCATGGAGCTGGCGCTCCGCTGCCAGACGAGCTTTCGCCAATCCAAGCCCCTGTCTATAGGCTACTCCCCAAACAGCACTTCTAAGAACCTTTTGTATAAGATCAAGTGTAGTAGCGTTCTTATAAGTTTAGGATATGGCGGGTGAGGGGAATGTAAACAGATGCGCAAGAAGCGCTGAAATAATATCCCTAAATGGTAAAAGTTTGCAAGTATATTTTGGGGATTACACAGCAGGGTGGCGACAAAGTTAACAACTTTGATGTGGAATGCCCTGTAATAGCTCTTGGGCGGTGTGCCTTTTATCGCCTAGGCTCAGCAGTTTCAGCACCGCCTGCTGTCGCTTAGCGACGGCACTGCTGCTGTGCCTAGAGCTACCGACTGATGGCGCCATGCCCACGGATGGTAATTCGGAGGAGGAGGAGGTGGAGGAGGGGTGGGAGGATTTGGAGGTATAGTAGGCCTTTGAGACCTGGACCGAGGTAGGCCCCGCAATTCTCTGCGTCGGCAGTATATGACCAGCCCCAGGGTCAGACTCGGTCCCAGCCTGCACCAAGTTAAGTGTAGTAGCGTTCTCATAAGTTTGGGATATGGCGGGTGAGGGGAATGTAAACAGATGCGCAAGAAGCGCATGATGCGCATGGAGCTGGCGTTCCGCTGCCAGGCGAGCTTTCGCCAATCCAAGCCCCTGTCTCTAGGCTACTCCCCAAACAGCACTTCTAAGAACCTTTTGTATAAGATCAAGTGTAGTAGCGTTCTTATAAGTTTAGGATATGCCGGGTGAGGGGAATGTAAACAGATGCGCAAGAAGCGCTGAAATAATATCCCTAAATGGTAAAAGTTTGCCAGTATATTTTGTGGATAACACAGCAGGGTGGCGACAAAGTTAACAACTTTGATGTGGAATCCATGAAAACAACCCAAATTTCTGCCTGACACACCTCGTTTGATAAAGGGACGATGTATGGAGGCAGCTATATGGACGACTTTTGGAGGTAGCAATGGAGACAACGTGTGGAGGCTGCTATGGAGACAATTTAATTTGGATAGTGCCTGTATGTGGCAGTCCCAAACATTTTTCAAACCAGAGGAGCAGGTAGGTGGCCCTCCAGTAAAATGGGATAGATTGAGTGCCTGTATGTGGCAGTCCCAAAAATGTTTCAAACCAGAGGAGCAGGTAGGTGGCCCTCCAGTAAAATGGAATAGATTGAGTGCCTGTATGTGGCAGTCCCAAAAATGTTTCAAACCAGAGGAGCAGGTAGGTGGCCCTCCAGTAAAATGGAATAGATTGAGTGCCTGTATGTGGCAGTCCCAAAAATTGTTCAAACCAGAGGAGCAGGTAGGTGGCCCTGCAGTAAAATGGAATAGATTGAGTGCCTGTATGTGGCAGTCCCAAAAATTGTTCAAACCAGAGGAGCAGGTAGGTGGCCCTGCAGTAAAATGGAATAGATTGAGTGCCTGTATGTGGCACTCACAAAAATTGTTTCAAACAGAGGACCGGGTAGGTGGCCCTCCAGAAAAATTAAATGCATGAAGTACTATAGCAAGAGCCAGTGGGCCCTGTCAAAAAATAGCCATTTTCCTCTGCTTTACTGTACAAAGAGGAGGAGAAGGAGGAAAATGAGGAGGAGGAGGAGGAGTGGATCAATTATTCAGGTTGAGCTTCCTTCACCTGGTGGAGATTGGAAATTCTGAGAAATCCAGCCTTTATTCATTTTAATAAGCGTCAGCCTGTCAGCGCTGTCAGTCGACAGGCGTGTACGCTTATCGGTGATGATGCCACCAGCTGCACTGAAAACCCGCTCGGACAAGACGCTAGCGGCAGGGCAGGCAAGAACCTCCAAGGCGTAGAGCGCCAGTTCGTGCCACATGTCCAGCTTTGAAACCCAGTAGTTGTAGGGAGCTGTGTGATCATTTAGGACAATGGTATGGTCAGCTACGTACTCCCTCACCATCTTTCTGTAAAGATCAGCCCTACTCTGCCAAGACTGGGGACAGGTGACAGTGTCTTGCTGGGGTGACATAAAGCTGGCAAAAGCCTTGTAAAGCGTACCCTTGCCAGTGCTGGACAAGCTGCCTGCTCGCCTACTCTCCCTCGCTACTTGTCCCGCAGAACTACGCACTCTGCCGCTAGCGCTGTCAGAAGGGAAATACTGTTTCAGCTTGTGCACCAGGGCCTGCTGGTATTCATGCATTCTCACACTCCTTTCCTCTCCAGGGATGAGAGTGGGAAGATTTTGCTTGTACCGTGGGTCCAGGAGAGTGAACACCCAGTAATCGGTGCTGGAATAAATTCTTTGAACGCGAGGGTCACGGGATAGGCAGCCTAGCATGAAATCTGCCATATGCGCCAGAGTACCAACGCGTAAGAATTCACTCCCCTCACTGGCCTGACTGTCCATTTCCTCCTCCTCCAACTCCTCCAACTCCTCTTCTTCTGCCCATACACGCTGAACAGTGAAGGACTCAACAATGGTCCCCTCTTGTGTCTCGCCAACATTCTCCTCCTCTTCCTCCTCATCCTCCTCCACCTCCACCTCCTCCGATATGCGCTGAGAAACAGACCTCAGGGTGCTTTGGCTATCAACAAGGGAATATTCTTCCCCCGTCTCTTGTGACGAGCGCAAAGCTTCCGACTTCATGCTGACCAGAGAGTTTTTCAACAGGCCAAGCAGCGGGATGGTGAGGCTGATGATGGCGGCATCGCCACTGACCATCTGTGTTGACTCCTCAAAGTTACTCAGCACCTGACAGATATCAGACATCCACGTCCACTCCTCATTGTAGACTTGAGGAAGCTGACTGACCTGACTACCAGTTCTGGTGGAAGTTGACATCTGGCAGTCTACAATCGCTCTGCGCTGCTGGTAAACTCTGGATAACATGGTCAGTGTTGAATTCCACCTCGTGGGCACGTCGCACAACAGTCGGTGAGCGGGCAGTTGGAGGCGGCGCTGCGCTGCCCTGAGAGTGGCAGCATCTGGGCTGGACTTCCTGAAATGCGCACAGATGCGGCGCACCTTCGTGAGCAAATCAGACAGATTGGGGTATGTCTTGAGGAAACGCTGCACTATCAGATTTAACACATGGGCCAGGCATGGCACATGTGTCAGTCTGCCGAGTTGCAGAGCCGCCACCAGGTTACGGCCGTTGTCACACACAACCATTCCCGGCTTGAGGTTCAGCGGTGCCAGCCACAGATCAGTCTGCGCCGTGATGCCCTGTAATAGCTCTTGGGCGGTGTGCCTTTTGTCGCCTAGGCTCAGCAGTTTGAGCACCGCCTGCTGTCGCTTAGCGACGGCACTGCTGCTGTGCCTAGAGCTACCGACTGATGGCGCCGTGCCCACGGATGGTAGTTCGGAGGAGGAGGTGGAGGAGGGGTGGGAGGAGGAGGAGGCATAGTAGGCCTGAAACACCTGGACCGAGGTAGGCCCCGCAATCCTCGGCGTCGGCAGTATATGAGCAGCCCCAGGGTCAGACTCGGTCCCAGCCTCCACCAAGTTAACCCAATGTGCCGTCAGCGATATATAGTGGCCCTGCCCGGCAGCACTCGTCCACGTGTCCGTGGTCAGGTGGACCTTGTCAGAAACGGCGTTGGTCAGGGCACGGATGATGTTGTCTGACACGTGCTGGTGCAGGGCTGGGACGGCACATCGGGAAAAGTAGTGGCGGCTGGGGACCGAATACCGAGGGGCGGCCGCCGCCATGAGGTTGCGAAAGGCCTCGGTCTCTACTAGCCTATAGGGCAGCATCTCCAGGCTAAGCAATCTGGAGATGTGCACATTAAGGGCTTGGGCGTGCGGGTGGGTTGCACTATATTTGCGTTTCCGCTCCAGCGTCTGGGGTATGGAGAGCTGAACGCTGGTGGATGCTGTGGAGGATCGTGGAGGCGACGATGGGGTTTTTGTGCCAGGGTCCTGGGCAGGGGGCTGACTATCAGCTGACACAGGGGAAGGAGCAGTGGTGTGCACGGCCGGAGGTGAACGCACGGCCGGAGGTCAGCGCTGTCAGTCGACAGGCGTGTACGCTTATCGGTGATGATGCCACCAGCTGCACTGAAAACCCGCTCGGACAAGACGCTAGCGGCAGGGCAGGCAAGAACCTCCAAGGCGTAGAGCGCCAGTTCGTGCCACATGTCCAGCTTTGAAACCCAGTAGTTGTAGGGAGCTGTGTGATCATTTAGGACGATGGTATGGTCAGCTACGTACTCCCTCACCATCTTTCTGTAAAGATCAGCCCTACTCTGCCGAGACTGGGGACAGGTGACAGTGTCTTGCTGGGGTGACATAAAGCTGGCAAAAGCCTTGTAAAGCGTACCCTTGCCAGTGCTGGACAAGCTGCCTGCTCGCCTACTCTCCCTCGCTACTTGTCCCGCAGAACTACGCACTCTGCCGCTAGCGCTGTCAGAAGGGAAATACTGTTTCAGCTTGTGCACCAGGGCCTGCTGGTATTCATGCATTCTCACACTCCTTTCCTCTCCAGGGATGAGAGTGGGAAGATTTTGCTTGTACCGTGGGTCCAGGAGAGTGAACACCCAGTAATCGGTGCTGGAATAAATTCTTTGAACGCGAGGGTCACGGGATAGGCAGCCTAGCATGAAATCTGCCATATGCGCCAGAGTACCAACGCGTAAGAATTCACTCCCCTCACTGGCCTGACTGTCCATTTCCTCCTCCTCCAACTCCTCCAACTCCTCTTCTTCTGCCCATACACGCTGAACAGTGAAGGACTCAACAATGGTCCCCTCTTGTGTCTCGCCAACATTCTCCTCCTCTTCCTCCTCATCCTCCTCCACCTCCACCTCCTCCGATATGCGCTGAGAAACAGACCTCAGGGTGCTTTGGCTATCAACAAGGGAATATTCTTCCCCCGTCTCTTGTGACGAGCGCAAAGCTTCCGACTTCATGCTGACCAGAGAGTTTTTCAACAGGCCAAGCAGCGGGATGGTGAGGCTGATGATGGCGGCATCGCCACTGACCATCTGTGTTGACTCCTCAAAGTTACTCAGCACCTGACAGATATCAGACATCCACGTCCACTCCTCATTGTAGACTTGAGGAAGCTGACTGACCTGACTACCAGTTCTGGTGGAAGTTGACATCTGGCAGTCTACAATCGCTCTGCGCTGCTGGTAAACTCTGGATAACATGGTCAGTGTTGAATTCCACCTCGTGGGCACGTCGCACAACAGTCGGTGAGCGGGCAGTTGGAGGCGGCGCTGCGCTGCCCTGAGAGTGGCAGCATCTGGGCTGGACTTCCTGAAATGCGCACAGATGCGGCGCACCTTCGTGAGCAAATCAGACAGATTGGGGTATGTCTTGAGGAAACGCTGCACTATCAGATTTAACACATGGGCCAGGCATGCCGAGTTGCAGAGCCGCCACCAGGTTACGGCCGTTGTCACACACAACCATTCCCGGCTTGAGGTTCAGCGGTG
Source organism: Engystomops pustulosus (assembly GCF_040894005.1). Taxonomy (NCBI): domain Eukaryota; kingdom Metazoa; phylum Chordata; class Amphibia; order Anura; family Leptodactylidae; genus Engystomops; species Engystomops pustulosus. The sequence goes on from NC_092417.1 coordinate 3,556,676, forward strand.
CCAGCCACAGATCAGTCTGCGCCGTGATGCCCTGTAATAGCTCTTGGGCGGTGTGCCTTTTGTCGCCTAGGCTCAGCAGTTTGAGCACCGCCTGCTGTCGCTTAGCGACGGCACTGCTGCTGTGCCTAGAGCTACCGACTGATGGCGCCGTGCCCACGGATGGTAGTTCGGAGGAGGAGGTGGAGGAGGGGTGGGAGGAGGAGGAGGCATAGTAGGCCTGAAACACCTGGACCGAGGTAGGCCCCGCAATCCTCGGCGTCGGCAGTATATGAGCAGCCCCAGGGTCAGACTCGGTCCCAGCCTCCACCAAGTTAACCCAATGTGCCGTCAGCGATATATAGTGGCCCTGCCCGGCAGCACTCGTCCACGTGTCCGTGGTCAGGTGGACCTTGTCAGAAACGGCGTTGGTCAGGGCACGGATGATGTTGTCTGACACGTGCTGGTGCAGGGCTGGGACGGCACATCGGGAAAAGTAGTGGCGGCTGGGGACCGAATACCGAGGGGCGGCCGCCGCCATGAGGTTGCGAAAGGTCTCTACTAGCCTATAGGGCAGCATCTCCAGGCTAAGCAATCTGGAGATGTGCACATTAAGGGCTTGGGCGTGCGGGTGGGTTGCACTATATTTGCGTTTCCGCTCCAGCGTCTGGGGTATGGAGAGCTGAACGCTGGTGGATGCTGTGGAGGATCGTGGAGGCGACGATGGGGTTTTTGTGCCAGGGTCCTGGGCAGGGGGCTGACTATCAGCTGACACAGGGGAAGGAGCAGTGGTGTGCACGGCCGGAGGTGAACGGGCTTGTTGCCACTGAGTGGGGTGCTTAGCATTCATATGCCTGCGCATACTGGTGGTAGTTAAGCTAGTAGTGGTGGAACCCCTGCTGAGCCTGGTTTGGCAAATGTTGCACACCACAGTCCGTCGGTCATCCGGTGTTTCCTTAAAGAACCTCCACACTTCTGAAGATCTAGCCCTCGCCGCAAGAGCCCTCACCACGGGAGCTTCACTAGTTGACAGTGGCGCTGATGCACCAGCTCTGGCCCTGCCTCTCCGTCTGGCCCCACCACTGCCTCTTCCAACCTGTTCTGGTCGAGGACTCTCCTCCGTCTCAGAAGCACTGTGTTCACCCGGCCTCTCAACCCAGCTTGGGTCTGTCACCTCATCATCCTCCGATCCCTCAGTCTGCTCCCCCCTCGGACTTCCTGCCCTGACAACAACTTCCCCACTGTCTGACAACCGTGTCTCCTCATCGTCGGACACCTCTTTACACACTTCTTCCACTACGTCAAGAAGGTCATCATCACCCACAGACTGTGACTGGTGGAAAACCTGGGCATCGGAAAATTGCTCAGCAGCAACCGGACAAGTGGTTTGTGACTGTGGGAAGGGTCCAGAAAACAGTTCCTCAGAGTATGCCGGTTCAAATGCCAAATTTTCCTGGGAGGGGGCAGACTGGGGGGGAGGAGGCTGAGGTGCAGGAGCTGGAGGAGTGGCGATTTCGGTGACATGGGTGGACTGCGTGGAAGACTGACTGGTGGTGGACAAATTGCTCGAAGCATTGTCAGCAATCCACGACATCACCTGTTCGCACTGTTCTGGCCTCAACAGTGCTCTACCACGAGTCCCAGTAACTTCAGACATGAACCTAGGGAGTGTAGCTCTGCGGCGTTCCCCTGCTCCCTCATCAGCAGGTGGTGTCTCACCCCGCCCAGGACCACGGCCTCTGACCCCTGCAGTAGTTGGACGCCCACGTCCCCGCCCTCGTCCTCTACCCCTAGCCCTCGGGTTAAACATTTTTAAAATGAGAGTTATAACTTTATTTTTTTTTTTTTACTTTTTTTTGGTTTTTTTTGTGTTTTTTTTTTTTTTTGTGTTTTTTGTTTTTTTTTGAGTTTTTAAAACCAAACAATGCTATCCTATTGCTATGGCTATTTTCTAGCCAAGTATCAAAGCACACTACTATGCCAGATGAGATGACACTGAGTTATTGGCTAATAGAAATCCAACCCCTACTGAATTTTGCCACTTCGGCCTTTGCTATGGATATGTGCGCCACTAAGCGCAGAACACAGCGGTCGCAAGTCTCACTACAAATTGCTCAGAATTGGCAAGTACATGCACTGCAGAAACTACAGCCACCAGCAGATCAACCAGAAATCAAATATATAGAACGCTACTGTAGGCTTCAAGAAGCTGTTTGTATTCTCCTATGGCTATTTTCTAGCCAAGTATCAAAGGAAGCACACTACTATGCCAGATGAGATGACACTCAGTTATTGCCTAATAGAAATCCAACCCCTACTGAATTTTCCCACTTCGGTCTTTGCTATGGATATGTGTGCCACTAAGAGCTAAACACAACGGTAGCAAGTCCCCCTGCTAATTCCTCACAAAATGGTAAAAGATGCAAATTAAAATAAAAAAAGTATAACGTTATTGTAGCCCTAAGAAGGGCTGTTGGGTTCTTTGAGAATCACTCCTGCCTAACAGTAAGCTAATAGAACACCCTAACGCTTTCCCTGACCAGCAGCAGCTCTCTCCCTAGCGGCATCCAGAGACAGAATGATCCGAGCAGCGCGGCCAGCGGCTAGTCTATCCCAGGGTCACCTGATCTGGCCAGCCAACCACTGCTATCGACGTGTAAGGGTACCACATCATGCTGGGTGGAGTGCAGAGTCTCCTGGCTTGTGATTGGCTCTGTTTCTGGCCGCCAAAAAGCAAAACGGCGGGAGCTGCCATTTTCTCGAGCGGGCGAAGTATTCGTCCGAGTAACGAGCAGTTTCGAGTACCCTAATGCTCGACCGAGCATCAAGCTCGGACGAGCATGTTCGCTCATCTCTAGTTGTGGTACATATCCAGCATTATCTTGGCGTCCCTCCTGGGGATCATGATCTGATACAGTCTGTCATAGGTAATGGGATCCAGAGTTCTCCTTATTAGCAGGCCTGATGCATGCTTAGAGTCTTCCTCTGGTGCCATAGTGGGAACGATTCTCTGTCAGCCTGGCATCACCAGATCCTTTCAGGCACTTGGCCACTGGAGATGTAGTCCATTAGTTCTTCTATGGCGCGGCTATCAGCCTGGAGACTCAATCATAGGTCCGTCTCTGCGGGTGGCACAGACTCTTCTTGTTGCGGAACAGGCATCTCAAGCATCACAGGCATCTCAATGTTCACTGAGCTTCCGTGGAGGGTCCGGTCCACTGGTCAGGGAGACGGACAAAGCATCAGTGTTGTCATTGGTTTTTCCTGCCAGGTACTTGATGGTGAAATTGAAATTGAGACCCACCGCTGCTCCACTGCCCCAAGCCAGGCAGTGTTCAAATGTTGCAAGGTCTGTTGTTGGTGAAGACGGTGAAGAAGGAGGCCGCCAGATGGTCTTTGAACTTTTCGGTCACTGTCCAGACTAACGCCAGGAACTCCAATTTGAACGAGCTGTAATTGTGGTCATTCTGTTACAGTTCTTGGAGGGAACGACTGGTGTAGGCTATGCTATGACCCTTTCAGTCCCGTTCTGGAGCTAGGATACAGCCCCCAAGCCAGTGTTGGCGAATCTATGGCACGAACAACAGAGGTGGCACTCAAAGCCATCTCTGTGGGCACCCAGGCCATGACCAAATAGGACGCAAGGTATCTTCACGGATTCCCATACAGCTAAGAACTTGCTGCACTTAGTCCTAGCTTAAAGGGTTTGGCAGGAGGTTAAAAAACTTCCAAAAACAGCGCCACACCTGACCATAGTTTGTGGCAGTATAGCTGCATTGAGATGATTGGAGTGGAGTCCCAATACCGATGCAAACCACGGTCAGGTGTGGCACAGGTTTTTGGTAGAAATCAATTAAGTAACCGTATAAACTCATGTATAAGCCAGTGCTGAAAAATATCACCTCAGCTTATACATGAGTCAATAAAAAATAAACTTACCTTCTAGGGTGCCCTATTCTGGGTGGGGCTTACCGATGCTTGTCGCAGCTCCTCTTCTGTCTTCTCTCTGCTGTAATAGCCGGCAGAGCCGTGGCGCACAATATGATGCGGCCGCTGATGAGGTCATAGAATGCGCGGGCCGGCAGAATGGTACAGCAGAGAAAAGACAGAAGAGGAGCCACCGGGGCGGAAGCATCGGGGGAACCGGAAGGTAGGTATGTCAGTTATTTTATGTGCTTGGCAAACTGCCGGCTGGCTGTACAGTAAAGGAGCTGGGTGGATGTAAACTTAAGGGGGCTGGCTGGCTATATACTACAAGGGGCTGGCTATATACTACTGGGGACTGGCTGGCTATATACTACTGGGGGCTGGCTGTATAGTACATGGGGCTGGCTGTATAGTACATGTGGCTGGCTGGCTATATCCCACGGGGGCTGACTGGCTATATACTACTGGGGGCTGACTGGCTATATACTACTGGGGGATGGCTGGCTATATACTACTGGAGGATGGCTGGCTATATACTACTGGGGGGCTGACTGGCTATATATTACTAGGGGTTGGCTGGCTATATACTACTGGGGCTTGTCTATATACTACTGGGGGCTTGCTGGCTATATAATGAGATGCTGTGACCAATGCATTTCCAACCCTCGAGTCAATAGGTAAATTTAGGGGCCTCGGTTCAGGTCAGCTTCTACTCGAGTATATACCTCTGGTTAACTCCTTTAAAGCAACAGTGCTGCCTGAGACTACTGGAGGGATTGGAATTGGTGGGAAGATTTGCATTATCATTTGTCCTTCTTTCTACTGGTGTTTTCAGGATACTAACATCATTGAAAGCTGTGACAGAGAATGAAGCAATAAGTGCCACATTACAATAAATATGTGGGTTTTGGTTGTAGTTTGGGCACTCAGTCTATAAAAGGTTCACCATCGCTGCCCTTTGCTGTGTACACCTGGCATCTGTGTAGAAGACATTGTAATCTGGATATCCTAGCACCAGAGGCTCAGTCAGCCTTTGCTTTAGCATCTGGAATGCAGCTTCTCGTTCTGCTGTCCAGTCGATGGGCGCTCAAGACCGTTTGCTATCTTTAGGAAGTCCCCTTAGGAGTTCTTGCGGGGGTGTTGCCAACTGGGCAAACTTCGGGATAAACCGCCGGTAGTAGCTGGCAAATCCCAGCAAGCACTTGACATCCCAGATGGTAGACAGGGTAGGCGAGTCATGGACAGCTGCGACCTTCTCTGGGTCTGGCTCTATTCCATCAGCACTCACCACATGTCCTAGGTATTTCACAGATGGCACTTGGATGGTTTAACCTTCAACCCATGCCGGGTCAGGATCTGGAAGACTTCAGCCAGATATTGGAGGTGATCCTCATAGGTCTTGGAGTAGATGATGATGTCATACAAGTATACACGTATGGTTTCAAAGTTTGTGTCCCAAACATCTCTCCATTAATCGCTGAAACCTGCCCCAGGCATTGCAGAAGCCAAAGGCCATGTTGTTGAACTCAAATAGGTGAAGGGCACCTTTTCACTATTTTCAGGTCCCATGGCCACTTGCCAGTAGCCACTGATCAGATCAAGAGTGGAGAAGAAGGTAGCCAAACCTAAGGCTGCAAGAGATTCTTTGATTCGAGGCAGCGGATAAGCGTCCTTGTGGGTGATATTGTTGATTTTTCTATAGTCAATGCAGAAACAAAGAGTTCCATTCTTCTTTTTCACAAGGACCAGAGGGGCAGCCCATGGTCTGTGACTCTCCCGGATGACATTGGCTGTCTTCATCTCTTGTTCCAGCTCCTTCATCTCTTGGTAATGGCCTGGAGGAATCGGCCGATACCTCTCCTTGAAAGGAGGATGAGAGCCGGTAGGGATGGTATGCTGGATCAGGGTAGTCTGTCCAAAGTCCAGCGGGTGTTTGCTGAAGGCCTGGTGGTGCTGCATGATGACATGTTTTCTCTAATATTGAGCTCTAGCCACCAGAATTGTTTGGCACGCTTGCTTCAGCACTTTCGTTGACCTCCAACTGCTAGGAGGCAGACAGGGAGGTTTCCACCAAGTCTTTGGGGTGGACGCTGAAGAGAGTTGCTATGGTTTGATATCTTCTCAGATCCACTGGGGAGTCTCCCACATTTAGCAGTCTGATTGGTACTTGTCCTCGAGATACTGTGACTAGGCTCTTGTCTGACAAAATGGGTAGGTCTTCTTTGGCTAGAAGAGGTTCCACCATGGCCTGGTAGTCTTGACCTTGGACACCTATGCAGGCTCGGCACCATACCAGCGTCTCAGTCCCAGGTTGAAGGTGGCCAGCAAACTTCTGTTGTGCCGCCAGGACTTGCATGGTCTCTTGAATCAACTTCCCGAGAATCACTGGGCATCGTTGGTAGGGAGTTCTGGAGAGCCTTCAGCACAGTGGCAAAGGACATTTGTACCCAACACCAGGGAGAAGTTACCGTCTTCAGACACAAGCGTTACCACTATGCCTTGTCTGGATAACTTGGTATCTCCAAAGACCATCGTGGACTCCCAGTTGCTGTGTATGGGTACAGTTTTCCCATTAGTAGCAATGATATTCAAACAGGCCTTTAGAGGCTGTAACAGGGATGCTCCTCTTCAGCATTTCTCAAAGGCAGCACTGCGGATGGTGGTCACTTGAGAGCCAGTATCGATTAAGGCCGCTAGGGTTACTCCATTTATGGTCACAGAAACCATGGGGCGAGTCCCCACAAACCTTGGCATCCAGGTGGAATCTTGGGGACTTAGAGGTTTATTCCTTTATTCCTCTCCTCGTGTCCGTATCTGCAGCAGTAGGTGTTCAAGGACTTTGAGGAAGTTGGTAGCTGCTGGTCCTTGGAGTCACGAGGGGCGGCTGGCTGTAAGGAAGCATCAGGGGGAAGTTACATCCTACTGCACCCGGCGCTCTAGCATTTTGGTCATGGTATCTGCCAGAATGGTGACTTGCTCTGCCAGGACAGAAACTTCTTCGGCCACCAGAGGCGGGATTGCCAGTTGTGCAGCAGAAGAGGCTAGAGCAGGATCTTCCAAATCCACAGGCTCAGACTCCTCCTGTGGTTCGGCAGGCAGGCGTTCTCCAAGGATGTCAATGACAATCTCCTTGAACTCAAGAAAAAAAGCTTAGGAGTGTTGAAGAGACAGCATTTTTAATTGTCATTTATTATGCTTATCCAGAAGCCCATTAATAAATTGTTCCCGTTGGGTTTGGGTTTGGAGTTCTCAGCCTCTTAAGGGTCAAGGCGGATGATAGCCTACCACGTCTTCTGCATGGAAAGGGCAAAGTCTCTAAGAGAATCTTGGGGCTTCTGTCTTTTCCCAAAGAATATCTGTTTCAGCTCGGAGGCAGTACACTTCTCAAAGGTGGTGCGCAGCCTATTGAGTATTAGGGCCACATTTTGGCATTCCACTCGGGCCGAGACTTGACTTCCTGGAGAGCAGGTCCCTTTAACTACCCGATTGGGCTGCCCACTTTCTGTTCTTCTGTGAGCGGTACAGAGTGAAGGTAGCTAGCATCTTAGCTATAAATTCAGAGAGGGTGTGTAACTTCCCTTCATAGTGGGGCATCCAGGGTTCCTCAAGATAGGGGATAGTCAGGAGCATAACCATGGTAGCACTGGTTGCAGTAGAACTAGGTGGGCTATCTGGAGTGTTTGGCAGACTCTGATGCCTTGATGAGGGTTCTGGCGACAGGAGTTACTCCAGCACAGTCTCCTCTTCCTGATCCAACATTGTTGGACTGGTATTCCTGAATCTGAGGGGCTAGGAGGCTTATTTATGTCGTTTGCTATGGGCAATGGCTGGTAATGGGGATGTGGTCCCTTTAAGGCACATCCTGGTGCACTCCTCTACTCACTAGAGGTGACATGTGCTCCAAGATGGAGTCTCTCCTATTGTGCGCCTGCTCACCAGGGGTTTATATACTTCCTTGGCCAGGTGGTAGCACTTCCAGCTTGCTTTACAATATCACAAGTAACGTTTAGCATTCTTAACTCTCGCCTAACCAGGCAGCTGCAATTACAACTGTACAAAGTACAGTTCTCCAGTACTTATTAGAGACCTCGTAGAGAGGTGCACTATTCACAACTACCACCTTGCCTATGCTTTGGCAGGGGTGTTGCATATGTTTAGATAAATCCTCCTGCCTCCAGCAGAGATGATGGGTGTAGTTGTCTCTCTTTTGCAGAGAAACCCTCATTTCCAATCCTTGGGGTCCCATTTTGCTGTACTAGATCATATTGTGCTGGTGGAGTCTTATCTCCTTTCCTTCCAACAAGGTAAATATTCTGCTGAGAAGATTGGCATGGAGATCACGAAACAATGGGGATCATTTACGAAGGGTCGCTACTCATTTTGACTCACTCACTGACTGTTTACCTTTTTTGGGGATTGCACAAGTGTTTAAGACTGTAGGGATTAACAAACCCAAACCTTAAATTTGGTACTTGCCCCTGTACCTTAATAAACCATCCAACCGTTTGGTACTTGACCCTGTACCTTAATAAACCATCCAACCGTTTGGTACTTGACCTTGTACCTTGATCAACTATCCAACCGTCTGGTACTTGACCTTGTACTTTGATAAACCATCCAACCGTTTGGTACTTGACCTTGTACTTTGATAAACCATCCAACCGTTTGGTACTTGACCTTGTACTTTGATAAACCATCCAACCGTTTGGTACTTGACCTTGTACTTTGATAAACCATCCAACCGTTTGGTACTTGACCTTGTACTTTGATAAACCTTCCATCTGTTTGGTACTTGACCGTGTACCTAGACTAACCACCCAACCGTCTGGTACTTGACCGTGTACCTAGACTAACCACCCAACCGCCTGGTACTTGACCGTGTACCTAGACTAACCACCCAACCGTCTGGTACTTGACCGTGTACCTAGACTAACCACCCAACCGTCTGGTACTTGACCGTGTACCTAGACTAACCACCCAACCGCCTGGTACTTGACCGTGTACCTAGACTAACCACCCAACCGTCTGGTACTTGACCGTGTACCTAGACTAACCACCCATAAACAGACCGGGAAACTAAATGTTTGGGTAATGTGGGAAGGCCACAGCGTTTATTAACAACTAAGATAAATTATTAAATAACGTTATAAATTAAAACATTTCCCAACTTGCTAGGCCCGCTTGGTATCTTCAAAATCTTGAACCAACTTCGCCCGAAATGGCGGCTGCGTCCCTGCAGCCGGCATGTGGGCATCTTCCAGCGCCTTAGGGCCTGTGTAACTTCCGCCTTCGCTGTGACAACTGTAGGAAAACAGAAGGAAACAGCCAGAACCAAGGAAAGAAAAGCTGAAAAAAAAATAATTCTGAGGGCAGGGTGGGAGGGTGACTTCTCGCCTCTTCGGTCCAGGGGGCAGAAGGAAAGAGGCCCCCCCACGTGCTCTCGGACTTTATAAAACCACCGGGCGGGTCCTTACCCGCCCCCAAACACCACCTCCTGTGACCTCACACGGGAGGGGTAAAGGGGCAAGCCCCACCAGCCTACCAGAAGGCTTGAAACCACCCCCTACAGTCCTCAGCCCCTTCGCTATTTGCTTTGGGGCTTGCTAGACTGTAGGGATTAACAAACCCAAACCTTAAATTTGGTACTTGCCCCTGTACCTTAATAAACCATCCAACCGTTTGGTACTTGACCCTGTACCTTAATAAACCATCCAACCGTTTGGTACTTGACCTTGTACCTTGATCAACTATCCAACCGTCTGGTACTTGACCTTGTACTTTGATAAACCATCCAACCGTTTGGTACTTGACCTTGTACTTTGATAAACCATCCAACCGTTTGGTACTTGACCTTGTACTTTGATAAACCATCCAACCGTTTGGTACTTGACCTTGTACTTTGATAAACCATCCAACCGTTTGGTACTTGACCTTGTACTTTGATAAACCTTCCATCTGTTTGGTACTTGACCGTGTACCTAGACTAACCACCCAACCGTCTGGTACTTGACCGTGTACCTAGACTAACCACCCAACCGCCTGGTACTTGACCGTGTACCTAGACTAACCACCCAACCGTCTGGTACTTGACCGTGTACCTAGACTAACCACCCATAAACAGACCGGGAAACTAAATGTTTGGGTAATGTGGGAAGGCCACAGCGTTTATTAACAACTAAGATAAATTATTAAATAACGTTATAAATTAAAACATTTCCCAACTTGCTAGGCCCGCTTGGTATCTTCAAAATCTTGAACCAACTTCGCCCGAAATGGCGGCTGCGTCCCATGTATTTTTGATAATCGGGACTTTCCTTGCTCTCTGTAAAGCAGCTGTGAATAGGATGCCTGACCCATTAACTACTCGAAGACATGCCTGCAAAACCCACAAGACTTCCTTCAAGGGACTAGTTATCCGGGGTGAGATGTGCCTTTTGTGCTACCCAGGATTATCCTTTACCGACTAAGTTGCTGCATTTACCCAAAACCAGGGACCGAAACCGCAAAAGCTCGCAACTAAATATGGAAAGTTTTGGACACTTCCATCTTTCTCTGCACTAAGTCGACCGCCCTGTTAAAGGAGACGAACGTAACCGCCACAACCTCCTACCATATAGTGTCATTGACCGATGGACCCTTGGGAAAAGACAGGTGGACGATTAATCTGAACTTCCGGGCTCCTTTTGGGAACTAAGCCTGGCGGTTCTATAAGGGACCGGCCATCCTACCCAGGGAAACCTCTTCCCGACCTTCTCCAGTGCGAATACTGGATTGAACGAAATTAAACTACCGCATTTAACCAACATTGCGGTGGGCTGGTGGCTATCCTGATGCAGTGGATGGGGTGAGAAGCGCCTTTTGTGCTGCCCAGGATTATCCTACTGACATTAACCCCTTAACGCCGGAGCCACTTTTCATCTCCCTGACACGGGCCAGTTTTTGAAATCTGCCCTGTGTCACTATAAGTGGTTATAACTGATTTTAAAATTGTTTTCTCGTGACACTTTGTACTTCATGTTAGTTGAAAAATTTTGGTGTTATGTTTTGCATTTATTTATGAGAAAATCAGATATTTGGTGAAAATTTGGAAAAATTCTCGATTTTCAAACTTCAAAATGTTCTACTTTTACCATACACAGCCATCACCGCAAAAAACGTAATAACTAACATTCACCGAATGTTTATTTTATTTCTCTGTGGTTTTTTATGCATACTCTTATTTTTGTAGGATAAAAAACCTGAGGGACCTGCTCTGGTTTCAAGTCACTTTGAGCGGCCTAAATAAAAGTAAAATCCCATAAATTACCCCATTATAGAAACTACACCCCTCAGTGTATGTGAAACAACTTTTATGACGTTTGTTAATCCTTAAATGTTTTACAGGGGTTAAAACAAAAATCGGATACATTGTGAAAGTACGTATTTTGGCTAAATTAATTTGTCTTTCAAAATTGTACAAATTCTCAGTGGATAAAATACCAAAACGCTCCACAAAATTTGATCCCCAATCTCTCCCACGTATAACAATCCCCCATATGTGGTGGTGACTGCTGTACGGGCGCACGCCAGGGCATCGAAGGGGAAGTTGTGCCATTCACAGCGGATTATGCACTGTACTTTTTATTGGCTATACAACTTTATTGTCATTTATTTATTTAATTTTTATTTTTTGGAAATTTGGACATATAAGGGCTTATTTATTGCGACATGCGATGCACTTTACTAAATAAAAATTATTCAAACTGGGATTTGAACCTAGAACCCGCAGTGTCCATAAACAATAATGACACAGCACCTCAACCAACTGAGCTATAACTTCCGTGCTTCATGTTAGTGGGTCATTAGCTTATTGATGGTATTTTATTAACTCTTGAATGTATGGGGATGAGACTTTATTAACTCTCGAATGTATGGGTGAAAGAAAATTGTCAATTTTGGTTTCCGGACTTAAACTTTATTCACTTAATTCTTTTTATTAAAAAATGTTTTGTTTTATTTTATTTATTTATTTATTTATTTATTTTTTTTATTTTATTACTTTTACAGGTAAGCTTGATCAAGCGATCCACTGCTCGCTTGTTCAAGCTATTCTACACCTCCCACAATGTAATACAGATGAGATGCTGCGCATGCTCAGTGTGTTACAGCCGGGACGGACCCGGCTCCTGGAAGGAGGATCGCGCAGCCCCGAGCACTGGCAGTCCCTAAATGTGTTACCCTGTCCTGCGTTAGCCAAAATCCCTAAGCCCACAGGTGTATCCTGACTGCCTTCTAATTGTGTGAGTAGTGATCTAATGGACGTGAAGACCTCTGTGTTCTTGTGTGATGAGATAATAGGCGTGATGACCTCTGTTCTTGTGTGATGACCTCTGTGTTCTTGTGTGATGAGGTAATGTACGTGATGACTTCTGTGTTCTTGTGTGAGGAGGTAATGGCCGACCACGAGGGGAGGCCACTGAACTCACCGGATGAAGTCTTCTCTGGTGGAGCTGACGTGTCCTGATGAGAAAACTGTGCTTTGTTCAGATGGTTGGTGATGTTCTGAAGCTGAAGTGATGCGTTGAGGTGGTTTCTTGATGATGACTGAGCTGCGAGGTGGAGCTTGAGAGCCTTGGCTGCCATGACGGGATGACCTCTGGGACTGCGGTGGCTGTAGATGAGTTTCGGATTCCTGGTGAGTTGTTGGATGCTCTGATGTCCGCCTGGAGCGCTTGGTCAGGCGGGGAGGGGAGTCTCTGCGGCGTTGTCGGGAGTCTCGGTGACTTGAGGCCTGGGATGGGGCCTAGGGCTGGCTGAGGGGTAGGCCCGAGGCCTGGGATGGGGCCTGGGGCTGGCTGGGGAGTAGGCCCGAGGCCTGGGATGGGGCCTGGGGCTGGCTGGGGAGTAGGCCCGAGGCCTGGGATGGGGCCTGGGGCTGGCTGGGGAGTAGGCCCCAGGCCTTCGGGAGTAGGCCGACTGCAGGGAAGGACCGAGGTCTGGTAGCGGGCCCGGGGTTGCATAAGGTATAGGCCCGAGGCCTGGTGGCGTGCCCGGGGTCTGAGGGAGTATAGGCCCGAGGCCTACCGGAAGGCCCGGGCCTAGGCGCCGAGTAGGCCTGAAGCCTACCGCACAGCGAGAGGGGGTCTGGTGAGTTGCTGTATGGCTGGGGGGAGGCCGGCCCCGCATGAGCAGGGAGCAGGAGGAGGATCGCTGGAGAGGAGGGCGCCCGGGCTTGTGAAAGGCCCGAACCGGAGCGTGGCCGGATGTGAGGGCCGCAGGCTCCGGAGGTAAGGTGAGCGGTGGGGTGGGGGCGGGATTGCGGGCGCCGCGGAGGTGGAGGGGTCGCCTACCGGTCGAGTGCTCGGGAGGCCACGCTGCAGTGCAGGATGCTGCTTAGGCCGCGGCCTGGAGGTGATGTGACGAGTGCTGGGCGCGGGGGTCGGGGGTGCAGCGCTGGGGTGCGGCGCTGGGGAGCGGGGGTGCAGCGCTGGGGAGCGGGGGTGCAGCGCTGGGGAGCGGGGCAGGGGAGCAGGCAGCAGCGTTGGGGTGCAGAGCAGGGGAGTGGGCAGCAGCGTTGGGGTGCAGGGCAGGGGAGCAGGCAGCAGCGCTGAGATGAAGGGCAGGGGAGTGGGCAGCAGTGTTGGGGTGCAGGGCAGGGGATGCAAACCACTTACCCCTTGTGGTCTTCACAGCAGGGATCCCAAGAAGATCCTCCAGTGCAGCCAGCGTCCCACGTGGTCCAGGCGACGCCATCTTCTTCTGGCCCGGGCCGCGCTTCCTGGCTGGTGCAGGTGATGATCTTCCTCAGGAAACGTCCTCCATCTTCTGCCAGCTGCTCCCGTGGAGGAGGTAAGGAGCACTGGGTGGGTGGTGGTGACAGGGTGGCGGGCCGCCGGGCGGGGGTGGTGGCTGTACCCTCCAGGGTGGAAGCCACTGCAGGAGGATTCGGTCCTAGGAGATGGGTGTCCTCTTCAGGGACGTCCGCTTCTTGAACCGACCCCGCAGCAAGGCGCTGCAGGAGGGTATCCAGCCAGGCTGAACCCTGCATGGCCGCTTCCTAGAGTACTTGTTCTTCTAGGGAAGCCATGCTGGGTATTTGCAGAGGGGTCTCTGACTTCTCGCCTCTTCGGTCCAGGGGGCAGAAGGAAAGAGGCCCCCCCCACGTGCTCTCGGACTTTATAAAACCACCGGGCGGGTCCTTACCCGCCCCCAAACACCACCTCCTGTGACCTCACACGGGAGGGGTAAAGGGGCAAGCCCCACCAGCCTACCAGAAGGCTTGAAACCACCCCCTACAGTCCTCAGCCCCTTCGCTATTTGCTTTGGGGCTTGCTAGAAGTGTCTGTGTTGGGATATTGCTGCACGTGACCCTTTTTTGGCGGATCCTTGTTGACTTCCATCAAGCACAATTTAGGGAGGAGAGGGTCAGAGGGTCTTCTTGTAGGGATCACAGGTAGAAGCTGATGACTCTGTGTCATGATTCACTGCTGCGGGGATTAGACTGCAGCAGGGGATGGAGGTTCTTCATTGTGATCAGAGGGCAGTGACTTACAGATCTGATATTGAATTATTCAGGCAGGGCGTGACCCCATGGCCCGGCTGATAGTTAGGTCCCTACAGGACGGGGAGGTGCAGGGTGTCACCTGGGTCCTCCGGTGTTTATAACATGAGGACACCCTCCCTGCTCAGCACTCTGCTGCCTCTGCCTCACCTGCTCCACGTAGACCTGCAGACACCTGCACAGGTAAGTCGCTCATGTCCTGGTCCTGGGGTGGGGAATGCTGCAGTCATATCATCTCTATCTGCCGCATCTTGTATCAATCTATATGGAGGGGAGATGGAGACACGAGGTGAGGACACAATCTATATGGAGGGTAGATGGAGACACGAGGTGAGGACACAATCTATATGGAGGGTAGATGGAGACCCGAGGTGAGGACACAATCTATATGGAGGGTAGATGGAGACACGAGGTGAGGACACAATCTATATGGAAGGTAGATGGAAACACGAGGTGAGGACACAATCTATATGGAGGGTAGATGGAGACATCAGGTGAGGACACAATCTATATGGAGGGTAGATGGAGACACGAGGTGAGGACACAATCTATATGGAGGGTAGATGGAGACACGAGGTGAGGACACAATCTATATGGAGGGTAGATGGAGACACAAGGTGAGGACACAATCTATATAGAGGGTAGATGGAGACACGAGGTGAGGTCACAATCTATATGGAGGGGAGATGGAGACATGAGGTGAGGACACAATCTATATGGAGGGTAGATGGAGACATGAGGTGAGGACACAATCTATATGGAGGGTAGATGGAGACATGAGGTGAGGACACAATCTATATGGAGGGCAGATGGAGACATGAGGTGAGGTCACAATCTATATGGAGGGTAGATGGAGACACGAGGTGAGGTCGTAATCTATATGGGGGGTAGATGGAGACACAAGGTGAGATCGTAATCTATATGGAGGGTAGATGGAGATACGAGGTGAGATCACAATCTAAATGGAGGGTAGATGGAGACACGAGGTGAGGACACAATCTATATGGAGGGTAGATGGAGACACAAGGTGAGGTCGTAATCTATATGGAGGGTAGATGGAGATACGAGGTGAGATCACAATCTATATGGAGGGTAGATGGAGACATGAGGTGAGGACACAATCTATATGGAGGGTAGATGGAGATACGAGGTGAGGTCGTAATCTATATGGAGGGTAGATGGAGACACGAGGTGAGGTCGTAATCTATATGGAGGGTAGATGGAGATACGAGGTGAGGACACAATCTATATGGAGGGGAGATGGAGACACGAGGTGAGGACACAATCTATATGGAGGGGAGATGGAGACACGAGGTGAGGACACAATCTATATGGAGGGTAGATGGAGACACGAGGTGAGGACACAATCAATATGGAGGGGAGATGGAGACATGAGGTGAGGACTCAATCTATATGGAGGGGAGATGGAGACATGAGGTGAGGACACAATCTATATGGAGGGTAGATGGAGGCAGGAGGTGAGGACACAATCTATATGGAGGGGAGATGGAGACACGAGGTGAGGACACAACCAATAGGGAGGGTAGATGGAGACAAGAGGTGAGGACATAATCTATATGGAGGGTAAATGGAGACACGAGGTGAGGACACAATCTATATGGGGGGTAAATGGAGACACAAGGTGAGGACACAATCTATATGGGGGGTAGATGGAGACACGAGGTGAGGTCACAATCTATATGGAGGGTAGATGGAGACATGAGGTGAGGACACAATCTATATGGCGGGGAGATGGAGACAAGAGGTGAGGACATAATCTATATGGAGGGTAGATGGAGACATGAGGTGAGGACACAATCTATATGGAGGGTAGATGGAGACATGAGTTGAGGACACAATCTATATGGAGGGTAAATGGAGACACAAGGTGAGGACACAATCTATATGGGGGGTAAATGGAGACACAAGGTGAGGACACAATCTATATGGGGGGTAGATGGAGACACGAGGTGAGGTCACAATCTATATGGAGGGTAGATGGAGACATGAGGTGAGGACACAATCTATATGGCGGGGAGATGGAGACACAAGGTGAGGTCACAATCTATATGGAGGGCAGATGGAGACACAAGGTGAGGTCACAATCTATATGGAGGGTAGTTGGAGACATGAGGTGAGGTCACAATCTATATGGAGGGGAGATGGAGACACGAGGTGAGGACACAACCAATAGGGAGGGTAGATGGAGACAAGAGGTGAGGACATAATCTATATGGAGGGTAGATGGAGACATGAGGTGAGGACACAATCTATATGGAGGGTAGATGGAGACATGAGTTGAGGACACAATCTATATGGAGGGTAAATGGAGACACAAGGTGAGGACACAATCTATATGGGGGGTAAATGGAGACACAAGGTGAGGACACAATCTATATGGGGGGTAGATGGAGACACGAGGTGAGGTCACAATCTATATGGAGGGTAGATGGAGACATGAGGTGAGGACACAATCTATATGGCGGGGAGATGGAGACAAGAGGTGAGGACATAATCTATATGGAGGGTAGATGGAGACATGAGGTGAGGACACAATCTATATGGAGGGTAGATGGAGACATGAGTTGAGGACACAATCTATATGGAGGGTAAATGGAGACACAAGGTGAGGACACAATCTATATGGGGGGTAAATGGAGACACAAGGTGAGGACACAATCTATATGGGGGGTAGATGGAGACACGAGGTGAGGTCACAATCTATATGGAGGGTAGATGGAGACATGAGGTGAGGACACAATCTATATGGCGGGGAGATGGAGACACAAGGTGAGGTCACAATCTATATGGAGGGCAGATGGAGACACAAGGTGAGGTCACAATCTATATGGAGGGTAGTTGGAGACATGAGGTGAGGTCACAATCTATATGGAGGGTAGATGGAGACATGAGGTGAGGTCACAATCTATATGGAGGGTAGATGGAGACAAGAGGTGAGGACACAATCTATATGGAGGGTAGATGGAGACATGAGGGGAGGACACAATCTATATGTAGGGGAGATGGAGACACCAGATGAGGACACAATCTATATGGAGGGGAGATGGAGACACGAGTTGAAGACACAATCTATATGGAGGGTAGATGTAGACATGAGGTGAGGTCACAATCTATATGGAGGGTAGATGGAGACACGAGGTGAGGTCACAATCTATATGGAGGGCAGATGGAGACACAAGGTGAGGTCACAATCTATATGGAGGGTAGATGGAGACGTGAGGTGAGGACACAATCTATATGGAGGTAGATGGAGACACGAGGTGAGAACACAATCTATATGGAGGGTAGATGGAGACACGAGGTGAGGACACAATCTATATGGAGAGTAGATGGAGACACGAGGTGAGGACACAATCTATATGGAGAGTAGATGGAGACACGAGGTGAGGACACAATCTATATGGAGGGTAGATGGAGACACGAGGTGAGGACACAATCTCTATGGAGGGTAGATGGAGACACGAGGTGTGGACACAATCTATATGGAGGGTAGATGGAGACACGAGGTGAGGACACAATCTATATGGAGGGTAGATGGAGACACGAGGTGAGGACACAATTTATATGGAGGGTAGATGGAGACATGAAGAGAGGTCACAATCTATATGGAGGCTAGATGGAGACACGAGGTGAGGACACAATCTATATGGAGGGTAGATGGAGACACGAGGTGAGGACAGAATCTATATGGAGGGTAGATGGAGACACGAGGTGAGGTCACAATCTATATGGAGGCTAGATGGAGACACGAGGTGAGGACACAATCTATATGGAGGGTAGATGGAGACACGAGGTGAGGACACAATCTATATGGAGGGTAGATGGAGACATGAGGTGAGGTCACAATCTATATGGAGGGTAGATGGAGACACGAGGTGAGGTCACAATCTATATGGAGGGTAGATGGAGACACGAGGTGAGGACACAATCTATATGGAGGGGAGATGGAGACGCGAGGTGAGGACACAATCTATATGGAGGGTAGATGGAGACACGAGGTGAGGACACAATCTATATGGAGGGAAGATGGAGAGACGAGGTGAGGACACAATCTATATGGAGGGTAGATGGAGACATGAGGTGAGGTCACAATCTATATGGAGGGTAGATGGAGACACAAGGGGAGGACACAATCTATATGGAGGATAGATGGAGACACGAGGTGAGGACACGATCTATATGGAGGGTAGATGGAGACACAAGGTGAGGACACAATCTATATGGAGGGTAGATGGAGACACGAGGGGAGGACACAATCTATGTGGAGGGTAGATGGAGACATCAGGTGAGGACACAATCTATATGGAGGGGAGATGGAGACACGAGGTGAGGACACAATATCTATGGAGGGTAGATGGAGACGCGAGGTGAGGACACAATCTATATGGAGGGTAGATGGAGACACGAGGGGAGGACACAATCTATATGGAGGGTAGATGGAGACACGAGGTTAGGACACAATCTATATGGAGGGTAGATGGAGACACAAGGGGAGGACACAATCTATATGGAGGGTAGATGGAGACACAAGGTGAGGACACAATCTATATGGAGGGTAGATGGAGACATGAGGTGAGGACACAATCTATATGGAGGGTAGATGGAGACACGAGGGGAGGGCACAATCTATATGGAGGGGAGATGGAGACACGAGGTGAGGACACAATCTATATGGAGGGTAGATGGAGACACGAGGTGAGGTCACAATCTATATGGAGGGGAGATGGAGACACGAGGTGAGGACACAATCTATATGGAGGGGAGATGGAGAGACCAGGTTGAGGATGAGAGATGAGGAGAAGGTGATGGTAGAGGATGAGAGATGAGGAGATGAGGAGAAAGTGATGGCAGAGGATGAGAGATGAGGAGCTGAGGGTAGGTAGTCTTCTCCTGGGGTAGACGGGCAGTTTTGCAAGACATGGCAATGACGGTTCGTTTGATATAACTGCCCACAACCAGTTTGATCTTCAATAAAAAAAAAAAAACTTAAAGTCAGCAAAACAAAGTATAAACAAAATAAATCCTAGGCCCTCTGGCCAATTAACTGAACAAACATACCTACATACCTACCAACATACCTACATACCTACCTACCAGAGACTGCACCTACAGCAAAGCCTCTCAAACACCACACAGCAGTAACCTCACGGTTGTATTCCCCAGGTGCAGAGTGATCCCTGGTGGTCAGCACCGCTCAACTTGTACCAGCCCAGCACAGCTTCTCCGCCCTCCCTCCCTACTCCGCCCTCCCTCCCTTCTCCGCCCTCCCTCCCTTCTCCGCCCTCCCTCCCTTCTCCGCCCTCCCTTCCCTACCCTCCCTTCCCCGTCCTCCCTTCTCCGTCCTCCCTTCCGAGTCCTCCCTTCCCCGTCCTCCCTTCCCCGCCCTCACTTCCCCACCCACCCTTCCCCGCCCTCATTTCCTCGCTCTCCCTTCCCCACTCCAGCAGCACAGGGCTCAGAAAAACCAATGCAGAGATGTCTGCAACAGAACAAACGCATCCTGGTAGTAACAGGTAGAAGTGATAAACCTTGGGCAAACCTACACATCTACCACTAATCTGCACCGTCACGTTTACAATCACCACACTTTGCGCAGTTGTTGCCTGTGACTCAGGGAACGTCATTGATTCAGTTTTGAGCCGGAATGTTCATCCCACGCTTTCCAAAATCCACTTATTTGCCCCCATATACAGGAGCCATTGTCTGCTGCTGCTGGGGCAGTTGGAAGCTGAGCTGTGATTGGCTGCTGTATTGCCACAGGTCATTAATATGAGCTCTGAGCTGTGATTGGTTACTACTACAGGTCATTAATATGAGCTCTGAGCTGTGATTGGTTACTACTGGCAATGAGTATAAGACGCTTATGTGTGAGGTAAGATGGAGAGAGACAGAGATCGGGGGAGATTATTAGAAATGTCCGAGCAACCACCATCTCACATCTTCCACCATTCCACCAGATGTGATGGGAAATAAACTATATATTTCAAAGGAAAAACATTAAAAAAAACCCCATAACAATTCAATAACACAGGGAGGGAGGGACAGCTTGAGATAACCGAGGGAGATAACAGCCATATAAACCCTGACGTCCTGTAGGAGGGGAGGACGTCATGACGTAACAGGCAAGGAGTGACAACACATCTTATAGGCAGAAATCACCAACCTTATCAAAGTGTAATAGTACCCAAACTTTTATGGCCAGCCTCTCATACTCCAGAGAGCGCACCTTCACCAGGAGGGGAGAGGACAGACTAAGGGACACTAAGGAGAGAGGTCCTCCCCGTGCCCAGCCTCTCATACTGCAGAGAGCGCACCTTCACCAGGGGGGAGAGGACAGACTAAGGGACACTAAGGAGAGAGGCCCTCCCCGTGCCCAGCCTCTCAAACTCCAGAGAGCGCACCTTCACCAGGAGGGGAGAAGACAGACTAAGGGACACTAAGGAGAGAGGCCCTCACCGTGCCCAGCCTCTCATACTCCAGAGAGCGCACCTTCACCAGGAGGAGAGGACAGACTAAGGGACACTAAGGAGAGAGGTCCTCCCCGTGCCCAGCCTTTCATACTCCAGAGAGCGCACCTTCACCAGGGGGGAGAGGACAGACTAAGGGACACTAAGGAGAGAGGCCCTCCCCGTGCCCAGCCTCTCATACTCCAGAGAGCGCACCTACACCAGGAGAGGAGAGGACAGACTAAGGGACACTAAGGAGAGAGGCCCTCCCCATGCCAAGCCTCTCATACTCCAGAGAGCGCACCTTCACCAGGAGGCAGAGGACAGACTAAGGGACACTAAGGAGAGTGGTCCTCCCCGTGCCCAGCCTCTCATACTCCAGAGAGCGCACCTACACCAGGAGAGGAGAGGACCGACTAAGGGACACTAAGGAGAGAGGCCCTCCCCATGCCCAGCCTCTCATACTCCAGAGAGCGCACCTTCACCAGGAGGCAGAGGACAGACTAAGGGACACTAAGGAGAGAGGCCCTCCCCGTGCCCAGCTTCTCATACTCCAGAGAGTGCACCTTCACCAGGAGGAGAGAGGACAGACTAAGGGACACTAAGGAGAGAGGCCCTCCCCGTGCCCAGCCTCTCATACTCCAGAGAGCGCACCTTCACCAGGAGGGGAGAGGACAGACTAAGGGACACTAAGGAGAGAGGCCCTCCCCGTGCCCAGCCTCTCATACTCCAGAGAACGCACCTTCACCAGGGGGGAGAGGACAGACTAAGGGACACTAAGGAGAGAGGCCCTCCCCGTGCCCAGCCCCTCATACTCCAGAGAGCGCACCTTCACCAGGAGGGGAGAGGACAGACTAAGGGACACTAAGGAGAGAGGCCCTCCCCGAGCCCAGCCTCTCATACTCCAGAGAGCGCACCTTCACCAGGGGGGAGAGGACAGACTAAGGGACACTAAGGAGAGAGGCCCTCCCTGTGCCCAGCCTCTCATACTCCAGAGAGCGCACCTTCACCAGGAGGGAGAGGACAGACTAAGGGACACTAAGGAGAGAGGCCCTCCCCGTGCCCAGCCTCTCATACTCCAGAGAGCGCACCTTCACCAGGAGGGGAGAGGACAGACTAAGGGACTCTAAGGAGAGAGGCCCTCCCCGTGCCCAGCCCCTCACACTCCAGAGAGCGCACCTTCACCATGAGGGAGAGGACAGACTAAGGGGCACTAAGGAGAGAGGTCCTCCCCGTGCCCAGCCTCTCATACTCCAGAGAGCGCACCTTCACCAGGGTGGGGGAGAGGACAGACTAAGGGACACTAAGGAGAGAGGTCCTCCCCGTGCCCAGCCTCTCATACTCCAGAGAGCGCACCTTCACCATGAGGGAGAGGACAGACTAAGGGACACTAAGGAGAGAGGCCCTCCCCGTGCCCAGCCTCTCATACTCCAGAGAGCGCACCTTCACCAGGGGGGAGAGGACAGACTAAGGGACACTAAGGAGAGAGGTCCTCCCCGTGCCCTGCCTCTCATACTCCAGAGAGCGCACCTTCACCAGGAGGGAGAGGACAGACTAAGGGACACTAAGGAGAGAGGCCCTCCCCGTGCCCAGCCTCTCATACTCCAGAGAGCGCACCTTCACCAGGAGGGAGAGGACAGACTAAGGGACACTAAGGAGAGAGGCCCTCCCCGTGCCCAGCCTCTCATACTCCAGAGAGCGCACCTTCACCAGGTCATACAGAATGTTCCTAACCGCCTCATCCACCGGGAGGATTTTATTCTGAGCTGACACTAAGCACCGTGCGTTCCACGTGTGGTACCTGACCACTAGGCTAACTGGGAATAACGTGCAGCGGTCCTGGCCACCCAGGCCTCTGAATGCTCCATAGGCCCCGGCCAACCCGGCCCTCACCGCCTGGAACCAGGGCAGTGTGAGCTGCAAGATGTCCATGTGGTGAGTGTAGATACTTATCTTTGCCCTCTTGTCTCCCATTCCTGGAAGAAAGGCCGAAACCATCCCCTACAGGAGTATACCCACGGAGGAGCCCTCTTTTTCCAGAGGTTAGAAACATTGATCTTAAAGGAAATCTACCATCAAAAATTTAATCTTGATAAACCATGGACACTTACTTATAGATCCAGGCACCGTGACTGTGGGAATCTTCTTACATTTGTTATCCATGGCCTCGTTCCTGCTAAAATCAACTTTTAAAATATAATAATTAGCCAGAAGGGTTCTGGAAGTGTTACCAGAGCCCCTGTGTGCGGTAGCAGCACTGATTCCCACCAACTGCCCACAATCAGCCCTGAAGACAACCCTGGCGAACACCGGACCCGACCTCAAAAGAGCGGCCAATCCAACCGTTCACAAGCGGGAAACTCTCTACCCCTGCATATAAAACCTTCAGCCAATTACAAACTCCCCCGGCAGGCCATACCTCAGAACGACAGACCAGAGGTACTCGTGGTTAACCCGATGAAACGCTTTTGCCTGGTCCAAGGACAGCAAGTACCCCTTCCAGTTACCAGCCCTGCCCTACTCCACTGCCTCCCGGACACAAAGCACAGCACTAAATGTACTGCGGCCTGGAACAGAGCAGTGCTGGGTCCCCGAAAGGAGCCGGGGCGCAAACTGCACCAGCCGATTAAACAGCACCTTTGCCAAAACCTTTCTGTCCGTATTGAGAAGCGCTATGGGACTCCAGTTCTCAATACGAGATCGGTCCTTACCCTTTGACAGGATGATCAGGGCAGACCTCCTCATTGACTTTGGCAGAGCGCCCGAGGAAAGACACTCATTATATACCTGAGTCAAGAGGGGAACCAAGGCGTCCTTAAATGTCTTATAAAACTCAGGTGTTAAGCAATCCGGACCTGGCGATTTCTTGAGGGTGAGCCCTTCAATCGCCCGGCTAACTTCCTCCTCCCTAATCCTTTAGTGATGAGTCTACTCCTGGCTCAGAGACAGTTTCAGCCAGGAAAGCCGACATCACATCCCGATCTAGATCCTTCCTGCCCAAGAGGTGCGAGTAGAAGGATCTGACGACCTCCAGGATTAGAATAGTTACATAATCTCTATTATTGCATCTGTGGGGCTGCTCTGAAGGGGCTGGCGAGGCCTGTTACACCCTTTATGTACAGGTATATGGTGCGTTACACCCCGGCAGGTAACATGCTATCAGCAGATTCTGTTCTGAGGAGCTCACAATCTTTACTTGTTCCATTGTAATACCTATACTATGTAGCAGAAATCTGGAGCGACTCTATATCACTGATCTGTCAAAGTTCATTAGCTGAGCCAGATGGATGTAGAGGAAGCAGAGGAAGAAACAAGAGGCGCTGACCTCGTGAAATACGTAATAAAACCAGATAATGGTAATGAAGAGTTGCTCACCTTAGGGTAGATGAAAAAGGCATAAGTAATCCCATGTAGCAGCCGACGATCTCCTGGTAGTAGGCAATCCCCGGTCCAGAGTACGGGGTTGTCTAGTCAATATACTGGTGATCCCAATCGGAAAGACCTTTTTTTAATGTGCGTTCCAAAAACTTGAGGTTGATTATATCATAAAAATTTAAAAAAGTTACAGATACAACGCGTTTCGGCTCAGTACATGAGCCTTTGTCAGGCATGAGGTTACATGGTATGTGACAGGTTTATATACAAATGAGTGACACTGGGATTATCCCGGGCAGAAACACGAGCACTTACGTCACAGATTTATGTAACAATTTTTATACAGAAAAATAAAAAATATATAAAAAAATACATAACGAATGGGTGGGGGTATGTGTATATAAGATTCTAGCCACCTGTGAGGATGAATTTGATAAGACAAAATGCTGGGTAACACCAAAGAACCGAAGACTGATGTCCCCGGAAGTTGATCTGTAGGAGGTACATAGATGTGCTTGACAGCGGGTTGCCGTGATACCATAGACGCTTCCTCCGGCGTGGGGGTTGCTAAGTTACCCAGAGAGCTTACTATGACGTGGACAACTACGGAAGCCTAGGGAGGCCAAAAAACTAAGGAGGAGCTCGTGCAGCACGATAGAACAGGGGTGTTCTGCAGCGCGAGGCACTCGTACAGCATGATAATACCGGGGTGTTATCGGTAATCGTCAGGAAAAACAGAGGAACGGGACGGGTGCCGTATACTATGACATTGGGGCGCCATACACAGGACATGGTGCACCCCATAGAAGAGGTCATCTCTGGATTGTGACCTTCCATGGTCCTGACAGTCTTTTTGCTTTCCTCTTCCAGTTCCCATCCAGCAGCCATGGCCAATCTCCTGTACGCCATCCGGAGGATCATCGACACCTTCCACAGCTACAGCTGCCGCAGCGGCCCCTGCGATAAACTGGACAAGGCGCAATTCAAGAGCCTCATCCAGACGGAGTTTGCAGAAGTGATTGAGGTAAGATCCTACATGGATGTTCCCAGCACTTTGTGCTTCGGAGCTGCTCGTGAAGCTGAGGAGTCTTTTTTGGGTTTCTATGAATTACAATGGAGGATAGACCCGGGAGGGAGTGGCTATTATAGCTGTAGCTGTAGCTGCTGGGTGCAGGAGAATATCAGTCCTGATAATTACTGGCAACATGATAAAATGATGTCACGCGCATGTGACTGAGCTCAGGCCCCACATCAGTTCTAGATCCTGCACACACAGCGCATTGTATATACAGCGACCGCTCTCTGTACAGGAAAGGGTGGTCCGCAGCTTCCATAAAGTATAATGGCAGGGAGGGTCCTCTCAGAGAGGTGGTCTTCTGGAGAGGTCTCACTGTGCATGTGCAACACCCCTGCCAATGCATTTCCAGGCTGGTAGTTGCAAATAGCGCCCTCCTCAGGTCAGGAGATGTTAGGGGGATTGATCACCTCTCTAGGAATGTTCAGGAATCTGAGTCTTATGTAATTGCAGCTGTAGATTCTGCCTGGAAAGGCAACAGTTAAATTGGTGTAAGTAATTATCCAATGATGTGGCTGTATTGTTAGCTGGAAGTTGATTGGAGAGCAGCTACCACCTGACCAAGGGGAGTATATAACCTGACGTGTTTCATCATCTGTCTCCTCAGAGGGACTAAAGTTTACCAATTCTGGTACTGGCCGTCCATCGGGGGGGCTTAGCATGGGCCAGGCCACAATACAATATGCGGCTGGCGTTCCGTACGCGCCAGATAGATGGTACTTCCGCCTCTTTAAATCGTAGATCCTACCCCCTGATGTATCTGATTGGGCGGACATCCCTATATAGTCGCTCCTATTGGCCCAGCGCGGTTAACTGCCAGGAGCGCGATACGGCAGGAAGATTTGATAGACGCGTCTCCATAGGGACGCTTGTAAGCACGTGGATGTAGGTCCACGTTGGGACGCAACTGCCCTGAGTAAGGGGCTAGATCCAGAGACAATGGGGGTCATTTTCACCAAGGGTCCGATTCACGTTTTTCCCGACGTGTTACCCGAATATTTCCGATTTGCGCCGATTTTCCCTGAATTGCCCCGGGATTTTGGCGCACGCGATCGGTTTGTGGCGCATCGGCGCTGGCATGCACGCGATTGAATTCAGGGGGCGTGGCCGGTGGAAAACCCGACAGATTCGGAAAAAAGCGCTGTATTTTTTTAAAAAAATTGGTCGCACGGGCCATACTCACCTGCACCACGATGAAGACGATGAACTCCGGGGCACCTCGGTGGACTTCGGCGCAGCAGCGACACCTGGTGGACATCGGGCGCAGGACCTTCATGAAGAGACCCCCTTCCAGTAGCGGAGACCTAGAATTACATAACACATAAAGTTAGAGAGAAACCAAGCGTTTACGAGGTCACACATCCAATTGCCACCAACAGCCGGATGACAATCCTGGCATATACATCTGTGTCTTGGTCATTGAGGCCTTTGGGAGAGATGGTATCCAATGTAACGATCCAACCTGCCTCCTTCTGGAGGATCATCTTGTGCCAGTTGCCGCTGCGTTCAGGGTATGAAACCGCAGCGCTGCCGCATCACCGTTATGGTACGTCCAGACATGGTTTGATATTGGTTTGTCTTTTTTGTGGGTCTCCAAGATGTTCCCCCACTCTTCTACGCAGCTCCCTGTAGGTCTTACCCACATACTCAGGACCCCACCTACGTGTAACTTTGTAGATGACACCAGTGCTCGTGCAGTCTATGTAGTCTCTAATGGTCTAACGTTTCCTGTAACGCTACTTGTGAATGTAAGGGCAGGCAATAACTCCCAGTCACCCGCCTGTCCAACCATGTGCCTTTCGGTTTGGGGGCTACGTAATGGCTATTCACTAGACGAGTGAATGGAACCTGTAGGCTTAGGCCTACCAGATTTTTTTAAATCTTTGTCCATCAGTAGAATGGGCCAATGTCTCTCCAGGATCTTCCTGGCATCCTCCGACCCATCCTTCTTTTTTTTTTTGGTGGACCATGTAGAAGATCAGTATGACTTTTACTTAAACTGTCCTTATAAGCCTCTGAGGAATCAGGGGACCCACGCTCAAGGAATCTGTCGTTCGCCGCCGGAACTCGTTTTCTGAACGGTAGTTTCAGTGTACCCGCAGGTATCACCCCTTGGGCATTCCTTTACGTAGGGGAAATGGGCGATGACTGTCCCATCTTAATAGTGAATTGGTCGCTGTTGGTTTACGTGTATAGTGTACCGTCCGGTGATTTCGCGATCAGCGCGTCTGGGAACGGAAGGTTTGTTTCATAAATCTCTGATGTAAAATGCCTATATGATTCTGGTTGAGTGAATTTACAAAGTTGCCAAACTCATCCGCCCCCCCCCCCCCTTCCACAGGATGAATATATTGTCTATATAACACAGGAACATTTCCCCATGTTCGATCACCACAGATGGGTCATCACTAAACACACAGGTGGCCTCCCACCAACCCAGGAGCGTATTGGCATATGAGGGAGATCAAGGTCTCCCCATGGCCGTGCCCCTGAGCTGGTGGTTTTACCATAATGCCGTCATCTTTTTCTAGGTTACAGAGTGCCACAATTTCTTTAGTACAATTAGGTGCAGTATTACTTGGTTTCAGCTTTTTTAGGTCTGAACAAACCATCTCCACAAATGCGTCAATACATGATATGTCCCCCTGTGTTCTTGAGTGTGGTGAATGGACCCTGTCCCTCCTGTTCTGGACGTGAATGTTCCAGACTGGCCAGCAATCTAACGTCCTTGACCATGTCTGGAGGAACACCCAGTTCTCTACTAGATTTATCATCTTTTTTCTTAAAAAATGTATTCCAACTTAGCTTATGGGCGAAAAGGTTGATGTCCTTCATCCACATTAAGGTATCCTAATCTGACAAACGTCAGTCCATTCGATAAGACCACCATCTCGTTGCTGTTAGGTTTCCTTTGTGATAGATTTATTATTTGGAGTGAGCGGTAAGACTCAACACCATGTTTCTATTCCTGACGGGCTATTGGTTCTCTAAAAAACGGGCCCCTGAGCCCCTTCCTGTCCCCCTTCCTGTCCCCCTCCCACCTCTTGATCCACCTCTTTTGGTACTATGTCCTTTTCTATCTTTATAGGACCCTTCACTATCTGATCCTCCCGCCTCTGTTGAAGAGACCTCCGTATCAGTGGCACAGGGTTGATGTCTTTGGATCAATATGCAATAAACCCTATTCTCTTTGAAGTCCTGAAGGTCTCTTATGAATTGTCTTTCTCTCTTTTTAAAAATATTGGTATTTATCCCCTGAATTCTATAGGGTAAATCCTTTGTTTGATATTTCAGGATCTGTTTCGGAATTTTTTACTGTCTCAATTTGACCTTGCAGTTTTTTGACAAGGTTCATTTTCAAGGTTTACCCTCCCACCAGGATGTATAATGATCTTTGTAGATCTTGGTGAGGTCTTTAAAGGAAGGGGTGTATTTTTTCTGTGTCAGGTCCTTTTCCGAAAAAACGTCCTTCGCTTCAGAGAGCTATTGTTGCCTATCGATAAGAAAGTGCCTCAGGCCTAAAGTTTGGCACTTAGGGCACGTCTGGAGACTCTAGCCCAGAGCTGCAGCTTCCACAATTTGGACACAGCTCTACCTCAACCATCCCAGCCGGTATCTACTATGAGGCTGGTGCACCATTCCTGCGGACCCCTCTCCATGACCACTCAAGCAACCAAAACTTGCTGTTAACCTTTTTTGGACCGTTGCCTAAACTTTGCCGTTGAATAAATAACTATAAGTTGATTTGCACAACGTTGCCTCCGTCTGATCCCTGGATACGGCTGTTACCACCACAGGCTCTCCCATCCATCACCCAGGGAGTCATCTTACAGACACCTCAGGGGTTGCCCCAGGGAGAATCACCTTCTTCCTCCATATTTCTTGCACACACCACCTGTGGAGAGCGGCCAGGCTGTAGGACAGCCCTCCGGTCCCCATACCAAGCACTGTGACACTAGCGTGCCTAGGCCGCAACCGCCAGCCACTCCCATATTCTGTCTCCAGGCCCCAAGAAAAGGCCCCGGTGGGGGATATTGCACATTTATATATATGTGCACATCCTGTGATGCTGCCATGTGTTCATCTTGTTATTCCTGTGTAGGTGTTGTATAGTGTAGTTGGACATGTTTTTATATATTGTTCTCTCTGTGATGTAGTAGATTCCTGTATGATGCAGAGATCCAGTGCTCTGTGCTGCCAGCTCTGTGTCTCCCCTGCCTTGTTGTGCACTAGATCTCCGTACAAGCAGTTACCCTGATTCTGTGTCCTGATTGGCTGGGCTGTTTGTGCACATTCATGTGGATGCCCTCAGGCCTCAGTGCCCTTAGCTGATGTCACAACCAGGAAGTCCCATTCACTGCAGGAAAAGCGGAGAGGATTTTACATATAGGGCTTTTCAGGAGCTGGTTAGGTGTCTTCCGGTGGTGTTGGGTGTAGCTGACATTGGGTGTAACTATTCAAAGCGGGAACGTGGCTCATTATGAAGGGACAGTCACGACAAGACTATTTTTTAGGGCAGAAATATGAGCATTGGAGAATGTTGTTTCCATATTCATGGCCATGTATATATATGTATGTATGTATGTATGTAGGGATTACCCCCAACAGTCCTGGTTTCTGGGGAACAGTCCAAATCCTTAGGGTCCATTCCACCGTTCTGTGTGGAGAAGGGAGCCTCAGCTTCCCGCTTCACCATTGAGGAGGAGTGATCACACCAATATATCACTGCCCTCCGGGCCACACACAGAGGTGGCATTGAAGTCATTTATCTGCGGAGGTTACCGGGCCTAGGTGAGTATTAGTTTTTGGTTATGAAGGGGGTACATGAAATGGGGGCATTATAAGATTTGGGTGCCAAGTAAATGTAAATGTAAGCTACCGGTGACATCATACATGTATCGACTCGTCTTCTAGACCAAAATAACATCTTACATATACCCATGACATAATGGTGATTTAACCTAAAAAAGTAATTTACCTGCAACACAAATATCAGTAATAGATCCAAAAATCAGGCACTTGGGAAAGTATCACACATTTTTGAGCCCTGGAAGCTGTATACCCAGCTGCACTCCCAGCTGGTAAGTCGGCCAACCGAGCAAACACCTCAAATGTCAAATCTTCCACCATTCTGCCTGCTGTGACTTGAAATTAAATATAAAATACAAAGAGGGAGATAACATTGAGTCAGCCATACAAACCTCCACGTCCTGTAGGATGGGAGAACATCATAAGGCAACAAAGGAGGGGGGAAGAACACATCATAAAGGCAATGATTAACAATAGAGATGAGCGAACATACTCGTCCGAGCTTGATGCTGGTTGGAGCATTAGCGTACTCGTAACTGCTCGTTGCTCGGACGAATACTTCGCCCGCTCGAGAAAATGGCAGCCCCCGCCGTTTTGCTTTTTGGCGGCCAGAAACAGAGCCAATCACAAGCCAGGAGACTCTGCACTCCACCCAGCATGACGTGGTACCCTTACACGTAGATAGCAGTGGTTGGCTGGCCAGATCAGGTGACCCTGGGATAGA
The DNA here is from genome assembly GCF_040894005.1 of Engystomops pustulosus. Taxonomy (NCBI): domain Eukaryota; kingdom Metazoa; phylum Chordata; class Amphibia; order Anura; family Leptodactylidae; genus Engystomops; species Engystomops pustulosus. Next base: position 3,587,569 of record NC_092417.1, read on the forward strand.
CTAGCCGCTGCCCGCGCTGCTCGGATCATTCTCTGTCTGGATGCCGCTAGGGAGAGAGCTGCTGCTGGTCAGGGAAAGCGTTAGGGTGTTCTATTAGAATAGTGTTAGGCAGGAGTGATTCTACAACAACCCAACAGCCCTTCTTAGGGCTACAATAACGTTATACTTTTTTTTTTTTTATTTGCTTGTGGCTGGGCTTGCTGGCACTAGTAGTGCAGCTAGTACCATATTGTGAGGAATTAGCAGGGGGACTTGCTACCGTTGTGTTTAGCTCTTAGTGACACACATATCCACCTCAAACACCAAAGTGGGACAATTTATTAGGGGTTTGATTAGAATTAGGCAGAGTCTGCTGATTTTTTTTTTTTTTTACCTTTATTTCTTTTTATAGCTCAAAGTCATATTGCAAAGCAGTGTGCTTTCAGTGTAGGCTACAAAATAGCCATAGGAGAACCCCAACGGCTTACTTACGCCTACAGTAGCGTTATATATATTTGATTTCTGGTTGATCTGCTGGTGGCTGTAGTTGCTGCAGTGCATCTACTAGCAAATTGTGAGCAATTTGTAGTGAGACTTGCGACCGCTGTGTTTAGCTCTTAGTGACGCACATATCCATCGCAAAGACCGAAGTGGGAAAATTTATTAGGGGTTTGATTTCAATTAGGCACAGTCTGCCATTTCCTTTTTTATTTTACGTTTATTTTTTTAATAACTCAGCGTCATCTCATCTGGCATAGTAGTGTGCTTTCATACTTGGCTAGAAAATAGCCATAGCAATAGGATAGCATCGTTTGGTTTTAAAAACTAAAAAACACAAAAAAAAACAAAAAACACAAAAAAAAACAAAAAACACAAAAAAAAGTAAAAAAAAAAATTAAAGTTATAACTCTCATTTTCAAAATGTTTAACCCGAGGGCTAGGGGTAGAGGACGAGGGCGGGGACGTGGGCGTCCAACTACTGCAGGGGTCAGAGGCCGTGGTCCTGGGCGGGGTGAGACACCACCTGCTTATGAGGGAGCAGGGGAACGCCGCAGAGCTACACTCCCTAGGTTCATGTCTGAAGTTACTGGGACTCGTGGTAGAGCACTGTTGAGGCCAGAACAGTGCGAACAGGTGATGTCGTGGATTGCGGACAATGCTTCGAGCAATTTGTCCACCAGTCAGTCTTCCACGCAGTCCACCCATGTCACCGAAATCGGCACTCCTCCAGCTCCTGCACCTCAGCCTCCTCCCCCCCAGTCTGCCCCCTCCCAGGAAAATTTGCCATTTGAACCGGCATACTCTGAGGAACTGTTTTCTGGACCCTTCCCACAGTCACAAACCACTTGTCCGGTTGCTGCTGAGCTTTTTTCCGATGCCCAGGTTTTCCACCAGTCACAGTCTGTGGGTAATGATGACCTTCTTGACGTAGTGGAAGTGTGTAAAGAGGTGTCCGACGATGAGGAGACACGGTTGTCAGACAGTGGTGAAGTTGTTGTCAGGGCAGGAAGTCCGAGGGGGGAGCAGACTGAGGGATCGGAGGATGATGAGGTGACAGACCCAAGCTGGGTTGAGAGGCCGGGTGAACACAGTGCTTCTGAGACGGAGGCGAGTCCTCGACCAGAACAGGTTGGAAGAGGCAGTGGTGGGGCCAGACGGAGAGGCAGGGCCAGAGCTGGTGCATCAGCGCCAAATGTGTCAACTAGTGAAGCTCCCGTGACGAGGGCTAGATTTTCAGAAGTCTGGAGGTTCTTTAAGGAAACACCGGATGACTGACGGACTGTGGTGTGCAACATTTGCCAAACCAGGATCTACAGGGGTTCCACCACTACTAGCTTAACTACCACCAGTATGCGCAGGCATATGAATGCTAAACACCCCACTCAATGGCAAGAAGCCCGTTCACCTCCGGCCGGGCACACCACTGCTCCTTCCCCTGTGTCAGCTGATAGTCAGCCCCCTGCCCAGGACCCTGCCACAAAAACCCCATCGTCGCCTCCACGATCCTCCACAGCATCCACCAGCGTACAGCTCTCCATACCCCAGACGCTGGAGCGGAAACGCAAATATAGTGCAACCCACCCGCACGCCCAAGCCCTTAATGTCCACATCTCCAGATTGCTAAGCCTGGAGATGCTGCCCTATAGGCTAGTAGAGACCGAGGCCTTTCGCAACCTCATGGCGGCGGCCGCCCCTCGGTATTCGGTCCCCAGCTGCCACTATTTTTCCCGATGTGCCGTCCCAGCCCTGCACCAGCACGTGTCAGACAACATCATCCTTGCCCTGACCAACGCCGTTTCTGACAAGGTCCACCTGACCACGGACACGTGGACGAGTGCTGCCGGGCAGGGCCACTATATATCGCTGACGGCACATTGGGTTAACTTGGTGGAGGCTGGGACCGAGTCTGACCCTGGGGCTGGTCATATACTGCCGACACCGAGGATTGCGGGGCCTACCTTGGTCCAGGTGTTTCAGGCCTACTATGCCTCCTCCTCCTCCCACCCCTCCTCCACCTCCTCCTCCGAACTACCATCCGTGGGCATGGCGCCATCAGTCGGTAGCTCTAGGCACAGCAGTAGTGCCGTCGCTAAGCGACAGCAGGCGGTGCTGAAACTGCTGAGCCTAGGCGATAAAAGGCACACCGCCCAAGAACTATTACAGGGCATCACGGCGCAGACTGATCTGTGGCTGGCACCGCTGAACCTGAAGCCAGGCATGGTTGTGTGTGACAACGGCCGTAACCTGGTGGCGGCTCTGCAACTCGGCAGACTGACACATGTGCCATGCCTGGCCCATGTGTTAAAGCTGATGCCAGATGTCAACTTCCACCAGAACTGGTAGTCAGGTCAGTCAGCTTCCTCAAGTCTACAATGAGGAGTGGACGTGGATGTCTGATATCTGTCAGGTGCTGAGTAACTTTGAGGAGTCAACACAGATGGTCAGTGGCGATGCCGCCATCATCAGCCTCACCATCCCGCTGCTTGGCCTGTTGAAAAACTCTCTGGTCAGCATGAAGTCGGAAGCTTTGCGCTCGTCACAAGAGACGGGGGAAGAAGATTCCCTTGTTGATAGCCAAAGCACCCTCAGGTCTGTTTCTCAGCGCATATCGGAGGAGGTGGAGGTGGAGGAGGATGAGGAGGAAGAGGAGGAGAATGTTGGCGAGACACAAGAGGGGACCATTGTTGAGTCCTACACTGTTGAGCGTGTATGGGCAGAAGAAGAGGAGTTGGAGGAGTTGGAGGAGGAGGAAATGGACAGTCAGGCCAGTGAGGGGAGTGAATTCTTACGCGTTGGTACTCTGGCGCATATGGCAGATTTCATGCTAGGCTGCCTATCCCGTGACCCTCGCGTTCAAAGAATTTATTCCAGCACCGATTACTGGGTGTTCACTCTCCTGGACCCACGGTACAAGCAAAATCTTCCCACTCTCATCCCTGGAGAGGAAAGGAGTGTGAGAATGCATGAATACCAGCAGGCCCTGGGTGCACAAGCTGAAACAGTATTTCCCTTCTGACAGCGCTAGCGGCAGAGTGCGTAGTTCTGCGGGACAAGTAGCGAGGGAGAGTAGGCGAGCAGGCAGCTTGTCCAGCACTGGCAAGGGTACGCTTTACAAGGCTTTTGCCAGCTTTATGTCACCCCAGCAAGACACTGTCACCTGTCCCCAGTCTCGGCAGAGTAGGGCTGATCTTACAGAAAGATGGTGAGGGAGTACGTAGCTGACCATACCATCGTCCTAAATGATCACACAGCTCCCTACAACTACTGGGTTTCAAAGCTGGACATGTGGCACGAACTGGCGCTGTACGCCTTGGAGGTTCTTGCCTGCCCTGCCGCTAGCGTCTTGTCCGAGCGGGTTTTCAGTGCAGCTGGTGGCATCATCACCGATAAGCGTACACGCCTGTCGACTGACAGCGCTGACAGGCTGACGCTTATTAAGATGAATAAAGCCTGGATTTCTCATAATTTCCAATCTCCACCAGGTGAAGGAAGCTCAACCTGAATAATTTATCCACTCCTCCTCCTCCTCATTTTCCTCCTTCTCCTCCTCTTTGTACAGTAAAGCAGAGGAAACTGGCTATTTTTTGACAGGGCCCACTGGCTCTAGCTATAGTACTTTATGCATTTAATTTTTCTGGAGGGCCACCTACCTGGTCCTCTGTTTTAAACAATTTTTGGGAGTGCCACATACAGGCACTCAATCTATTCAATTTTTCTGGAGGGCCACCTACCTGCTCCTCTGGTTTGAAAACTTTTTTGGACTGCCACATACAGGCACTCAATCTATTTCTTTTTTCTGGAGGGCCACCTACCTGCTCCTCTGGTTTGAAAACTTTTTTGGACTGCCACATACAGGCACTCAATCTATTTCATTTTTCTGGAGGGCCACCTACCTGCTCCTCTGGTTTGAAAACTTTTTTGGACTGCCACATACAGGCACTATCCAAATTAAATTGTCTCCATAGCAGCCTCCACACGTTGTCTCCATTGCTACCTCCAAAAGTCGTCCATATAGCTGCCTCCATACATCGTCCCTTTATCAAACGAGGTGTGTCAGGCCGAAATTTGGGTTGTTTTCATGGATTCCACATCAAAGTTGTTAACTTTGTCGCCACCCTGCTGTGTTATCCACAAAATATACTGGCAAACTTTTACCATTTAGGGATATTATTTCAGCGCTTCTTGCGCATCTGTTTACATTCCCCTCACCCGCCATATCCCAAACTTATAAGAACGCTACTACACTTGATCTTATACAAAAGGTTCTTAGAAGTGCTGTTTGGGGAGTAGCCTAGAGACAGGGGCTTGGATTGGCGAAAGCTCGCCTGGCAGCGGAGCGCCAGCTCCATCCCAAGATCCAACTAACATAGTTTTAACTGCAGCACCTTTAATCTACTACTAGTTCACTGCCTCCATACATGGTCCCCTTATCAAACGAGCTGTGTCAGGCAGAATTTTGGGTTGTTTTCATGGCTTCCATGTTAACTTTGTCGCCACCCTGCTGTGTAATCCACAAAATATACTGGCAAACTTTTATCATGTACCGATATTATTTGAGCGCTTCTTGCTCACCTCCTTTGGTTCCTCTCTGCCACCCATTGGTTTGAAGCCTGAGTCCATTTAGGGTATGTCGCCATGCCACTCTCTAGCCTGCTGCTGCTGCCGCTGCCTCTGCATGCCGTCCCCTATAGTGTCAGGGTCAATTATTGGATGTTTTAGATGCTATCTAGCTTCATTCTGTCACTCTGTCATGGCCATGCTGTTGCCCATAATTTTGGCATAATGGTGCGATTAGGCAGCCTCAGAGGCATCCATGCATGCTGCCCCTGCTGTTTCCTGTCCATTTCCGTGGTGTTTCCATCCTTTTCTGAGGTTCCCAGGTGTTTGGCCAAGCTTCCCTGTGCAGAGCCTTGGTCCCCTTGAAAAATGCTCGAGTCTCCCATTGACTTCAATGGGGCTCGTTATTCGAGACGAGCACTCGAGCATCGGGAAAAGTTTGTCTCGAATAACGAGTACCCGAGCATTTTAGTGCTCGCTCATCTCTAATTAACAACCTTATTAAAGTGTAATAGTACCCAAACTTTTAACCCTTTTGCATCTAATAATGTCAGCCCCCAGTCTATGGGACCTTCCTTAATCAGTCAGGTGTGCCCCACCAACACTTTACTCCTGAAGAGCTTTTCATAATTTGGTTGTTGTTTCTGTCTCCTTAGGATTCCGGAGATCCCCACACCATTGAAGCCATACTGCGAGCACCTGCTGAAAACAATGATGGAGAGGTTGACTTTAAAGAATTTTTAGAACTTGTAGCAAAAGTTGCTGTTGCTTATTTTGAAGCTCTGAGGTCCAAGAAAGGTTGTCAGATCTGTGCATCCCAAAAAGGTTCAATGCTGCAACCATCAACATCCTCAAAAACATGTGAATTAACCCCAAAACAAGATTCATCCAAGAGAGAGGGCTCAACCCAGGATCAAATCCTCAAACATGACAAATCCAAGAAGGAAGATCCAACTGAGAAAAATGAGTCAACTCAAAAACAAGCTCTATCCCAAAAACAAGACCCATTACTGAAGGGCCCAATACTGAAACAGGACCCAACAGAGAAACAAAACCCAATCCACAAACAAGATCAAACCGAAAAACAAGATTCAGCTCCAAAACCTGATTCATTCCAAAAATAAGACCCAACCCAAAAAACAGAACAAACCAAGGAACAAGTCTCGACCAAGAAACAAGATTCCAGCCAAAAACAAGAACCAACAGAGATAAAACACTTAGTACAAGAAGCACAAACTAAGAAAGAAGCAACAAACAAAAAACAATGTTCAGTTCTTCTGCAAGATCAGACCCAAAAAACAAGACCCAACCGAGAAACAAGAACCTATCCAAAAACAAGATCCATCTCAGAAACAAGGACAAATCGAGAAGAAAGACCCAAACCAGAAATAACACTTTATAAGGAAGGAAGACTCCACTCAGCCAAACCAAGAGCATAATTCAGCTCATGAGCCTGACCCTCAAACTGGCTCCAACCCAAAAGAAGATCCAACCAAACAAGACTCAACTCATCTAACTGAAAACCCAAAAAGTAGAGAAGTCACAAAAAGAAAATCTACCTGAGAAACAGGATCTAAGTCAGAAACAAGAACCCAATCAAATAGACCAAACTTTGAAGCAAGACCCAAGCAAAAAAGAGACCCTAACCCAGAAAAAACCCAACCAAAATGGAAGATCCATCTAAGAAAAAAGACTCAAAAAAGGAGACCCAATTCAAAAGCAAGACCCCATCATAAAGATCCTGAAACAAGATGTGACTGTAAATAGGACTAAAAAAGAGGACGCCGCTCTGAGTGAGGACCTAAGCAAGAAAGAAGACCCAGCGCAGAACCAATGCTCTGTACAAAAAGATCCAAAGCAGAAACCAGATCCAACAAAGAAACAATGTTCAGCCCTCATGCAAGATATGACCCAGAAGCAGGACTGGACATTAACTCCTTAACGCTCTGCGCCGTAGCTCTACGGCGCAGAGGTATAAGGGAAGTATGAAGAGGGCTCACGGGCTGAGTCCTCTTCATACAGAGGTGGGGGTTTTTGCATTTTGCACAAAACCCCCACCGCTAATAACCGCGGTCGGTGCTTGTACCGATCGCGGCTATTAACCCCCTAAACGCCGCCGGCAAAGTCGCCGGCGGCGTTTAAAAGACGGCGGCGCGCGGGCGCCGCCATCTTTTTTTCGATCGCCACGCCCCCGAACGTCATCGGGGGGCGGCGATCGGTTACCATGGTAGCCTCGGGTCTTCTTTTGACACGAGGCTACATGGTTTATGCAGGTTCGTTACAATGAGCCAGTGGCTCATTGTAATGTATAACCTGCAAAAATGACATATATTGCAATACTGTAGTATTGCAGTATATGGTAGGAGCGATCTGACCATCTAGGGTTAATGTACCCTAGATGGTCTAAAAGATAGTGAAAAAAAAAAGAAAAAAAAAAGTTTAAAAAATAAAAAAAATTAATAAAATATTAAAAGTTCAAATCACCCCCCTTTCCCTAGAACGGATATAAAACATAACAAACAGTAAAAATCACAGACATATTAGGTATCGCCGCGTCCCAAAATGCCCGATCTATCAAAATATAAAAACGGTTACGGCCGGCGGTGACCTCCGAGGCGGGAAATGGCGCCCAAATGTCCGAAATGCGACTTTTACACCTTTTTACATAACATAAAAAATGAAATAAAAAATGATCAAAATGTCGCACAGACCTCAAAATGGTAACAATGAAAACGTCGCCTCATTTTGCAAAAAATGACACCTCACACATCTCCGTGCGCCAAAGTATGAAAAAGTTATTAGCGTCAGAAGATGGCAAAAATTTTTTTTTCTTTTTTGTACACATTCGTTTAATTTTTGAAAATGTAATAAAACACAATAAAACCTATAAATTTGGTATCACCGCGATCGCACCGAACCAAAGAATAAAGTAGGCATGTTATTTGGAGCGAAGAGTGAAAGTCGTAAAAACTGAGCCCACAAGAACGTGACGCACGTGCGGTTTTTTTTCAATTTTTCCACATTTGGAATTTTTTTTCAGCTTCGCAGTACACGGCATGTTAAAATAAATAACATTACGGGAAAGTAAAATTTGTTACGCACAAAATAAGCCCTCACACAGGTCTGTACACGGAAAAATGAAAAAGTTATGGATTTTTGAAGTTGGAGAGCGAGAAATGAGGCGAAAAACCCTCCGTCCTTAAGGGGTTAAAGCAGGATCCAATCCAAAAAGATGACCCAAACAAAAAGGAAGATCAAGGTCAGAATGAAGACCCAACCAAAAAAGAAGACCAAACCCAGAAACAAGAAACAACCAAAGCAGAAGATCAAACTGAGAAAAAAGATGACCCAAATGAAAAGCAAAAAACAACCAACACAGAAGATATAGTTCAGAAAAAATACCCATCAAGACCCAACCCAAAAACAGAACCAATGAACAAGTCTCCACCAAGAAATAAGATTCCAGCCAAAAACAAGAACCAACAGAAAAAACAAAAACAACACTTAGCACAAGAAGCACAAACAAAAAAACAAAAACAAGCTCAGAAGCTAGAAACAACCAAAACAGAAGACCAAGCTCTGAAAAATGACCCGACCAAAGTGGAAAACCCAACTCAGAAACAACATCCTACCAAACCAGAAGACCTGACTCAGCAACAAGACCCAACCAAAATATACGACCTGACTAATGAAAGTGGACCCAGCTCTGAAAGAGGACCGAAGCAAAGAGAAGACCCGGGTCAGAAACAAGTGGACACTGAAGCAGGGTCCAAAAAGATGACCCAAACCAAAAGGAAGACCCATCTGAGAAAAAAGACCCAACCAAAAAAGAAGACTCAACCTCAGCCTAATAAAATCACTGTCACCAGTCAGTCCTCAGTCTAATAAAATCACTGTCACCAGTCAGTCCTTGGTGTTTGTATAATCACTTCCACCAGTCAGTCCCCAGTCTAGTATAATCACTGTCACCAGTCAGTCCTCAGTCTAGTATTATCACTGTCACCAGTCCGTCCTTGGTGTTTGTATAATCACTGTCACCAGTCAGTCCTCAGTCTAGTATAATCACTGTCACCAGTCAGTCCTCAGTCTAGTATTATCATTGTCACCAGTCAGTCCTCAGTCTAGTATTATCATTGTCACCAGTCAGTCCTCAGTCTAGTATAATCACTGTCACCAGTCAGTCCACAGTCTAGTATAATCACTGTAACCAGTCAGTCCACAGTCTAGTATAATCACTGTCACCAGTCAGTCCTCAGTCTAGTATTATCATTGTCACCAGTCAGTCCTCAGTCTAGTATTATCATTGTCACCAGTCAGTCCTCAGTCTAGTATAATCACTGTCACCAGTCAGTCCTCAGTCTAATAAAATCACTGTCACCAGTCAGTCCTTGGTGTTTGTATAATCACTGTCACCAGTCAGTCCTCAGTCTAGTATTATCATTGTCACCAGTCAGTCCTCAGTCTAATATAATCACTGTCATCAGTCAGTCCTCAGTCTAGTATAATCACTGTCACCAGTCAGTCCACAGTCTAGTATAATCACTGCCACCAGTCAGTCCGCAGTCTAATAAAATCACTGTCACCAGTCAGTCCTTGGTGTTTGTATAATCACTGTTACCAGTCAGTCCTCAGTCTAGTATAATCACTGTCACCAGTCAGTCCTCAGTCGAATATAATCACTGGCACCAGTCAGTCCTCAGTCTAGTATAATCACTGTCACCAGTCAGTCCACAGTCTAGTATAATCACTGCCATCAGTCAGTCCTCTGTCTAGTATAATCACTGTCACCAGTCAGTCCTCTGTCTAGTATAAACACTGCCCCCAGTCAGTCCTCAGTCTAGTATAATCACTGCCACCAGTCAGTTCTCAGTCTAGTATAATCACTACCGCCAGTCAGTCCTCAGTCTAGTATAATCACTGTCACCAGTCAGTCCTCAGTCTAGTATAATAACTACCACCAGTCAGTCCTCAGTCTAGTATAATAACTGCCACCAGTCAGTCCTCAGTCTAGTATAATCACTACCACCAGTCAGTCCTCAGTCTAGTATAATAACTACCACCAGTCAGTCCTCAGTCTAGTATAATAACTACCACCAGTCAGTCCTCTGTCTAGTATAATAACTGCCACCAGTCAGTCTACAGTCTAGTATAATCACTACCACCAGTCAGTCCTCAGTCTAGTATAATCACTGCCACCAGTCAGTCCACAGTCTAGTATAATCACTGTCACCAGTCAGTCCTCAGACTAGTATAATCACTGTCACCAGTCAGTCCTCAGTCTAGTATAATCACTGCCACCAGTCAGTCCTCAGTCTAGTATAATCACTGCCACCAGTCAGTTCTCAGTCTAGTATAATCACTACCGCCAGTCAGTCCTCAGTCTAGTATAATCACTGTCACCAGTCAGTCCTCAGTCTAGTATAATCACTGCCACCAGTCAGTCCACAGTCTAGTATAATCACTACCACCAGTCAGTCCTCAGTCTAGTATAATCACTGTCACCAGTCAGTCCAGTATAATCACTGCCACCAGTCAGTCCACAGTCTAGTATAATCACTACCACCAGTCAGTCCTCAGTCTAGTATAATCACTGTCACCAGTCAGTCCTCAGTCTAGTATTATCATTGTCACCAGTCAGTCCTCAGTCTAGTATTATCATTGTCACCAGTCAGTCCTCAGTCTAGTATAATCACTGTCACCAGTCAGTCCACAGTCTAGTATAATCACTGTAACCAGTCAGTCCACAGTCTAGTATAATCACTGTCACCAGTCAGTCCTCAGTCTAGTATTATCATTGTCACCAGTCAGTCCTCAGTCTAGTATTATCATTGTCACTAGTCAGTCCTCAGTCTAGTATAATCACTGTCACCAGTCAGTCCTCAGTCTAATAAAATCACTGTCACCAGTCAGTCCTTGGTGTTTGTATAATCACTGTCACCAGTCAGTCCTCAGTCTAGTATTATCATTGTCACCAGTCAGTCCTCAGTCTAATATAATCACTGTCATCAGTCAGTCCTCAGTCTAGTATAATCACTGTCACCAGTCAGTCCACAGTCTAGTATAATCACTGCCACCAGTCAGTCCTCAGTCTAATAAAATCACTGTCACCAGTCAGTCCTTGGTGTTTGTATAATCACTGTCACCAGTCAGTCCTCAGTCTAGTATAATCACTGTCACCAGTCAGTCCTCAGTCGAATATAATCACTGGCACCAGTCAGTCCTCAGTCTAGTATAATCACTGTCACCAGTCAGTCCACAGTCTAGTATAATCACTGCCATCAGTCAGTCCTCTGTCTAGTATAATCACTGTCACCAGTCAGTCCTCTGTCTAGTATAAACACTGCCCCCAGTCAGTCCTCAGTCTAGTATAATCACTGCCACCAGTCAGTTCTCAGTCTAGTATAATCACTACCGCCAGTCAGTCCTCAGTCTAGTATAATCACTGTCACCAGTCAGTCCTCAGTCTAGTATAATCACTGCCACCAGTCAGTCCTCAGTCTAGTATAATAACTGCCACCAGTCAGTCTACAGTCTAGTATAATCACTACCACCAGTCAGTCCTCAGTCTAGTATAATCACTGCCACCAGTCAGTCCACAGTCTAGTATAATCACTGTCACCAGTCAGTCCTCAGACTAGTATAATCACTGTCACCAGTCAGTCCTCAGTCTAGTATAATCACTGCCACCAGTCAGTCCTCAGTCTAGTATAATCACTGCCACCAGTCAGTTCTCAGTCTAGTATAATCACTACCGCCAGTCAGTCCTCAGTCTAGTATAATCACTGTCACCAGTCAGTCCTCAGTCTAGTATAATCACTGCCACCAGTCAGTCCACAGTCTAGTATAATCACTACCACCAGTCAGTCCTCAGTCTAGTATAATCACTGTCACCAGTCAGTCCAGTATAATCACTGCCACCAGTCAGTCCACAGTCTAGTATAATCACTACCACCAGTCAGTCCTCAGTCTAGTATAATCACTGTCACCAGTCAGTCCTCAGTCTAGTATAAACACTGCCACCAGTCAGTCCTCAGTCTAGTATAATCACTGCCACCAGTCAGTCCTCAGTCTAGTATAATCACTGCCACCAGTCAGTCGACAGTCTAGTATAATCACTGCCACCAGTCAGTCCTCAGTCTAGTATAATCACTGTCACCAGTCAGTCCTCAGTCTAGTATAATCACTGTCACCAGTCAGTCCTCTGTCTAGTATAAACACTGCCACAAGTCAGTTCTCAGTCTAGTATAATCACTACCACCACCAGTCAGTCCTCAGTCTAGTATAATCACTGCCACCAGTCAGTCCTCAGTCTAGTATAATCACTGTCACCAGTCAGTCCTCTGTCTAGTATAAACACTGCCACAAGTCAGTTCTCAGTCTAGTATAATCACTACCACCACCAGTCAGTCCTCAGTCTAGTATAATCACTGCCACCAGTCAGTCCTCAGTCTAGTATAATCACTGTCACCAGTCAGTCCTCTGTCTAGTATAAACACTGCCACAAGTCAGTTCTCAGTCTAGTATAATCACTACCACCACCAGTCAGTCCTCAGTCTAGTATAATCACTGCCACCACCAGTCAGTCCTCAGTCTAGTATAATCACTGCCACCACCAGTCAGTTCTAAGTCTAGTGTAATCACTACCACCACCAGTCAGTCCTCAGTCTAGTATAATCACTACCACCACCAGTCAGTTCTTAGTCTAGTATAATCACTACCACCACCAGTCAGTCTTCTGTATAGTATAATCACTGTCACCAGTCAGACCTCAGTCTAGTATAATCTCTGTCACTAGTCAGTCCTCAGTCTAGTATAATCACTTTTAATCACTGTCATCAGTCAGTCCTCAGTCTAGTATAATCACTGTCATCAGTCAGTCCTCAGTCTAGTATAATCACTGTCATCAGTCAGTCCTCAGTCTAGTATAATCACTGCCACCAGTATGTGCTCAGTCTAGTATAATCACTACCACCACCAGTCAGTCCTCTGTCTAGTATAATCACTGCCACCAGTCAGTCCTCTGTCTAGTATAATCACTAGCACCAGTTAGACCTCAGTCTAGTATAATCTCTGTCACTAGTCAGTCCTCAGTCTAGTATAATCTCTGTCACTAATCAGTCCTAAGTCTAGTATAGTCACTACCACCAGTCAGTCCTCAATCTAGTATAATTGCTGCCACCAGTCAGTCCTCTGTCTAGTATAATCACTAGCACCAGTCAGACCTCAGTCTAGTATAATCTCTGTCACTAGTCAGTCCTCAGTCTAGTATAATCTCTGTCACTAATCAGTCCTAAGTCTAGTATAGTCACTACCACCAGTCAGTCCTCAATCTAGTATAATTGCTGCCACCAGTCAGTCCTCAGTCTAGTATAATCACTACCACCACTCAGTCCTCAGTCTAGTATAATCACTGCCACCACCAGTCAGTCCTCAGTCTAGTATAATCACTGCCACCACCAGTCAGTTCTCAGTCGAGTATAATCACTACCACCACCAGTCAGTCCTCAGTCTAGTATAATCACTACCACCACCAGTCCTAAGTCTAGTATAGTCACTACCACCAGTCAGTCCTCAATCTAGTATAATCTCTGTCACTAATCAGTCCTAAGTCTAGTATAGTCACTACCACCAGTCAGTCCTCAATCTAGTATAATTGCTGCCACCACTCAGTCCTCAGTCTAGTATAATCACTACCACCACTCAGTCCTCAGTCTAGTATAATCACTGCCACCACCAGTCAGTCCTCAGTCTAGTATAATCACTGCCACCACCAGTCAGTTCTCAGTCTAGTATAATCACTACCACCACCAGTCAGTCCTCAGTCTAGTATAATCACTACCACCACCAGTCAGTCCTCAGTCTAGTATAATCACTGCCACCAGTCAGTTCTCAGTCTAGTATAATCACTACCACCAGTCAGTCCTCAGTCTAGTATAATCACAGCCACCAGTCAGTCCACAGTCTAGTATAATCACAGCCACCAGTCAGTCCACAGTCTAGTATAATCACTGCCACCAGTCAGTCCTCAGTCTAGTATAATCACTACCACCAGTCAGTCCTCAGTCTAGTATAATCACTGCCACCATTCATTCCTCAGTCTAGTATAATCACTGCCACCAGTCAGTCCTCAGTCTAGTATAATCACTACCACCAGTCAGTCCTCAGTCTAGTATAATCACTACCACCAGTCAGTCCTCAGTCTAGTATAATCACTGCCACCAGTCATTCCTCAGTCTAGTATAATCAGTGTCACCAGTCAGTCCTCAGTCTAGTATAATCACTACCACCAGTCAGTCCTCAGTCTAGTATAATCACTACCACCAGTCAGTCCTCAGTCTAGTATAATCACTACCACCAGTCAGTCCTCAGTCTAGTATCATCACTACCACCAGTCGGTCCTCAGTGTTATATAATCACTACCACCAATTGGTCTTCAGTTTAGTATCACCCCCAGTCACTCCTCATTGTAGCGTGAACACTACCACCAGTCGGTGCGCAGTGTAGTATAATCTCTACCACTAAACTGTATACAGTAGCTGCCCACTCTGTTTTTGCTTCATTAGGGCCTGATGTAGCCTCTGAACCCAGGCTGGGGCAGGCTGATATGTTCAATCTTGCACCTCTTCTTGAGACCCCATTCCTATTGCAGTGGCGAACGTCCCAAGGCGCATGCCCTGAGTGCCATCTGCAACATCCCCCACCGGGGCCTAGCCTTTTCTTGGGGCCTGGAGGCAGCCGGGGCCCAGAATACCGGAGTGGCTGGTGGTTGCGGCCTAGGCACGCTGATGTCACGGTGCTTGGTATGGGGACTGGAGGGCTGTCCTACAGCCTGGCAGCTCTCCAGCAGGTGGTGTGTGCAAGAATTATTGAGGGAGAGGCTGTGGTACTTGTTCTCCCTGGGGCAACCCCTGAGTGTCTGTAGGATGAGTCTCTGGGTGTTGGATGGGGAGCCCGTGGTGGTGACAGCCGTATCCAGGGATCAGACAGAGGCAATGTTGTGCAAAATGACTCACAGTTCTCAGGACATGGGCCTAAATGGTCAATCAGCAGATTCTGGTACTGGAGTGGTCGTGGAGGGTGGTCCTCAGGAATACTACCAGCCTGGTAATAGGTGCTGGGATAATGGAGATGGAGCTGTGTCCAAACTGTGGAAGCTGCAGCTCTGGATTAGAGTCTCCTGACTCCTGGGATTGGTTTCTGGTTCAGCACTGAAGGTTTGCTCCACACTCTATGGGGCTCATGTACCAAGGGCCCTGCGGACCGCACTTTTGTCGGACATCCCGGCGATTTCCGTTTTGCGCTGCTGGGACAGGTATTTAAAAGGGATTTTTGGCGCACACGATCGGATTTTTTACAAAAAAGGGTCCCTAGGGACCTCACTGAGACCCATTGGTCTAAAACGTAACTTTTAATATATTTAAGGCTCTTAAAAAGTTTTTTGGGATTGTTGAGACCTATTTCAAGACATACACATTAAAATTCTACAAATCCATGGTGTACAGTGTATTAGTTGTGTACAAGTCCCAAATGAGAGGAGTTTAGTGTTGTCAGTACACTACAGGAGAGAGAGCTCCAGGAGTCATTCGTGAGTACATACCGGCTGTACGTTCAATCAGTGATGTTTTTGTTAATTCTGCAACATAGTTGCTTTAATTAGTCTGGCAAAATGCTCTCACTGGCTGACTTCCAGATCGCGGTGTGCTAGTCTATAGGAATACTGGAGTTCTACCTATCTATAATTGATGCCGCTTCTCACTCTCTAACAATTATTGGATATAAATACTTGTCCCTATACACCATATCAATGCTGTCTAACAATGGACTGATAGCCCCCCCAACATGTTTCGCCAAGCTATTGGCGTCCTCAGGGGTGCCGGGGCTATATGTGAGTGTTGGGAATCAGGTGTCGGGCTATAAAGACTCCGTTTGTGATGTCAGAGAGGCCCGACTTTTCCTGGATAGGTCATCCACGGGGTTTATAGAACTTGGTCCAATAGGTAATACCTAGCCAAGGTGTGCAAAGGAGCGATTGGATTATAGTACTTACGTCCTAGTTTGTGCGCCGCGCATGTGGTCCGACTTTGTTTCTTTTCACCAACCGGGTAGTAGTACCGCGCATGCGCTAGTACTTATGAATCCGTCCGTAAGGAAGTCCAGGTGCGCATGCGCTAGTACTTATGAATCCGTCCGTAAGGAAGTCCAGGTGCGCATGCGCTAGTACTTATGAATCCGTCCGTAAGGAAGTCCAGGTGCGCATGCGCCTGGACTTAGATTTGTCCATTGTGTGGATCGAGAATGCGCATGCGCCTGTACTTAGATTTGTCCATTGTGTGGATCGAGAATGCGCATGCGCCTGTACTTAGACTTGAAACTTAGTTTCTTTACACCGGATGGTAAGTATTGGGCATCTGTATCCACATGTTAGAATGTACTCAATGTGGATCAGGTCGTTCATAAGGTCGATCCGATCCATATCCAATCTTATCAGTAGAAATCGTTATATTTAATTTGGACCAATGTCTATAGTAAAAGTAAAATATAGAATAGTTATAATTCTCAGTTGACCCCATTAAGGATGAAAGGAATTCCAACAAGACATTTATCTCAATAGGTTAACAAATTTTTCCAAAAGAGTAAATTATATTTACTAATAAGTGATGTGTAATATATACTCAAACATCCCACATTTATAGTACGGTTAGACTGAATGTTTATAGCTACCGCTATTGAGCACTTTTACCAGTGAAAAGGATAAATAAGACAAATTTATATAGAGAAAAAGGGGAAGGGGGGGGGGGTACAGAATTATCTAGTGTGGATATTATTGTCCACTAGGGGTCCCAATGTAAGGGGAAGGGGGGGGTACAGAATTATCTAGTGTGGATATTATTGTCCACTAGGGGTCCCAATGTAAGGGGAAGGGGGGGGTACAGAATTATCTAGTGTGGATATTATTGTCCACTAGGGGTCCCAATGTAAGGGGAAGGGTATGTAGTTTGCTACAAGAAGGCTGCAAAGGTGAACCCCTCGTTTAGACCATTGGGGCTCAATGAATTCAATCGGTCTATCCATCTCGCCTCCAGTTGTAACAGGCGTTTGTCCACATTTCCTCGGCGAGGAGCCATTTTGATTTGATCTATGGCCCAAAACTTAAGGTGATTTTTGTCGCCTTGGTGTGTTGACCTGATATGTTTAGCCAATGTTGTGTCCTTATTTGTACGAACTGTACTAAGGTGTGCAGATATTCGTCGTCTCAGTTCTTGTGTGGTCTTACCCACATGTAATTTGGGGCAGGCACACTGTGCTATGTAGACCACACAAGTGCTTTTGCAATTTAAACATTTGTTCACAGTGAATGTCCTACCATCCACTGTGAACTGTTTGGTTTTAATCATATACTTGCAAAAGCTGCAATCTCCACACGTGAACAAATTTTTAAATTGCAAAAGCACTTGTGTGGTCTACATAGCACAGTGTGCCTGCCCCAAATTACATGTGGGTAAGACCACACAAGAACTGAGACGACGAATATCTGCACACCTTAGTACAGTTCGTACAAATAAGGACACAACATTGGCTAAACATATCAGGTCAACACACCAAGGCGACAAAAATCACCTTAAGTTTTGGGCCATAGATCAAATCAAAATGGCTCCTCGCCGAGGAAATGTGGACAAACGCCTGTCACAACTGGAGGCGAGATGGATAGACCGATTGAATTCATTGAGCCCCAATGGTCTAAACGAGGGGTTCACCTTTGCAGCCTTCTTGTAGCAAACTACATACCCTTCCCCTTACATTGGGACCCCTAGTGGACAATAATATCCACACTAGATAATTCTGTACCCCCCCCTTCCCCTTACATTGGGACCCCTAGTGGACAATAATATCCACACTAGATAATTCTGTACCCCCCCCCCCCTTCCCCTTTTTCTCTATATAGATTTGTCTTATTTATCCTTTTCACTGGTAAAAGTGCTCAATAGCGGTAGCTATAAACATTCAGTCTAACCGTACTATAAATGTGGGATGTTTGAGTATATATTACACATCACTTATTAGTAAATATAATTTACTCTTTTGAATAATTTGTTAACCTATTGAGATAAATGTCTTGTTGGAATTCCTTTCATCCTTAATGGGGTCAACTGAGAATTATAACTATTCTATATTTTACTTTTACTATAGACATTGGTCCAAATTAAATATAACGATTTCTACTGATAAGATTGGATATGGATCGGATCGACCTTATGAACGACCTGATCCACATTGAGTACATTCTAACATGTGGATACAGATGCCCAATACTTACCATCCGGTGTAAAGAAACTAAGTTTCAAGTCTAAGTACAGGCGCATGCGCATTCTCGATCCACACAATGGACAAATCTAAGTCCAGGCGCATGCGCACCTGGACTTCCTTACGGACGGATTCATAAGTACTAGCGCATGCGCACCTGGACTTCCTTACGGACGGATTCATAAGTACTAGCGCATGCGCGGTACTACTACCCGGTTGGTGAAAAGAAACAAAGTCGGACCACATGCGCGGCGCACAAACTAGGACGTAAGTACTATAATCCAATCGCTCCTTTGCACACCTTGGCTAGGTATCACCTATTGGACCAAGTTCTATAAACCCCGTGGATGACCTATCCAGGAAAAGTCGGGCCCCTCTGACATCACAAACGGAGTCTTTATAGCCCGACACCTGATTCCCAACACTCACATATAGCCCCGGCACCCCTGAGGACGCCAATAGCTTGGCGAAACATGTTGGGGGGGCTATCAGTCCATTGTTAGACAGCATTGATATGGTGTATAGGGACAAGTATTTATATCCAATAATTGTTAGAGAGTGAGAAGCGGCATCAATTATAGATAGGTAGAACTCCAGTATTCCTATAGACTAGCACACCGCGACCTGGAAGTCAGCCAGTGAGAGCATTTTGCCAGACTAATTAAAGCAACTATGTTGCAGAATTAACAAAAACATCACTGATTGAACGTACAGCCGGTATGTACTCACGAATGACTCCTGGAGCTCTCTCTCCTGTAGTGTACTGACAACACTAAACTCCTCTCATTTGGGACTTGTACACAACTAATACACTGTACACCATGGATTTGTAGAATTTTAATGTGTATGTCTTGAAATAGGTCTCAACAATCCCCAAAAACTTTTTAAGAGCCTTAAATATATTAAAAGTTACGTTTTAGACCAATGGGTCTCAGTGAGGTCCCTAGGGACCCTTTTTTGTAAATAACCAAGCTATGTGTACGGACCCAGTTACATATTGAATCCACGTTCAGCATCTACCCACGATCGGATTTTGGCGCAATCGCGCCGGCTTTCATGCAACACAAATTGGGGGCGGGGCTGCTGGATGATCCGACGGATTCAGACAAACCGAGGGATTTAACATAAAAATTGTGAAGGAGAAGGTGAAATCCGGGGACCTGAGCGGGGAAGCGACACATGCAGGATATCGGGTGCAGGATCTTAGTGACTCCCCGCACAGCACATTATACACGGACAATGCACTTACATGCACCAGGAAGAAGAAGGTGAACTCCGGGGACCTGAGCGGGGAAACGACACATGCAGGATATCGGGTGCAGGATCTTAGTGACTCCCCGCACAGCGCATTATACACGGACAATGCACTTACATGCATCAGGAAGAAGAAGGTGAACTCCGGGGACCTGAGCGGGGAAGAGACACATGCAGGATATCGGGTGCAGGATCTTAGTGACTCCCCGCACAGCACATTATACACGGACAATGCACTTACATGCACCAGGAAGAAGAAGGTGAACTCCGGGGACCTGAGCAGGGAAGCGACACATGCAGGATATCGGGTGCAGGATCTTAGTGACTCCCCGCACAGCGCATTATACACGGACAATGCACTTACATGCACCGGGAAGAAGAAGGTGAACGCCTGGGACCTGAGCGGGGAAGTGACACATGCAGGATATCGGGCGCAGAATCTTAGTGACTCCCCGCACAGCGCATTATACACGGACAATGCACTTACATGCACCAGAAAGAAGAAGGTGAACTCCGGGGACCTGAGCGGGGAAGCGACACATGCAGGATATCGGGTGCACGATCTTAGTGACTCCCCGCACAGCGCATTATACACGGACAATGCACTTACATGCACCAGGAAGAAGAAGGTGAACTCCGGGGACCTGAGCGGGGAAGCGACACATGCAGGATATCGGGTGCACGATCTTAGTGACTCCCCGCACAGCGCATTATACACGGACAATGCACTTACATGCACCAGGAAGAAGAAGGTGAACTCCGGGGACCTGAGCGGGGAAGCGACACATGCAGGATATCTGGCGCAGGATCTTAGTGACTCCCCGCACAGCGCATTATACACGGACAATGCACTTACATGCACCAGGAAGAAGAAGGTGAACTCCGGGACCTGAGCGGGGAAGCGACACATGCAGGATATCGGGTGCAGGATCTTAGTGACTCCCCGCACAGCACATTATACACGGACAATGCACTTACATGCACCAGGAAGAAGAAGGTGAACTCCAGGGACCTGAGTGGGGAAGCGACACATGCTGGATATCGGGTGCAGGATCTTAGTGACTCCCCGCACAGCACATTATACACGGACAATGCACTTACATGCACCAGGAAGAAGAAGGTGAACTCCAGGGACCTGAGTGGGGAAGCGACACATGCTGGATATCGGGTGCAGGATCTTAGTGACTCCCCGCACAGCACATTATACACGGACAATGCACTTACATGCACCAGGAAGAAGAAGGTGAACTCCAGGGACCTGAGTGGGGAAGCGACACATGCTGGATATCGGGTGCAGGATCTTAGTGACTCCCCGCACAGCACATTATACACGGACAATGCACTTACATGCACCAGGAAGAAGAAGGTGAACTCCTGGGACCTGAGCGGGGAAGCGACACATGCAGGATATCGGGCGCAGGATCTTAGTGACTCCCCGCACAGCGCATTATACACGGACAATGCACTTACATGCACCAGGAAGAAGAAGGTGAACTCCGGGGACCTGAGCGGGGAAGTGACACATGCAGGATATCGGGGGAAGAATCTTAGTGACTCCCCGCACAGCGCATTATACATGGACAATGCACTTACATGCACCAGGAAGAAGAAGGTGAACTCCGGGGACCTGAGCGGGGAAGCGACACATGCAGGATATTGGGCGCAGGATCTTAGTGACTCCCCGCACAGCGCATTATACACGGACAATGCACTTACATGCACCAAGAAGAAGAAGGTGAACTCCGGGGACCTGAGCGGGGAAGCGACACATGCAGGATATCGGGCGCAGGATCTTAGTGACTCCCCACACAGCACATTATACACGGACAAAGCACTTACATGCACCAGGAAGAAGAAGGTGAACTACAGGGACCTGAGCGGGGAAGCGACACATGCAGGATATCGGGCGCGCGATCTTAGTGACTACCCGCACAGCACATTATATAAGGATAATGCACTTACATGCACCAGGAAGTAGAAGGAGAACTCCGGGGACCTGAGCGGGGAAGCGACACATGCAGGATATCGGGGGCAGGATCTTAGTGACTCCCCGCACAGCGCATTATACACGGACAATGCACTTACATGCACCAGGAAGAAGAAGGTGAACTCCGGGGACCTGAGCGGGGAAGTGACACATGCAGGATATCGGGCGCAGGATCTTAGTGACTCCCCGCACAGCACATTATACACGGACAATGCACTTACATGCACCAGGAAGAAGAAGGTGAACTCCGGGGACCTGAGCGGGGAAGTGACACATGCAGGATATCGGGGGAAGAATCTTAGTGACTCCCCGCACAGCGCATTATACATGGACAATGCACTTACATGCACCAGGAAGAAGAAGGTGAACTCCGGGGACCTGAGCGGGGAAGCGACACATGCAGGATATTGGGCGCAGGATCTTAGTGACTCCCCGCACAGCGCATTATACACGGACAATGCACTTACATGCACCAAGAAGAAGAAGGTGAACTCCGGGGACCTGAGCGGGGAAGCGACACATGCAGGATATCGGGCGCAGGATCTTAGTGACTCCCCACACAGCACATTATACACGGACAAAGCACTTACATGCACCAGGAAGAAGAAGGTGAACTACAGGGACCTGAGCGGGGAAGCGACACATGCAGGATATCGGGCGCGCGATCTTAGTGACTACCCGCACAGCACATTATATAAGGATAATGCACTTACATGCACCAGGAAGTAGAAGGAGAACTCCGGGGACCTGAGCGGGGAAGCGACACATGCAGGATATCGGGGGCAGGATCTTAGTGACTCCCCGCACAGCGCATTATACACGGACAATGCACTTACATGCACCAGGAAGAAGAAGGTGAACTCCGGGGACCTGAGCGGGGAAGTGACACATGCAGGATATCGGGCGCAGGATCTTAGTGACTCCCCGCACAGCACATTATACACGGACAATGCACTTACATGCACCAGGAAGAAGAAGGTGAACTCCGGGGGCCTGAGTGGGGAAGCGACACATGCAGGATATCGGGCGCAGGATCTTAGTGACTCCCCGCACAGCGCATTATACACGGACAATGCACTTACATGCACCAGGAAGAAGAAGGTGAACTCCAGGGACCTGAGCGGGGAAGAGACACATGCAAGATATCGGGCGCAGGATCTTAGTGACTCCCCGCACAGCACATTATACACGGACAATGCACTTACATGCACCAGGAAGAAGAAGGTGAACTCCGGGGACCTGAGCGGGGAAGTGACACATGCAGGATATCGGGCACACGATCTTAGTGACTCCCCGCACAGCACATTATACACGGACAATGCACTTACATGCACCAGGAAGAAGAAGGTGAACTCCAGGGACCTGAGCAGGGAAGCGACACATGCAGGATATCGGGTGCAGGATCTTAGTGACTCCCCGCACAGCACATTATACACGGACAATGCACTTACATGCACCAGGAAGAAGAAGGTGAACTCCAGGGACCTGAGCGGGGAAGCGACACATGCAGGATATCGGGCGCAGGATCTTAGTGACTCCCGGCACAGCGCATTATACACGGACAATGCACTTACATGCACCAGGAAGAAGAAGGTGAACTCCAGGGACCTGAGCGGGGAAGTGACACATGCAGGATATCGGGCGCAGGATCTTAGTGACTCCCGGCACAGCGCATTATACACGGACAATGCACTTACATACACCAGGAAGAAGAAGGTGAACTCCGGGGACCTGAGCGGGGAGCGACACATGCAGGATATCGGGTGCACGATCTTAGTGACGCCCCGCACAGCGCATTATACACAGACAATGCACTTACATGCACCAGGAAGAAGAAGGTGAACTCCAGGGACCTGAGCGGGGAAGCGACACATGCAGGATATCGGGTGCAGGATCTTAGTGACGCCCCGCACAGCGCATTATACACAGACAATGCACTTACATGCACCAGGAAGAAGAAGGTGAACTCCGGGGACCTGAGCGGGGAAGTGACACATGCAGGATATCGGGTGCACGATCTTAGTGACTCCCCGCACAGCGCATTATACACGGACAATGCACTTACATGCACCAGGAAGAAGAAGGTGAAGTCCGGGGACCTGAGCGGGGAAGAGACACATGCAGGATATCGGGCTCAGGATCTTAGTGACTCCCCGCACAGCGCATTATACACGGACAATGCACTTACATGCACCAGGAAGAAGAAGGGGGACTCCAGGGACCTGAGCGGGGAAGCGACACATGCAGGATATTGGGCGCAGGATCTTAGTGACTCCCCGCACAGCGCATTATACACGGACAATGCACTTACATGCACCAGGAAGAAGAAGGTGAACTCCGGGGACCTGAGCGGGGAAGCGACACATGCAGGATATCGGGCGCAGGATCTTAGTGAATCGCGGCACAGTGCATTGTCGTCGGACACTACGGATCGGGGATTGTGATGTGGACAGGTAAGTACATGTGCCACTATCTCTTCACTCTCAGACTCCTGTAGTGTGGACTGCTGACAGACTCTGAAGGACAGACTCCTGAGAAGGAGCATGAGGTCTGGACTGGACCAGGTGCTCCCCCTGCACTGGGGTTTTATACTCCCCTGGTCAGGTGGTAGCACCTCCAGTTTACAATACAGCCGTATAATTGGATAACATCTTACACCCATTTAACTATTGCCTTTCCAGGCAGAGGCTACAGCTACAGATTACCTGAGATCTCCCTGCATTACCCCTTGGGTGAGTTGCACAGGCTCACCAGATGGATCCTGACTGGGAGAGGCCTTTTTTGCAACTACTCTCTTGCCTATACGTTGGCAGGGGTGTTGCATACCCCCTAGGTAATCGAAAGAGCCGCCCACGGCTCGGCTATGGACTGGATGGGAAGGAAAACCAAAGCTGACCAGCAGCGTATAGCTTCCAGAAGGTCCATGCACACTACAGCATGTAGGGGTGCAGGTGGTAAAGGGCACTTTTTTGGGAAGTGCTGGCTATCTGCAGTGCATGGGAGACAAATCGCCCACGGTCCTGGCTACAAGCACCGGGGTTGGTGTCGGACTTGGTACATAAAATGAGGACTGTACAGTTGGTAGCTAACGCCATTAAAGCAGCTGTTTGCGAAGGAAAGGTGTGGTGTCATGACCAGGGGACTTCTATCAACATTATAACACATTGAAGGGGTCCTGGAAGGCATTTTAACTCCACGCAATCCTTTCCCTAATTACTTGTTCTTCTTAATCGCCTTTAAGTACCCCATCTCCCCTGACATGGCGGCATGTGTGACACCTTACACATTGCCGTCCCTCCAAACCTCCCAGCCCTTCTCAAGGCCGTCATGGATCCCCAAAAGCCAAACATCGTTCAGATGAACCCCGTCGCCTCTTAGATACAGGCGACCCCCTTCCTCAATCTCCTGATGTCTTACAACTGTTCCCCCATTTCAAGCCAAAACTTGCCAATCACGTTGTTAACCTTCACCCGCGCCTTATTGGACTGGGTGGCATGAACCCCAGAAACCATTATGAACTCTCTCAGGCCCTTTAATACTAAAATCACGTTACCCAAACGAATAACCATAAAAACACGCAGACTCTTCTTTTGATGGGTATAAAAGATGGTCACAGCTTTATTTTTTAATTAACAATTTCCAAAACTCTTAAACTCGTGAAGGCACTTGATTGTGAACTCGTTCCATTGGCCCGGCCGCTGTATGCCAGCTGGCCTCCCAGCTGCCAAGTCGGCCAACCGAGCCTTCACCTCCATTGCTCACTATCCGCCAGCTGTGACTTGAGGAAACTAAAAGAACAATAAATTAACAAGAAAACGAACACACAAATAGGGCAGGAGGGTGGGACCGCTTCTCTGCCAAGCTTGTGACAAAGAGGAAGCACCCACCCCTTACACCAGCTTAAATCCCTCACGCCTGTAGGTGTAAATAATTATGAGGTAGTAGGGTGGAGATGAGCTATAACCCACCCCTTAATTAAAGTGCCACCAAACCCTGACCTTCAACTTGAGTTAACCTAAAAGAGCAGCCACCAGTCCAGGGGCACCTTCCTTAATTAGTCAGGCGTACCCCGCAATACGATCAACTGATCGCGCTTGCCGCCACTTAGCCCTAGGCACTATGTCCGACCACACCTGGAGTACGCCGGAGAAACGTAGTCCACAACCGCAACAAGTCCAACTTGATATCCCTCATTAACGCTTTAGAAGACCGAATCCCCAAATCATTACCCACTGCGTGCACAATGATAATGTCGGGAGCCCTGTCCAAATCCGCGTGATATTGGATCACCGATAACAACCTGGACCACAATAATAATACCACAGACTTATTTTGAGGCAATAACTCAGAAATGCCCCAAAAAATGCTAGTGAAAAAGCCAACCGGAACAAACATTGCTCATAATCAGACCAACACACTTCCAGCAGCACCTCAACCAATCTACATAGCAATTCAAACGTTATTGGCCTGCGCGAATCCCGAAATACTCGCGTCCTCCTAAATCCCTTCAGCGCCTGTCGAACCGCAAAAGACTTAGTAAAGTCCCTTAAACCCCTTATCTTGAACCAAAATGCCACTGCTCCCATCCTCCTAGAAATAAATGCCCCAGAGTTTACCGCATTATAGGCATCCCCAATCCAGAACATCAAACTCGCCTCCCAATCCTCCTTAGTCCCGGGAAACCCCAACGCACTAACCAGACGCTCCCAGTCCCACCAGACAGCCTGATAAGCCTTCCATGTGCTCTCACCCACCCATTGCCTCACTAGTAGCCAGCCCGCTCTCATACCAACTTCCACAAATACGCCGGACAGTCCAAGCCCCGTTCCTCTGCTCCTTGTGCCATCTCCCGGAACCTCCGCCACTGGAAACGAGATAAAGAATCAGCCAACTCATTCTTAACGCCCGGCAAATGTACCGCCACAAACTGTGCATTCAACAATAACCCCCTTAAGACAAGGTGACGCAACAAACTAACAACTGGCGGGGAGTTGGCCGTTTGCCTGTTAATGGCCTGAACAACTCCCAAATTGTCACAGTTAAAGCAAACTTTCCTTTTCCTCAACCTGTCCCCCCACAGCTCAGTAGCCACCACATTAGGAAACAATTCAAGTAGAGCCAGATTAGACACCAACCCCCTCGACTTCCACTGTGCGGGCCAAGAGCAGGCGCACCACTGACCCTGAAAATAAGCCCCAAAACCCAAACTACCTGCTTCATCCGAGAACAACTCCAAATCCGCATTAGCTACTGGCCCCAACTGTATAACTGACCGACCGTTATACTGGTCCAAAAACACCTCCCAAACCTTCAGGTCATCCCGTAAATCTGCATTCAAGGTCACGAAATGATCCGGGTGTCGTACGCCAGAAGTCCCTTGCGCCAACTGCCTGCAGAATACCCGCCCCATGGGCATTACCCTGCAAGCAAAATTCAATTTACCCAAAACTGACTGCAACTCCCTCAGCTTGATCTTTCTAGACCTGCCCGCCCTGTGCACTGACTCACGCATGTCCTCCACTTTATCTGCTGGCAATCTACACTCCATCGTATTGATGACAATGCCCAGAAACTTAATCACAGTACACGGGCCATCTGTCTTTTCTGGCGCCAATGGGATCCCAAACCCCCTAGCTCCCCGCTCCATAGTTCTCAACAGGACCGAGTCAACCAAAGCCTCACATCGCACAACCCACTCAACAAAACAGCTGAACATCTCAAAATAAGAACAGGAAATCGAACAACCCATAGGTAGACAGAGATCAACAAAGTACTGCCCGTCCCACTTACAGCCCAGTAGCCTAAAACTCCATAAGGGTCCCTTTCCCATAGTGACGCACCCAATGCAACGCCGCGTCAAAGGACGTATAGGACACAGAGAACAATTCCTCTGGGATGCCATTGTTGACCGACACCCCCGGAGGGTACGAGAGGTGGTGTATGAGCCGAAATTTATTCGGCTCCTTCTTAGGTACCAGCCCTAGCGGAGAAACCCACGGAGCAGAATTAAACGGACCCGCCATGCGCCCCAAACCCACCTCCTTAAACAACTTATCCCTCACTCCTTTCGGGTGCCCCCTGGCAGAGACCAAGTTGCCGGGTTCCCTATCCTCCCTAACCGCTGCCGACGGGATACGGAACCCAACACCAAAACCCTCAGCAGTTCCCTGTCGGGATACGCCTCGAGGTACGGGCGCATCTTTTCCAACCTCACCGGAGTCGCTCCTCTTTTGCTCAGTCTCGCCCTGTCGCCCTCTGTGCTTCTTAAAGCAACGGGTCAACCCGTGGGTGCCTCCGCACCCTGAGCACTCATGCTTAAATCGCCAGTCATTGCAGAACTTCCATTGTCCCTCATTGAACTGCCAGCAACAGCCCTTCCCCGTACTCGCGGCTCTAGCTGAGGTTGACCCGAAACCCCCTCCTGACTCCCAAAAGGAATGCCCCCAGCGGGGGGTGGAGATCAAGCGCATCCAAAGATTTATATCTTTGTGATCCCACCTAAGTGAGGGGCGCGTTGCTTTCTGCTGACGAAACTGTTCGTCATAGCGGAGCCACGCCGTGCCCCCATAGACCCGTTGCGCTTCCCCAATGGTGTCCATATAACTAAATAACGCTGCGCACTCCTCCGATGATTTTTGCCTGGAACCAGTTGGAGAAGGTGCGCGGAATAAGTCTATATCGGCGCCTTTCCTCCTCCTCTTTCTTGCTCTTGTCCGGCTTCCTGGACAAGTTAAACTTCTCCAACGGCAGCAGGGAAAAAATCTCTATATACTCTCCCTTCCAAATTCTCTCCCGCACCTCCTGCTTTAAATGTTCCCGCAAGGGGCCCCCAAAACATACATACACCTCACCCTTCACTCTATCATCCATCCGGATATCCTCCGGCTGTGGAACTGGCGCTGCTGGCACAGCTACTACCTCTACTGCTACAGATGCTGGCGGTGAGGCCACCACCAGTGGGCCCACACCCCCTTCCCAAACCTGTGCCGGGGAACCCACTGACTGACTCCCCGCTCCGGGAACCCGTCCCCTGTGGATTCGCCGCTCTGGGTCTTCCAGCCGCCGACTGCGGCTGCCGTCCCATCCTCCTGCCGTTTCCCCCGGATCCTGCCGTGAAGGAGCGAGGGGAAGGCCCTTGACCTCCGGGTCCCTCTCAACTTCCGGCCACTCCTCCTCTTCCGGGTCGTCTCAAGATGGCCGCCGCACCACCACTCCCGGTGGCGATGGGTCCCGCTCGTGGTCTCTGCCTGTCGACTCCGGACCCCTCCGACCAGGCCGCACAGCCGACCCTGCGGGCATAGACTCCCTCCGGGCGGAGGGAGGGCAGGAAACCACTGAAGCACCGGAACTCCTCCTCGGTGAAGACCGCTGTCTGGCCCCGGAGCAGCCTGGCACATCAGCAGCCCGGTAAGCCATCTCCAATGGTTCGCGTCGCTGTGCACGATTCGTGCCCTAGACCCCGGCCACAGCTCCGGATTCCTCTCAGGCCGAACCTCAGCTCTGGATGAGCGTTTTTGAGTGGTGGCTGGAGGGTCCCTGCCGGGTCTCCGGCGGTGGCGCTGGGGCCTAGGGGTGATCTCCGGGCTCAGCCAGGTGGGAGGGCGCGCACGGGTGCTCCTCCTCGGGCGACACGTTACCTCAGCTGGGGTTGAGGGACCTGCCAGCTCCCCCTCAAGTTGCTGCTCCAGCCAAGCTGTCCCACGTCGAGCAACAGCCTGCTTCACACGCTGCATCAGGTCATCCACTTCAGCCATCACAAGGTTAGTAGATAGCACTCGCCAAACAGTCTTAAAAATATCCCAAATCAGCTCTTCCCAGCAAGCGGTGTCCACCTCTGACCCCCACCCTCTAACCTAAACATCCCCCTCCCAGATGACCACTAGATGCACCCCCCTGTGAGGCTGCAAGCTCCCAGACCCTGTCATGTGTCCCCTCCGTTATGTCTGCTCCTTCACTCCTGTAATCCTCTACTTGCAACAAGGCCTGAAAATTTGTCCGAAGGCACGTCACCCAGGTGGCATCATCATAAACATAACTGCGGTCAGGATTTTGACAAAGACAAAGTAATCACATTACCGCTTTACCAGCCCAATGGGTGCACAGCTTAAAACGTTACCATAACGTTACTGGAAGCAGCACGGCTACCTTGGGTTGCAAGGCACACCATGTATTGCCTACACTGGGAAAGAAGCCTTTGCTTCATCGTTTAAGTGCTAATGAAGCTGGGAGAACACTGAACTGCTAGTTTTCTTTGTTGAAACGGTTCTGTACGTTATCTGAAAGAGGTTTTACATTCTTTTAGTGTTGTAAAATGTATTTCACAAATTATTATTTTAATAATCCGATGCATGCAGGTTCACTGGCACAGCATCAGCCGGCTGTGGGCACCCGGTCGTGACTTCGGGAACTGCATGCTACCCAATGACGTCGCTGTTCTCCTGTGGCTCAGGAGTAGGAGTGCCGAGCTCTAGGGCATCAGCCTCATCAACCGGTGGATCTTGTGGAGGATTTGGCCCAGTAGAGACCGTGGTAGCAGGGTGCTGTGATGCAGTTCACGACAGTGACACCAAAGTACAGTCCAAAACAGGTCTAGCCTGTGTTTATTTCAGCAGGAACAAAATAAAACACATTCAGGCATCAAAACAAAATAATATCCTACCCGTCAGGGTGCTAACTAAACAATGGTTCTCTGACTCACCACTAACAAAAACACTTTTGCTGCTCCAGGCACAGAGGTCAGGGCTGCGTGCTCTCCAGCCTCCTTCCAGAGAGACAACCCTTCCAGCTCTGCTGAGCGGCTTTATTAGGCTGATTGGGGCTGTTCCCACCACCTGTGTCCAAGGTGCTGGACAACACAACCTCAGCACTAAGGCCTTGCATAATAGCAAAACCTAGGGGAAACATACCGCCCATCCACAGTTAACCCCTTCAGTGTCTCACATACCCTCCCCCTCTGTTTGACCCTGTGGGGGCGAACACTTTTGGCCATCAGACAGTGGGTACGAGACAGGGCATTGGCATTCCCATGCAGCTTTCCTGCTCGATGTTCCACCGTGAATTTGAAATTCTGCAACATTAGGAACCACCTTGTGACCCTGGCGTTCCTCTCTTTGGCCTGACTCATCCAGGTGAGGGGAGAGTGATCGGTCACTAGTGTAAACTGTCGCCCTATCAAGTAATACCTCAGGGATTCCAGAGCCCATTTAATCGCCAAGCACTCCCTCTCAACTATACTATAGTTCTTCTCAGGGGGTGTGAGCTTGCGGCTCAGGAATGTCACGGGATGTTCCTCACCCTCCACTACTTGGGACAGGACAGCCCCTAAGCCCACGTCAGAAGCGTCAGTCTGCACAATAAAGGTCTTGGTGAAGTTAGGGGTGATCAGTACCGGTCCCCCGCACAAAACCGTCTTAAGTCGCTGAAACGCCCCCTCAGCCTCTTCACTCCACTTTACCATCACCGCCCTGCTACCCTTGGTCAGGTCAGTCAGGGGTGCCGCTATGGTAGCCTCTTCCAGACCCAGTGCACATTTTTGGGGGTTCGCTGTCAGCCCTGCTGCCCTCAGGGAGTCTACCACTGCTTGCACCTTGGCCAGGTGACTCTCCCAATCGTTACTATAAACTATGATGTCATCCAGGTAGGCCGAGGCATATCTCCGGTGAGGTTTTAGCACGAGATCCATTAACCTCTGGAATGTGGCGGGAGCCCCATGTAGCCCAAAGGGGAGTACCACATACTGAAAAAGCCCATCAGGAGTAACAAAAGCGGTCTTCTCTTTGGCCCTGTCAGTAAGGGGTACCTGCCAATACCCTTTCGTCAGGTCAAGGGTGGAGAAGAATCTAGCCTGTCCAAGTCGTTCTATCAACTCGTCCACCCTGGGCATGGGATAAGAATCAAATTTGGACACCACGTTCAACTTCCTAAAGTCATTGCAGAACCGTAGGGAACCATCAGGTTTGGGAATCAACACAACAGGACTCGACCAGTCACTTTTAGACTCCTCGATAACCCCCAGGTCTAACATCTGCCTGACTTCTTCGGATATGGCAAGCCGGCGTGCTTCAGGGACCCGGTAGGGTTTTTGGTGTACCCGGATGTGGGGTTCGGTTATGATGTCATGCTTGATGACTGAAGTACGTCCCGGTAACTTAGAGAACACATCCACATTTCGGAGCACAAACTCCTTTGCTTCCTGAATCTGGGCCCTGGAGAGGGACCCCGAGATCCGTACTTCAGGCACCTTGGCATCGGGTACACCTACCTCCGGTGTCACCTTCTTGGGGACAGACGCTTTTTCTACCCCCACGGCTATCAGGGACTCTCTTTCCCTCCATGGCTTTAGGAGGTTCACGTGGTATATCTGTTCGGGTTTCCTCTTCCCCGGCTGAGATACCTTGTAGTTTACCTCCCCCACTTTCTCCATGACCTCATATGGTCCTTGCCATTTTGCCAAGAACTTGCTCTCCACGGTGGGCACCAGAACTAGCACTCTGTCGCCTGGGTTAAAGGTCCTGAGTCTGGCTGACCTATTGTAGACCCTAGACTGGGCCTCTTGTGCCCGTGTCATGTGCTCCTTTACAAGGGGCATTACCGCCGCTATGCGGTCCTGTATAAGGGAGACGTGTTCTATCACACTACGGTGGGGGGTCCTCTCCTGTTCCCAGGTCTCCTTGGCTACATCCAAAAGCCCACGTGGGGAACGGCCATATAACAGCTCAAAGGGTGAGAAACCCGTGGAGGACTGGGGAACTTCACTTATGGCAAACATCAAATAGGGCAACAAACAATCCCAGTCCTTCCCATCTTTGCTGACCACCCTCTTTAGCATCCCCTTCAAGGTCTTGTTAAACCTCTCGACCAGGCCATCTCTCTGAGGATGATACACAGAGGTGCGGAGCTGTTTAACCTGGAGTAATTTACACATCTCCTTCATTACTCTAGAATGAATGGGGTTCCCTGGTCAGTCAAGATTTCCTTGGGGAGGCCTGTACGGGAGAATACCTGGAACAGCTTTCTAGCAATGTTTTTGGAGGAGGTGTTCCTTAACGGGATTGCCTCCGGGTACCGCATAGCATAGTCCAGGATAACCAGAATGTACTGGTGCCCCCTTGTGGACTTGACTATGGGGCCAACCAAATCCATTGCAACCCGTTCAAACGGTACCTCTATGATTGGTAACGGTACCAGAGGACTCCTAAAGTGGGACACCGGGGCAGTAAGTTGACACTCAGGGCAGGAGCTACAATACCGGTTTACCTCCTCCCACACCCCGGGCCAGAAAAATCTCTGCAGGATCCTTTCTCGGGTCTTCTCAGCACCTAAGTGCCCTCCCAGCACATGTTTGTGTGCCAACTCTAGCACCAGCCTACGGTGAGATTGGGGTACTACAAGTTGCTCAACCTCCTCACCCCGTACCTGGTCAACCCTGTACAACAGTTCCCCAACAATCACCATTCGGGGGTATATTTTGTCAGCCCCTGGTATTTGGAGTACCCCATTTATCACCTTAACATTCTCCCGTGCTTTAACCAAGGTAGGGTCCTGTAGCTGTGCAGCCCCAAAATTTTCACGGGAAACCTCAAGGTCCGGCATGTTGGCCACCTCCTCGTGGCCCTCGACCTCACCAACTAGGACCTCCAGGGGAGAGAATTCATCACATGGGGTCACCCCTACTGCTGGTGTGGGTACATCAGCCTCAAAGGGTTCAGGGGCCAAGGCCGGACATACCTGATGTCCATTATCTGCAACAGCACCTGAGGTGGGTCTTCGTCTCCAGAGGTCCCAAAACACCGGTAAGTCTCTGCCGATAATAGCCTCATGAAACAGGGTCCCCACCACCCCCACTTCATGGGCAATAGTACCACAAGGGGTATGTAGGTTGATGACAGCAGTGGGATATTCGCGAGTGTCCCCATGTATACACAACACTCCCACTCTCCGCCCACTGTATAGTCCAGGATCAACCAAAGTTCCCCGTACCAGGATGACCAGGCTCCCTGAGTCTAGCAAGGCTTCCACTGTGTGACCACCGATTGTGACCATGCACACTTGGGGTTCTGCATCCGTGACCGACTCGGCCGCCAGAACCGGACGGGCAAACAGTGACACTCGCCGGGTCTGGTTGCAGTCCATTGGCTCCACTGACAGTGGACAGTTGGCAGCAATATGGCCCATTTCATGGCACCGCCAACACTGGATACGGCTATGACCTCTGTCACGAGCCTCACTGGGTTTCTGGGTATCCACGCCCCCCAATTAACCGCCTCCCAACCTGACATGTCTCCCCTTTTCCGCAGTAGCAGTCTTACCAGATGGTTTGGTGACCCTGTCACTGGCACTGCTTCGTGTGGGAGAGGTAAGTAGAAGATCCTCCGTAGCCCGATATCTCTCTACTAGGGACACGAGCTCCTCAGCTTTTGTGGGACCGGCCTGTCCAACCCACCGCTGGAGCCGAGAGGGCAGAGAACGGGTGAACTTGTCAAGAACCACTCTCTCTACCATCTGTGCTGGGGTGCAGTCCTCTGGTTGTAGCCACTTCCGGACAAGATGCATCAGGTCATGCATTTGGGAGCGCGGGGGTAGTTTTTCAGAGTAAGCCCACTGGTGGACCCGGCTGGAGCGAACTTGAACGGTGACCCCAAGACGAGCCAGAATCTCCGCCTTTAGCTGGGGGTACTCACGGGCCTCCGTTTCACTCAGGTCGTAGTAAGCCTTCTGCGACTCGCCGGTCAGGAACGGTGCCAGGACATCTGCCCACTGCTCAGCTGGTAACTCCTCTCGCTCAGCTACTCGCTCGAACACAGTGAGATACGCCTCCACGTCGTCGGTCGTCGCCATTTTGTGTAAAGCCTTTTGTACTGCAGCCCGTGCGGAACGCTGGACAAGCGGATACCCTTGCAGACCAGTATGGGACCCCTCAGTAGTCGTCGCTTGCGGTGCTGCCATAATGCCAGAAAACTTTTCCATCATCAGCTGGAACATGGCTCGGGACTTTTCCTGCTGCTGGCGGGACCTCTCCTCCTGCAGCTGGAACATGGCTTGCTGCTGGCGGGACCTCTCCTCCTGCTGCTGGCGGGACCTCTCCTCCTGCTGCTGGAGCATGGCTTGCTGCTGTCGGGACCTCTCCTCCTGCTGCTGGAGCATGGCTTGCTGCTGTCGGGACCTCTCCTCCTGCTGCTGGAGCATGGCTTGCTGCTGTCGGGACCTCTCCTCCTGCTGCTGGAGCATGGCTTGCTGCTGGCGGGACCTCTCCTCCTGCTGCTGGAACATGGCTTGCTGCTGGCGGGACCTCTCCTCTTGCTGCTGGAGCATGGCTTGCTGCAGCTGTCGATTAGCCTGGGACTCTTCCTGCTGCTGCTGCCGATTAGCTCTGGCCTCCTCTTGCAGGTATTTAATAAAGTCCTCCATCTTGGCTCCATCCTCCTGCACTTTGCCTGCTGCTTTCACCCAGGCCATGCAATGTTGCAGGATGTAGCGAGCCTTTCAGGTGTTTGTCTTTTGAACTGCCCGCAATCCGAAGCACCATATGTGGGGGATTTGGCCCAGTAGAGACCGTGGTAGCAGGGTGCTGTGATGCAGTTCACGACAGTGACACCAAAGTACAGTCCAAAACAGGTCTCGCCTGCGTTTATTGTAGCAGCAAAATAAAACAGCCTTTACATTCAGGCATCAAAACAAAATAATATCCTACCCATCAGGGTGCTAACTAAACAATGGTTCTCTGACTCACCACTAACAAAAACACTTTTGCTGCTCCAGGCACAGAGGTCAGGGCTGCGTGCTCTCCAGCCTCCTTCCAGAGAGACAACCCTTCCAGCTCTGCTGAGCGGCTTTATTAGGCTGATTGGGGCTGTTCCCACCACCTGTGTCCAAGGTGCTGGACAACACAACCTCAGCACTAAGGCTTTGCATAATAGCAAAACCTAGGGGAAACATACCGCCCATCCACAGTTAACCCCTTCAGTGTCTCACAATCTGTAGAGCCCATCCTCATGGATGGATCTAAGAAAAAGTAGATGGGCGCTTGAGCTGGCGCCATAGCTCCATCTGTAGCCTCCAACACTGAAAAGGAATCGCTGGAAGGTCACCCCTCACCGGAACTTCTGGATCTGCTTCATCCTCAGCGGCTTCTTTGGCCATGGAAGACCCTTGAGAGCCGCACATACTTGCCACTGGAGAGTGTTTTCCTGGGCCAGTCCTGGTCCATGGATGGCATTGGGGCATGTGCTCATGATGGCGGTAGACGGGGCACTCACAGGGGTCACTGTTTGGGGCACTGCAGATTGGGGAACAGCTGAAAGATGCAGCCAGGAATCCTCCTTGTACAGATCTTCGTAGGCATTTCTCTTGGGATCTGGAATCCAGAGGAGGCCGCCGGGCCCAGAATACTGTAGTGGCTGGCGGTTGCGGCCTAGGGTGCGCTGTGGTCACGGTGCTTGGTATGGGGACCGGAGGGCTGTCCTACAGCCTGGCAGGTCTCCAGCAGGTGGTGTGTGCAAGATATTATATGAGGGGGAGGCTGATTCTTCCTGGGGCAACCCCTGAGTGTCTGTAAGATAAATCCCTGGGGAATGGATGGGGAGCCTGTGGTGGAAACAGCCGTATCCAGGGATCAGACGGAGGCAACGTTGTGGAAATCACCTTACGGTTCTTTATTGAACAGGTAGCAGCCAACTGGCCAGAGCAGTGAAACAGAAAATCTAGATTCTGGTACCGGAGTGGTCATGGAGAGTGGTCCGCAGGAATAGTGCTCCAGCCTGGTAGTAGGTGCTGGGATAATGGAGATGGAGCTGTGTCCAAACTGTGGAAGCTGCAGCTCTGGATTAGAGTCTCCTGACCCAGTTCCCAAAATTGGTTTCTGTGTCAGCACTGAAGGTGTGCTCCCCACTATCTCTTCACTCTCAGACTCCTGTAGTCTGGACTGCTGAGAAGGAGCATGAGGTCTGGACTGCCTGTACGTTGGCAGGGGTGTTGTAATCCCTTAAATCTGGTCTGAGATGTTGCTATCAAAGTAGACTGAGCATTAGTGGAGGGCAGAATGGTGGAAATGTTATGTTCACCTGGAGGTTTCGGGATATCTTTTAGCTGCAGTGGTGCCCTCTGGTGGATGACCCTCACAATTACATCACAACACTAGGAAATCATTGATGCCCCCTGCTGGACTTTGTGCAGCCTCTTCCTATGTCTTTCAGTGATCTATCGGACACTCCTGGTCATCACCACTAGGTGGCAGCAAATACTTGTATTCCCTGTGATCTGCAGTGACACAAGGTCTGGGGCGCTCAATGGATGATGCACAAGAACAACAAGTCACAGAAAATCACTTACCTTTGGCCCCTCTAGGCATCTCATGTATTACTACATACCTCACATGGAAAGTGCGATCCGCGACCCTTAGTAACTAAGCCCCATTGTGTGTGGGCGCAACAACAAAATTATTCTAACTATTCTTGTTTTTTGTAAAGTCTTTTCTTTGTCTCTGTGTTTTGCACTGCGGCACAGGAGGGAGACATTGACAAGTTGTCCCTAACTGCCTGGGGTAGGTGCGGTGATCAGGCAGGGACAGCTGGAAGGGAGTTTATGCCAGGATCCGCAGTCATCTGACCGCTCCCGGATCCTGGGTCACATTATAATAAGCCAAAAAATAAGATCCCTCTGGTGCGGTTCAGTGTGACATCTATTCCAGATCTTATGAACCGGGAGAAGTGGTTGGAGGACCTGGAGGACCTGGATTCTGAGCTGGATAACAGGTCCAACCAGAGGCCGTAGCTGCTGCTGCTCCTCTTGTGGGCCGACAGCATAAGGTAAGAATGAGGCTCCCGGATTGTTTCTTATGTGGCTGGGAGAATTTGGGAACTTTCTGGGAGTCATGTTTGCTGTATTTTTAGGTAAATCCTCCTCCCTCCCAGCAGAGATGATGGGTGTAGTGATCCCTCTTTTGCAGGGAAACCCCCATTCCCAATCCTTGGGGT
Source organism: Engystomops pustulosus (assembly GCF_040894005.1). NCBI lineage: Eukaryota > Metazoa > Chordata > Amphibia > Anura > Leptodactylidae > Engystomops > Engystomops pustulosus. Next base: position 3,625,120 of record NC_092417.1, read on the forward strand.
CCCTTTCTAGATCACATTGTGCTGGTGGAGTCTTATCTCCTTCCTCTCCAAGGTAAATGCTCTGCATGGATATCCCCGATACAATGTGTGAGTGGTGTGAACCTTCCATGAAGATTGTCTGGTCCTGGCTGCTCCTCCTGATGTCTGGTCCTGGCTGCTCCTCCTGATGTCTGGTCCTGGCTGCTCCTCCTGATGTCTGGTCCTGGCTGCTCCTCCTGATGTCTGGTCCTGGCTGCTCCTCCTGATGTCTGGTCCTGGCTGCTCCTCCTGATGTCTGGTCCTGGCTGCTCCTCCTGATGTCTGGTCCTGGCTGCTCCTCCTGATGTCTGGTCCTGGCTGCTCCTCCTGATGTCTGGTCCTGGCTGCTCCTCCTGATGTCTGGTCCTGGCTGCTCCTCCTGATGTCTGGTCCTGGCTGCTCCTCCTGATGTCTGGTCCTGGCTGCTCCTCCTGATGTCTGGTCCTGGCTGCTCCTCCTGATGTCTGGTCCTGGCTGCTCCTCCTGATGTCTGGTCCTGGCTGCTCCTCCTGATGTCTGGCCCTGGCTGCTCCTCCTGATGTCTGGTCCTGGCTGCTCCTCCTGATGTCTGGCCCTGGCTGCTCCTCCTGATGTCTGGTCCTGGCTGCTCCTCCTGATGTCTGGTCCTGGCTGCTCCTCCTGATGTCTGGTCCTGGCTGCTCCTCCTGATGTCTGGTCCTGGCTGCTCCTCCTGATGTCTGGTCCTGGCAGCTCCTCCTGATGTCTGGTCCTGGCAGCTCCTCCTGATGTCTGGTCCTGGCTGCTCCTCCTGATGTCTGGTCCTGGCTGCTCCTCCTGATGTCTGGTCCTGGCTGCTCCTCCTGATGTCTGGTCCTGGCAGCTCCTCCTGATGTCTGGTCCTGGCAGCTCCTCCTGATGTCTGGTCCTGGCAGCTCCTCCTGATGTCTGGTCCTGGCTGCTCCTCCTGATGTCTGGTCCTGGCTGCTCCTCCTGATGTCTGGTCCTGGCAGCTCCTCCTGATGTCTGGTCCTGGCAGCTCCTCCTGATGTCTGGTCCTGGCTGCTCCTCCTGATGTCTGGTCCTGGCAGCTCCTCCTGATGTCTGGTCCTGGCTGCTCCTCCTGATGTCTGGTCCTGGCTGCTCCTCCTGATGTCTGGTCCTGGCTGCTCCTCCTGATGTCTGGTCCTGGCTGCTCCTCCTGATGTCTGGTCCTGGCTGCTCCTCCTGATGTCTGGTCCTGGCTGCTCCTCCTGATGTCTGGTCCTGGCTGCTCCTCCTGATGTCTGGTCCTGGCTGCTCCTCCTGATGTCTGGTCCTGGCTGCTCCTCCTGATGTCTGGTCCTGGCTGCTCCTCCTGATGTCTGGTCCTGGCTGCTCCTCCTGATGTCTGGTCCTGGCTGCTCCTCCTGATGTCTGGTCCTGGCTGCTCCTCCTGATGTCTGGTCCTGGCTGCTCCTCCTGATGTCTGGTCCTGGCTGCTCCTCCTGATGTCTGGTCCTGGCTGCTCCTCCTGATGTCTGGTCCTGGCTGCTCCTCCTGATGTCTGGCCCTGGCTGCTCCTCCTGATGTCTGGTCCTGGCTGCTCCTCCTGATGTCTGGCCCTGGCTGCTCCTCCTGATGTCTGGTCCTGGCTGCTCCTCCTGATGTCTGGTCCTGGCAGCTCCTCTTGATGTCTGGTCCTGGCTGCTCCTCCTGATGTCTGGTCCTGGCTGCTCCTCCTGATGTCTGGTCCTGGCTGCTCCTCCTGATGTCTGGTCCTGGCTGCTCCTCCTGATGTCTGGTCCTGGCTGCTCCTCCTGATGTCTGGTCCTGGCTGCTCCTCCTGATGTCTGGTCCTGGCTGCTCCTCCTGATGTCTGGTCCTGGCTGCTCCTCCTGATGTCTGGTCCTGGCAGCTCCTCCTGATGTCTGGTCCTGGCTGCTCCTCCTGATGTCTGGTCCTGGCTGCTCCTCCTGATGTCTGGTCCTGGCAGCTCCTCCTGATGTCTGGTCCTGGCAGCTCCTCCTGATGTCTGGTCCTTGCTGCTCCTCCTGATGTCTGGTCCTGGCTGCTCCTCCTGATGTCTGGTCCTGGCTGCTCCTCCTGATGTCTGGTCCTGGCTGCTCCTCCTGATGTCTGGTCCTGGCTGCTCCTCCTGATGTCTGGTCCTGGCTGCTCCTCCTGATGTCTGGTCCTGGCTGCTCCTCCTGATGTCTGGTCCTGGCAGCTCCTCCTGATGTCTGGTCCTGGCTGCTCCTCCTGATGTCTGGCCCTGGCAGCTCCTCCTGATGTCTGGCCCTGGCTGCTCCTCCTGATGTCTGGTCCTGGCTGCTCCTCCTGATGTCTGGTCCTGGCAGCTCCTCCTGATGTCTGGTCCTGGCAGCTCCTCCTGATGTCTGGTCCTGGCAGCTCCTCCTGATGTCTGGTCCTGGCTGCTCCTCCTGATGTCTGGTCCTGGCAGCTCCTCCTGATGTCTGGCCCTGGCTGCTCCTCCTGATGTCTGGTCCTGGCTGCTCCTCCTGATGTCTGGTCCTGGCAGCTCCTCCTGATGTCTGGTCCTGGCAGCTCCTCCTGATGTCTGGTCCTGGCTGCTCCTCCTGATGTCTGGTCCTGGCAGCTCCTCCTGATGTCTGGTCCTGGCTGCTCCTCCTGATGTCTGGTCCTGGCTGCTCCTCCTGATGTCTGGTCCTGGCTGCTCCTCCTGATGTCTGGTCCTGGCTGCTCCTCCTGATGTCTGGTCCTGGCTGCTCCTCCTGATGTCTGGTCCTGGCTGCTCCTCCTGATGTCTGGTCCTGGCTGCTCCTCCTGATGTCTGGTCCTGGCTGCTCCTCCTGATGTCTGGTCCTGGCTGCTCCTCCTGATGTCTGGTCCTGGCTGCTCCTCCTGATGTCTGGTCCTGGCTGCTCCTCCTGATGTCTGGTCCTGGCTGCTCCTCCTGATGTCTGGTCCTGGCTGCTCCTCCTGATGTCTGGCCCTGGCTGCTCCTCCTGATGTCTGGCCCTGGCTGCTCCTCCTGATGTCTGGCCCTGGCTGCTCCTCCTGATGTCTGGCCCTGGCTGCTCCTCCTGATGTCTGGTCCTGGCTGCTCCTCCTGATGTCCGGTCCTGGCAGCTCCTCCTGATGTCCGGTCCTGGCTGCTCCTCCTGATGTCCGGTCCTGGCTGCTCCTCCTGATGTCTGGTCCTGGCTGCTCCTCCTGATGTCTGGTCCTGGCTGCTCCTCCTGATGTCTGGTCCTGGCAGCTCCTCCTGATGTCTGGTCCTGGCTGCTCCTCCTGATGTCTGGTCCTGGCTGCTCCTCCTGATGTCTGGTCCTGGCAGCTCCTCCTGATGTCTGGTCCTGGCTGCTCCTCCTGATGTCTGGTCCTGGCTGCTCCTCCTGATGTCTGGTCCTGGCTGCTCCTCCTGATGTCTGGTCCTGGCTGCTCCTCCTGATGTCTGGTCCTGGCAGCTCCTCCTGATGTCTGGTCCTGGCAGCTCCTCCTGATGTCTGGTCCTGGCTGCTCCTCCTGATGTCTGGTCCTGGCTGCTCCTCCTGATGTCTGGTCCTGGCTGCTCCTCCTGATGTCTGGTCCTGGCTGCTCCTCCTGATGTCTGGTCCTGGCTGCTCCTCCTGATGTCTGGTCCTGGCTGCTCCTCCTGATGTCTGGTCCTGGCTGCTCCTCCTGATGTCTGGTCCTGGCTGCTCCTCCTGATGTCTGGTCCTGGCTGCTCCTCCTGATGTCTGGTCCTGGCAGCTCCTCCTGACGGCTCAGAGACAGATGCGAGGATGGAGCAGACCCCAATCGTCTCTCCATGTTACTCTGTCTCCTCCCTTCTCCTGCTGCCATTGTGTTCTGTAAAGCCCGAGGAGAACATCTTTGTCTCTACTGCGGTAAATCGTCTCACCCGACCCCCGACAGACAATCAGGGCTCCTCTGAGATTCCATCCTCGGATTCTCTGTGTGTTGGGGCTCGGTCTGGGTCTGATAGAAAGCGGGTCTGTGACTAATCTCACTATGAGGATGAGGGGAGGACACAAGAGCTTACAGACTATGAGGATGAGGGGGTGACACAAGAGCTTACAGTCTATGAGGATGAGGGGGAGACACATGAGCTTACAGTCTATGAGGATGAGGGGGAGACACAAGAGCTTACAGTCTATGAGGATGAGGAGGTGACACAAGAGCTTACAGTCTATGGGGATGAGGGGGGGCACAAGAGCTTACAGTCTATGAGGATGAGGGGTGACACAAGAGCTTACAGTCTATGAGGATAAGGGGGTGACACAAGAGCTTACAGTCTATGAGGATGAGGGTGACACAAGAGCTTACAGTCTATGAGGATGAGGGGGGTGACACAAGAGCTTACAGTCTATGAGGATGAGGGGATGACACAAGAGCTTACAGTCTATGGGGATGAGGGGGGACACAAGAGCTTACAGTCTATGAGGATTAGGGGAGGACACAAGAGCTTACAGTCTATGGGGATGAGGGGGGACACAAGAGCTTACAGACTATGAGGATGAGGGGAGGACACAAGAGCTTACAGTCTATGAGGATGAGGAGGTGACACGAGCTTACAGTCTATGAGGATGAGGAGGTGACACAAGAGATTACAGTCTATGAGGATGAGGAGGTGACACAAGAGCTTACAGTCTATGAGGATGAGGAGGTGACACAAGAGCTTACAGTCTATGAGGATGAGGGGGTGACACAAGAGCTTACAGTCTATGAGGATGAGGGGGTGACACAAGAGCTTACAGTCTATGAGGATGAGGGAGTGACACAAGAACTTACAGTCCATGAGGATGAGGGGTGACACAAGAGCTTACAGTCTATGAGGATGAGGGGAGGACACAAGAGCTTACAATCTATGAGGATGAGGGGAGGAAACAAGAGCTTACAGTCTATGAGGATGAGGGGGTGACACAAGAGCTTACAGTCTATGAGGATGAGGGGGTGACACAAGAGCTTACAGTCTATGAGGATGAGGGGAGGACACAAGAGCTTACAGTCTATGAGGATGAGGGGAGGAAACAAGAGCTTACAGTCTATGAGGATGAGGGGTGACACAAGAGCTTACAGTCTATGAGGATGAGGGGAGGACACAAGAGCTTACAGTCTATGAGGATGAGGGGAGGAAACAAGAGCTTACAGTCTATGAGGATGAGGAGGACACAAGAGCTTAAAGTCTATGAGGATGAGGGGAGACACAAGAGCTTACAGTCTATGAGGATGCGGGGGTGACACAAGAGCTTACAGTCTATGAGGATGAGGGGGGACACAAGAGCTTACAGTCTATGAGGATGAGTTGGTACACAAGAGCTTACAGTCTATGAGGATGAGTGGGTACACAAGAGCTTACAGTCTATGAGGATGAGGAGGACACAAGAGCTTACAGTCTATGAGGATGAGGGGAGGACACAAGAGCTTACAGTCTATGAGGATGAGGGGGAGACACATGAGCTTACATTATATGAGGATGAGAGGGTGACACAGGAGCTTACAGCCTATGAGGATGAGAGGGTGACACAAGGGCTTACAGTCTATGAGGATGAGGGAGGACACAAGAGCTTACAGTCTATGAGGATGAGGGGGTGACACAAGAGCTCACAGTCTATGAGGATGAGGGGATGACACAAGAGCTTACAGTCTATGAGGATGAGTGGGTACACAAGAGCTTACAGTCTATGAGGATGAGGAGGACACAAGAGCTTACAGTCTATGAGGATGAGGGGAGGACACAAGAGCTTACAGTCTATGAGGATGAGGGGGTGACACAAGAGCTTACAGTCTATGAGGATGAGGGGAGGACACAAGAGCTTACAGTCTATGAGGATGAGGGGGACCCAAGAGCTTACAGTCTATGAGGATGAGGGGGGACACAAGAGCTTACAGTCTATGAGGATGAGGGGGTGACACAAGAGCTTACAGTCTATGAGGATGAGGGGAGACACAAGAGCTTACAGTCTATGAGGATGAGAGGGTGACACAAGAGCTTACAGTCTATGAGGATGAGGGGGTGACACAAGAGCTTACAGTCTATGAGGATGAGGGGGTGACACAAGAGCTTACAGTCTATGAGGATGAGGGGGGGACACAAGAGCTTACAGTCTATGAGGATGAGGCGTGACACAAGAGCTTACAGTCTATGAGGAGCTTACAGTTTATGAGGGTGACACAAGAGCTTACAGTCTAAGACAGTGATGGCGAACCTTTTAGAGCCTGAGTGCCCAAACTTCAACCAAAGGCTACTTATTTCTTGCAAAGTGCCAGCACAGCAATTGAAGCAGTAATTTATTTCTCCTTGTTCTTTGACAACTTTCAGTCGTTCAGCCTCCTAAAGACACCAATGCAGTTGAAAGGAGGAGGGCAAATTCATATATCATTGTTTGAGGATTTTATAGGAAGATTCTTTGAGTCTTAACTGGTGAACTTCATGCTGGGGTGATGGCCTGGGTGCCCACAGAAAGGGCTCCGAGTGCCGCCTCTGGCACCAGTGCCATAGGTTCGCCACCACTGGTCTAAGAGAATGAGGGGGTGACACAAGAGCTTACAGTCTAGGGGAATGAGGGGGTGACACAAGAGCTTACAGTCTATGAGGATGAGGGGGTGACACAAGAGCTTACAGTCTGAGAATGAGGGGGACACAAGAGGTAAAAGAGCTTGGATAATGGTCCTGTTATAATTTATAAAGGAAAAGTATAAAAAAATTTTAATATGCTTTAATACCACTAGTACTGGTAGTAAAAATGTAGTTTGTTTTAACAGAAAAATCCTGTCCATGATGTGGTGTGGGTCAAGATTGATCATGATTTAGCCACTTTTGATAACTCTCAAGACCCAGCACCTAGTAACACTCCCAGGGATAACACCTCCTTACATGAAATTCATTGTCCTGGCGGGACATCCTGGGATTGCAGGAACCAAATATCTGTTGGGTAAGTCTTACTGATGGCCATCATGGTCTCTCAATGTCTTAGAGTTTGTGGCTTGTGAGATGTGTGAAAGGAGATAGCAAAACAAAGTCAACGACTCTGCAGTCTGGACCCGGGCTCTTTGAACCTGGCTAAAACCCAAGATCCTGCGGCCAGGCAAATAAAAAAATTTCCCCATCCTCAGTATGTTTCGGGGGGGTCGGGTGAGGTTGTCTGCCAAGAAATTGCGCCTTAAGGTTCTGTCTTATGTTGGTCCGTATTCTCCAATTGTGATCACTAATCCTGTGGCCATCAGATTATAGCTGCCTCACACACTTTTAATAGTTGTGGCTCCCGGTGCATTGCAGTTTCAGGTTAAGAAGATTCTGGATTCTCATAGGGTCCAGACTTCCATACAGCATGTGATGTGCAACATCCCTGCCAATGCAAGGCAGAGGAGTTGTAGCGAATAAACCCCTAATATGTGTGTTCCCCTTATAGAGAGTCTGATCAGCTCCCCTGCAGGACACTACACATACACTTAGGTAATAGTGCAGCGGTAGATCCTGCCTGGATAGGCAAGGCTTAAATGTTGTTTATTGTTATCATCCAATGATATGCCTCGATGCACTTAATTGTGAACTGGAGTGTAATTGGAGAGTGAGCCACCACCTGACCAGGAGTTGTAACAAAACCACTGATCAGGAAAGTTCCAGAGGAAAAGTCAAGTCAGTGAGTTGAGAGCAGAGTGGGTTGAGACCCAGCTTCTGACTGAGAAGCACCACCTCAGAGCTCGTGCTCTGACCACAGGCCTCCTAGGCCTCATCAGCTCTATAGAGTGTCAGTCCACCTTCAGGGCTAACACTGAACCATTCCAGGATACAAGCTGAAGCTTCCTACATTGGACACAGCTCCATTCCAGCCTGCCCCTGCATCCAGGCTGGTGAACAGACTCCTGTGGTTCCCTTTCCAAGAGCACTCCCAGTATCCTACCTCTGTAAGAAATCATTGGGCACGTTGCCTGCTGTCGCTGTTGATTTAAATAAAGAACTGTAAGTTATTTTTTGCACAAAAGTTGCCTCTGGCTGGTCCCTGCTACGGGTGTTACATCAAGAGCGCCCCATCCATCTACCAGGGACACATACTACAGACTCTAAGGGCTGCCCCAGGGAGAATCAGTACCACAGCCTCTCCCTCTACATAATTTCTTGCATACACCACCTGCTGGAGAGCTGCCAGGCTGTAGGACAACCCTCCAGTCCCCATACCAAGCACCGTGACACTAGCGTGCCTAGGCCGCAACCGCCAGCCACTCCGGTATTCTGGGCCCCGGCTGCTTCCAGGCTCCAAGAAAAGGCTAAGCCCCGGTGGGGGATGTTGCAAGTGGCGTCATGAACAGGATTTCTACTTCTGTGCCTTATTCTGGCACTATAGACCGTCCTTTATTGAAAAACTACTGTGCTGCCTAACCCTGCTTCCATCTGGGTTTAGGCCCAAGTGATTGTGTGCATTTCAACATGTGTTATACTGTTAGACTGTGTTATACTGCTGCCACATGCTGTCGAGCTCTGCTCCAGCACTCAGGAGGTTAATCCCTGCAACGGACTTTGTCAGCTCTGCTACATCTGGTGCAGCAACGCCTGAAGTATTTACCTCAGGAAACTATGGCCCAGCAAGTAATTCCACCCCGCCAAAACCTTCACTGGGGGAAAATCCAGATGACTCAAGCTCTACCCATGCGCGGATGCCGCGAATCCCGCCTCCTGTGGTGCAGGAGAAAATAGAACCCGCCACAGCTCCTGGCGGGAAAGGCTTGGACTCCACCCTCTGGCGTACTTCCTGCCCCGCCTCATCGAAGTGCCAGAACTTCTTTGGACTTTGAACAGAGAGGTCAGCACCATGTTCGGTCCTCGGCCTCTGACCTCAGCTGAGGCACCGGAGTTCTTAGAAGCCTTGGAGACTGTCATCGTGGTCTCCGCACAGCCGGTCCGTCATAAGGACCTACCTACAGTCAGTGATGGAGTGGCATGCTCCACCCGGGCGGTTCCTACTGCCTCCCCCAGCCGGGCCAGCGCCTGAGCCTACTACGACTCCCGCCAAGTCAGCGCGTGGGCCTACTACAGTTGCCGAACATCCTGCGCTTCCTGCTGTGGTTTCCGATCCTCCGGCAGCTCCTGCTTTAATTCCGGCATCTGCCCGACCACCGGCGAAGCCTGAACCTGCTCTGGAGAGACAACCTGCAGCACTGGCACCCCTGAAGCCTCGGGGCCAAGGTGAGGCCCTCCGCCGGCATCTCCGAGACGCTGTCTCAGAACAGACCGTTTGGAGAAGGAGTCCCAATGGTTCATGGCAGGTTGGTCCAAGAAAGGCGCTTGGATCAAGCAGAACCGGACCACTGGGATGGTCCGTTACTTCGACCGACAGCGAAGTTTCGGCTTTGCCAGCCAGGACTACACCGGACGGGAGGTCTTCATTCCCCGCCGGTCCGTCAAGGCCTGATCTGCCAGAGCGGCTTCACAACTTGAAGCCAGGGGAGTATATTGAATTCTCCCTGCAGGAAGGACCCGGAGGGCCCTGGGCGGCTGGTGTCATTCGGATCCTGGATTCAGAGGAGGACCGCTACCAGTCCTGTAAGGATCTCTTTGAGGATGAGGCATGGTCCAGGGGAATACCCCAGTCGCCTCTACTGCGGGGAGTGGAGCTGGATCCCAAAGGTCCTCTGTGCCGGAGGATGACCCGACTGATGAGCCTTATCCAGAGGCTCCCACGAAAACTTCACACCGGGCAGTTGTCTACCAGTGGGGTGATGACCCGGCCCCAGAAGATCTGGAGCTGGTGGGAACTGCGGCTCTGCCGCAGGCTCCTATTTACTTGTTCTTGGACCCCTCAATGGTCCCAGACTCTGTGGAGCCCCCGGCTGGAACAGCCAACATCCCGGAGGACAGCGCCCCTCCCCCTAAATGTGAGGAGGACGAGGAACTTGCAGTTCCTGAAGCTGCCACCGGGTGTCCCCAGCCGGCTCCTGTTGATTCCCCTACACAGGATCCTGCTCTGAATCCAGATCCTGCAAGTGCTGCAACTCTGATACAGAGTAATCCCTGATGGCCTGTAGCCCTTACCAGGTATATATTGTATATTTTTTCTGCTACTCCCAGTTGGGCTGAGCACCCACATATACCCTCCTAGAGCCAGAGACTATCCTGAGACTCTATCCCCCATCTATTATTCAGTCAAGAGACTCTCCTTGAACTGCCCACTATTGTTATATGCTATGTTAGCATCAACCTCTGCTGACGCAGAGATCATCCGCAAAGGATTCTGTCCCTACATCGAAGAGGAGACCCTTTGCTCATCTGCACTTTTCCCCACATCAAGGGCTGTGCCCAGAAGATGGACTTTTCTTCAAAAGCCTTCTTAACCTTTTTCATAGGCTTTGCAGGATTGTAGTATTACTGTGTTGGACCGTCTTTATATGTATATCCTGACCGCAGGCTTACACCTCAAACCGAAGCTTCGTAAGTTATGGTGGTCTATAAACCGCGGGTCTTTAGGGGACCGGGGGTGTTCAACTTGAAACACCTAGGACAGCCCTCCGGTCCCCATACCAAGCACTGTGACACTAGCGTTCCTAGCAACCGCCAGCCACTCCGGTATTCCGGGCCCTGGCTGCCTCCAGGCCCCAAGAAAAGGCCCTGGTGGGGGATGTTGCAGATGAATTGGAAGGGACCACTGGTGAAAGAGTGCAGCTCAAGAGTCCATGCTTGGCATACTACAGCTTTTGTCTCTTTCATTGTCCTGAATTTGGGATGTATTTTAATATGTAGCGATAACATAGACCATTTTACGACACTGGACTGTAGCACAGCTGAACCTGTAGATCCCCTCCAAGTCACTAAAATAATACCAATACCACCATCCCGGTCACAGTGATCCCTACATATCGGCATTATTAGGGGTGCACCAGGTACCCATGGCAGGACCTACTTTCTGTCTGGAATAATAAGGGATAGTAATTGAAGTAATAATGTGATAATGTGATTTTAAAAAACTGTCTTAAAACCTTAAGGAACATTGTTATACATTGTGCTGTAGTCGGGATCTGGTACAGATTTGGTATTGAGCCTGAAGTCAGAGGATTGGATGAGAATTATATCATGAAGAAGACACAAGTAGCCATAACATCCGGCAGGATGGGGTATAGGAAGCCCATACCAGAGCGTGGTACTAGCATGAAGGTGTGTGGGGTGAGCCACAGAAGATAACAGTGGCCTCTGCTATCAGTGTATGAGCCGTTAGACCTGTGGGGATACTGCACAAGGCTGGG